>NW_009952366.1:6975711-6976025 GCF_000747805.2 Chaetura pelagica | reverse complement strand
GTAAGAGTGACAGAGCACTGGAACAGGCTGCCCAGGGAGGTTGTGGAGTCTCCTTCACTGGAGACATTCAAAACCCACCTGGATGCGTTCCTGTGTGTGTGTGTGTGTGTGTGTGTGTGTGTGTGTGCCCGTGTGAGAGAGAGAGAGCAGGAAGTCAGAGCAGTCAGACAGAGAGCCGGCTCACTTCCTTTCCTGCATTATTCCCCAGGCGGTTTGCAGTCTGTGTAAACAGCCTTTTCCTCCCCTCTCCCCTCGCTCTGGCCGCCGATGTGCGGCATGGCTGGGACACCAGACACGCCCAGGGGGAGGCGGGC
>NW_009952366.1:6970071-6974696 GCF_000747805.2 Chaetura pelagica | reverse complement strand
GGGGCGGGGCGGGCTGAGGGGTTGCTGGTGCCTGGGAGCTTGCTGGGTGCGCCGGCTGCCTCCCCACGCTGCACCTCGCGTGGATGGCGACGTGCGGGGACGGTGCAGCGGGGCACGGCAGCCCAAGTTGTGGGGAACGAGGTGCTGGAAGGCGAGGGCCGCTCAGAGCGGCAGCATCTGAGACAGAGCAGTGGCAGGTTCCTGCCTGCCACTTGGGGTTTGACCCCCAAGCTGCAGACCTCAGGTCTAAACCGTTGGTTTGGATTTATTAAAAGGGACACTTCCTACCTTTTGAGTTCAGATCCTTTATGTCTTTTCTGGCATCTCATGTCTCTGCATTGCACTGTCTCTTTCTAGCTTTATTTGGGAATTCTTTGAGTGAGTGACGTTACCTCCTGTCTGCCCGATGCATCACTGGTGTTCGGTGCATAAGGATACTTTAAAATCGATCCTGTGCTGCTATTTCTTGTAGCAGGCACAAGCTCTATCGTTCCAGCACAAATAACTGCCGTTCAGAATGTTACTTGACGTGCAATGACACAAAAGCTATGGGGTTTTTTTATTCCCTCTATTAGGTTGTTGCTTACGATGTCATTCGGCACAAAAGTGTGCTTTGATGGAATTAAAAAGATCTTCACAGGTGGCCACTGAGCACTAGGCAGCAGCATCCAAACAGCTGGCAGGGAGCAAACTGCAAGTCTCTTGTGGAGTTCCTTCCTTCTCCTCTTCAAGGGGGAGCAAGAATAACACGATATTGGCACACCAAATGATGAAACTTCATCATTTTCCTTGAATAATTCCCCTTTAGAAGTAAGTCTGAATCTTAGGATACAGATGTGAGGTCTGCTAAATCCTCATTTTGTGGTTCCCAAATAAAGAAGCATTAAAATACTTGAGATGGCATATTTCCTAGATTAAAATGCACCGTGGATTAAGACCTTGCTGTGTGAGTTTAAGTCATTAGGATGCAGGATCCAATCTTTCTTTGGGAACTATAACTGAAGACTTGGTTTTGCAAAACCAGAGCATCCAGAGAAGCTTTTATGGTACAATATGCAATGTTGGACTGATATAACACTATGTTTTTCTTAAGCATATTTAAAAATTAAAATATTTCTTTTATTTATTATGCTGTGACTTGGTTGACAGCACTGGAAATATTTTTTATTATAATTATTATTTTTTTTTTTACAGCACCAGTCAATTTTTTTGTTTGGATAGTGAGGTAGAAACCTAAACAAAACTGCCGTGCTGGAGGCTGGATGGCCACTGGGTGAGGGCTCTGCATAATACTCTACAGATGCTGGAGAAGAAAAAGTAAAACTTTTTGAACAGAATAAAGCCACCAGGATATTCTGGAAACATGAAAAATTTTAAAAAGTTTTCCTAGAACTGGAAGAAAATGGGAGTTTTTGGGCAGGGCTACTGATTCTAGCACGATGGGTGCCATCAGGAAAATATTTTTGAGAACTATATCTATATGCTTGATAAAAACACTGTGCTTTAAAGAACTGTTGCTTAAACTCTCTCATCTGTGATACCTTTCTGACTAAATTAATGTAGACTTATCCTTAAGGCTTATCTGATGCAAAAATACTGGATTATGAATGAGGAAAATTGCAGGTGTGTATTATGTAAGACCTGCAGAAGCAATTTCACCCAGAAAACCTGTTTGTTAACATAGTCATAAAAACGCTAGTTGTTTTTTTAGTAGAGTCATTAGTGAACTTCTGTGTCTCAACTCACATCCATTCATCAGCACACATTATCATTACATCTGCTAATTATATAGCCTGAATCCTGTCCTCAAGATGTGAAGATCTGGGATTTTGGCTTTGGGAACTGTTGTTTCTTGCTCAGAGTGGGTCCAGACAACAGCTGCCGCACTCATAAAGGACTAAGAGTAACTCGAGGCAGCTCCCTTTTAACCAGTAAGGCAGGTTACTGCTGCTGAAAGTCTTAATCTGATGGGTTCAGGCGATCCTTGAACAAACACATGCACCCAGGATGTCTGTGTGTCCTGTTTATCTAGGGATAGTGCAGTTTGTAAGAGAGACAGTGTTTATAACCCTATCCTTCTGCCGAAAAAAAATGCCCCAAAGCATTCCTAAGTATAGTGACTATAATCCTGCCTCATTTCTATTAGATTACATCAATTAAGAAGCCAGGCTTCGTCTGTCCTTTTGCTTTGTTTCTACTGCATTTTTAAACTACTCATAAATCTCATGTGCTGCTGTAATTAACAGAAAAGGAGGAAGGAAGGAAGGAAGGAAGGAAGGCAGGAAGGCAGGAAGGAAGGCAGGAAGGCAGGAAGGCAGGAAGGCAGGAAGGAAGGCAGGAAGGCAGGAAGGCAGGAAGGCAGGAAGACAGGAAGGAAGGAAGGAAGGAAGAAAGGAAGAAAGAAAGGGAAGGAAGGAAGGAAGGAAGGAAGGAAGGAAGGAAGGAAGGAAGGAAGGAAGGAAGGAAGGAAGGAAGGAAGGAAGGAAGGAAGGAAGGAAGGAAGGAAGGAAGGAAGGAAGGAAGGAAGGAAGGAAGGAAGGAAGGAAGGAAGGAAGGAAGGAAGGAAGGAAGGAAGGAAGGAAGGAAGGAAGGAAGGAAGGAAGGAAGGAAGGAAGAAAGAAAGAAAGAAAGAAAGAAAGGAAGAAAGGAAGAAAGGAAGAAAGAAAGAAAGAAAGAAAGAAAGAAAGAAAGAAAGAAAGAAAGAAAGAAAGAAAGAAAGAAAGAAAGAAAGAAAGAAAGAAAGAAAGAAAGAAAGAAAGAAAGAAAGAAAGAAAGAAAGAAAGAAAGAAAGAAAGAAAGAAAGAAAGAAAGAAAGAAAGAAAGAAAGAAAGAAAGAAAGAAAGAAAGAAAGAAAGAAAGAAAGAAAGAAAGAAAGAAAGAGAAAGAAAGAAAGAAAAGGTAGATTTGCTGTGCTTCAGATCTCTGTTTAAGATCTTCGAGGTGAGGCTCATGTCTGTGTTGGTCCAGGTTTTAATGTAATTTCACTCTGAGCCTTGAGTCCCACTGTAATTAAATTATTAAATTAAATTAAATAATTGTAATGTCACTTTGCAGTACACCATATTTCTTAAATGCACGTAGATGCTTATAATAATGTGTAATTATCAAGAACAAGGTTGAAAGCAGTTGGAAATAATTGTCATTTCATTTAATATTATAATTGTGAATATATTTAATGAATGCATACTTTGTTTCACCCTCCTAAACGTTTTGTATTTCTTTCTAGATTACAGGCTGTGTAGTGAAGAGGCTTCACATTTATGTCTGCCTTTAAGACAACTAACACAATAGGTTCTGTGGGAGAATCACCCGTAACCATTCTTCTCTCTTATTTTCTAGTAATTCTAGCTTGAATAACCACCTGCCAGGTTACAGGAGGATTTCCAGGGGATTTTGGAAAGTGAGTATATAGAAACTAATTTGCCTGAGTTGGAATGACAGCCTAATCCATGTAGGATTCTTGGTTGCCCTTCACAATAAACTGTTTAAATGCCTTGCAAATGTTGCATCAATATGGATGAATGTTCCTCTAGCGGGTTTGGCTTTTCTCTTTCACACTTCCCTGTAGCTGGACAAACATGGGCTTCAGAGCCAACAACTTCATTATTGCAAAAAGTCCCTGGAGATCCATACCATTCACAAAGCGTTCAGGTCCTCAGTTTTATCTCATCTCACAGGCAGCTTCACTGGCAAGAAAAGTCCTGTCTGCAGGACTGTCCAGTGCTACCTCCAGGGTGTAACACAGACTCCAAACCCCTGGAAACTCAAGAGATCGGGCTGCACATTGTTCCTTAGTAAGCTTTATTTTTCTCCTGGGCTTTTTGCTGAGCTATCCAGAGAAAACTGTGAGCTTTAGAAAAGGTTTTAGATGGCAGACATCAGCAGTGCTGTGTGTGCTGCTGAGAAACTGCTTGTTCCAAATTGGATCAGATTAGTGGGAAAAGAACCGCATGTCATCATCAAAAGGTTCAAAACCTCTTGCTGTATTTTCTGAAACAAAGAAATTCTGCAAGTTTTAACCTAAAATGTTTCCTATCAGAGTCTGGAGAAGGGCTAAGTGCTTCTTCACACCATGCAACGAGTGTACTCTGCAACAGGAGGACCCTGGCAAAGAAAGCGGAGCCTCTTCCACCCTCCCAGGGACTTCTTTTTCCTTTGGAGAGCATCTTCCAATCCCTCCTGACAGAGGCTGTGAATGAGAATTACTGCTGGGCTGCAATCAGAAATCTGCTTTCAGTCTTAAGGGAATGATATTTTGGAGACCCCAAGGTTTTCCTCTTCTCTCCTACCCACCCCCAGAAGGCTGCGGTGCTTGATCAGGAAGGAATGTTTGGGGGAAATTACTGCTTTTACACTCCTCTTCCTCTGGCACATTTTTGCTTTCCTGTATGTTTTGCTGTCCCTCTATGTTGTGGAAGGAAGCACATGACCCAACATGTTTCAAGTAAAAGCACAATTTGCGTGTACAATTTCATTAGGTTTGCTGCCTTAGTGAAATATTTATAAGGAATTATCTCTGTGTGCAATGAAATTCCCTGTGATTTTTTCTCATTTCAGGAATGTTGTGTTGCTGTGTGTTGAAGGAGCCCACAGCACCTAAGTGAGCAACCCATGAAAACAGGGAA
>NW_009952366.1:6946890-6969968 GCF_000747805.2 Chaetura pelagica | reverse complement strand
GGAAAGAGGATTCCAAGAATCTTTTAATAACCTTGAGGTCTAATGTAACTGCAAAGATTAACCATTTCAGAGGTCACTGGGCTTCTCTTAAATCTTTAAATCTGTTCTACTGCAACTTCTTTTCCAGGCTAATTAATTATAGGTCTGAGCTAGAACTTCAGTTGCATTTTATCCGTTTCTTTTCTTCCCCCACCCCTGTCTCCCATCTGTCAGTTTTACTCAAACCTAATCTCTAAATCTAACTAAACCAAGGTATTTCTACTGCCAGAGCATCTGAATATAATGAAACTGCTTTTACTGTTCCCAAATGCTTTTGGTCAAAGGGAGCATGACTCACTACCACAGTAACTCTAAAATCTTTAAATGAAGAATGAAATTGTGCAGACTTTATCTTCAACAAGTTCAACCTTGCAGGTTTTATGTTTCCCAGTATGTCACATACCATTTTGAGAGACATTTCTACCTAATAATTTTCAGTTAGGTGAAAATTATGATTTTTTTTTTCTCTTCTAATTGCTGTGTATTTGATTATGATGTTCCAATAATTGTATTACCATGTTTGTAGTTACAAGTGAGTTATGCATGATCTTGGTGATGTGGATTTTCTAATAAAATACTAAATGCTTTCTTAAAGCCCTCCTTGTTCTCATACTCCATGGTCACAATTATAAACCTCATGAAAAAGACACTTCAGAAAAGCAATTACATCTTCAAAATATCTCTGAGGTTTACACTCAAAGCTAACACCTTAACCAGTCATTGGTGCGGACCATAAGGTACGTGCATTACATGTTTCTTATGGGAATTTGCTACTATTAGCATAACTGTGGCTGCCTTTTTCTTGATAGAAAATATTTTTTGAAGTCACATTACACAAAAAATGTTAAAAAAATATATTTCTTTAACTTTATCTTACACGTGCACTTGCACTCATTTTTCTTAATGTACAGCAACAGGGAGAGACTTCAGAAAAAAATTCAAAGCATGTAAGTTAGGACCCTGATATGAATGATCCGGAGGTGCCTGCTTCTCTCCACTGACTATGCAGGAATCCTGGGAAGCCTCCCCGGCTGAATCAGCCACCCAGATCGAGGTGCTTAGGGTTAGAAGACAGATATCCCTTAGACTGATACTCTGCCTTCAGTAGAGCTGAAATGTGGAAACACTTTTCAGCTGTCTGTGAGATGATTTTGTTCAGAGTTTTTTTGTTATTTATTTGAACTACAAGTACTAAAAGCTTTCAGTGCAGACAGACTCCCATCCAAGCGGTTCAAAAGACACCGTGTTTTGATCCTTCTAAAAACTCAAGTAACGTAAGCTTGCAATGCTAACTTGATCTTGTTCTTGTGAAAATTCCCAATTTGTACATTTCTCATATACTGGTTTGCACTATATTAGACCAGGACTGCTATCCTGCATGTACCTTAAATGCACACATGTTGAAAATCTAATACCCATTTGTCCATCTAGCAACTTTTTATCGCATACGAGCAACAGAGACAGTTCTAAGAAGGTTTTGCTGTGCAGTCAAACCTATAGTTGTATGAATATTGCCTTGGCTGTTGTTGTGCTGTCTTGACTTGATGTTGCTGCAAGATGCCACAGTTACATGGAAAGTTCTTTCAATGCAAACTGCTTCATAACTAGACTTAGCAAAAGGCCATAAACACAAGCCTAAGTCCATATTTGCTAGACAAGTTCCTAGGAGTTAACCATGTGCTCTTTTGTTGTGCTTAACACAAAACAAATCCAAGCAATCACACACCTATGGGAGCAGCTAATATGGCTGTATCCCCCCAGCAGCACCATCCGATGAAGTATGGCTGCTCCAAGTGAGAGGACAGGTCTTCAGCTATAACCCTCTCATCCGCATTTCAGCTACAGGCAACACCAGATTTAAGCACATTCTTTGCTGAAGTGAGATCCTACATCCTTGTGTAAGAGATGCTGAGGTTATGGTTATGGTAGGTTTATTTTGACTTCAGGGAGTTTCAATCACGCACTTATTGTAGAAGTCGTTTTCCGGGGGACTTTGGTTAAATACCAAGTTTCTTCAAAATCTTACACAGTTCGTGGCATAAACTTGCTCATTCAGGTAAAAATTTCTTAGAGATATAATTGTGAGAGAAATTGCAAAAAATGTATACACATAGAAATGTATAGTAAACTTTGTTATAATGCAAAGTGTCCTTAAACATTTAAAGAGAAAAAGGAAATTATATAAACTGTTAGTAAATTTTTTGGATGCTGTTTATGTTTGAACTTTTCTCCGTTTTCCTGTAGAAACTTCCGTATCCTCTTCCTGTGTCCCTACAAAGTTTTGTACAATGCAGAACAAGAAATGCTACAGGGATTGTGCTCCACCTTTCTCCTTCCTGCTGGGATATCCTTTCTGTAGAGAAATGTAAAGTATGTAATATTGAAGGAAAAATGTTATATTATTCTTTATCTGAGTAATTTTCTCTTATCTACAAAATATCAAGCTGAGGGAACATAAGTTGCAGAAGTACAGCATTATTTTTACATTTTTGTGACATATGAGTTTCTCAGCCAAAGGTAGCTCAAATCTATTACAAAGTTTCTTGTTTTCCAGAGTCTTATCAAGGGTTCATGTCTAAGCCAAACAAGACAAGGGTGGGTTGGGTTTTTCTCTTCATTGTTTCGACTGAATTAACAGGAAGAGGGGGAGTGCTTTACCTGTCTGACACTAGAGCAATATTCATTAGCTCCCACTTTCCACTTGTCTGTCTGTCCAGACTCTGTCTGCATCCTTGTGGGAATTGTACGGGAATTTCTTAACTCCCAGTAATAAATAAGGAAATTAGTAAGGGCCTTTGATCTGAGTTCCAGTCTTTATTAATTCTAAAAGTCAATACTTCCAATAAAATCAAGGATCAGGACTTTAAAAGATTAGTTAATGTTAATGGGCCATGTTTCTGAGAAGTCAGTGTAGGCTTTTAGTGTTGTACCATTCCTCTGTGTGTTGGAAGCCTGGTTTAGAACTCTACACACGTGTAAAAGCAAATGTGTATGTTTCTCTTTCAGATCATTTGGTAGTTCTTCCCTAGCAAGAGCAATAAGGCATGATGGTGGGCAAGACAGAAAATAATTATCCTGTAGTCTGGTAGACAGGGAAGGACAGAAAATTGATTATTCATTTCAAATGACATTCATGTATGAAAAACAATTAACTATCCACAGGGGCTGCCAAGTTAAAATCATGTAAAAAGGTAGAGAATTTTTAAAATATGCAGAGGTTTCAGACCATTCGATGCAATACATAGCAAATAGAAAGTAGATGTTTTTAAATGTAGCTTTAAAACAGAACAAAACTCTTCCCTCTGCATGGATGAGATCTGCTGAATCAAAAGTTTCTTACAGTTATTAGTCTTTGATTTTTCCCTTCTTCTGATAATGTATCTGTTTTACTGGCTTGTTTATCTTTCTTTTTGTGCTAAATAGAATAGTCAAACAGAATAAGGGGAAATGTTTTGACCTGTAGGAAGTTAATAGTATGGAGAACAAAATAATGATCAAAATTCACTATTTAAAATTTGTGCACTTGCTGACTACCAAACTGATTGAGAAGTATATATACATTTAGCCTTTATTTTACTTACATTTTATTTAGTATACATATGTGCATTAGAATGTTCTTGCCTGACCTTTTTTTTTTCTACAAAAACTATTTCTTTAATATTAAGTGATTTAGCACAAGGCAAACATGTGGCAAGGAGTGGTCCTGAAGAAAACCCCTGTTTAAAACTGATACAGTGACACTGTGAGTTGATAAGAGTGTTTTTTTCTAAGCAAATCACAAAATCGTGGTTAGCAGTGGGAACTGTGCTTTTCCATGTGGCAAACATCTATGATTGTGTTAGAGCATTCTGCTTTTTTGGTAATAGATTTTACTCCAATTCCTGTTCTGTTCAGGCTCCCTCATGTCTAAATTAACAGATTTGTATTGAAATCACTGGTGTTACTCTGAATTTTCATTGGGCTAATTATGAACAATTTCATAATGTTGGTGTCTCAGAAAAAAATACTGGCTTCCTAATCCCAAAGAGACATAAATAACCTGAGGCCATTTTTTAAAAAAAGAAATGAGTCTTCTGTGATCACACACCATATGAATGCAGCTGAGAGAACCTCTGTCTGTGTCACTGTAGATCTGCACACCTGCATGGGGTCTGCTGGTTCTCCCTGGTAGTAGATAATCCAGTCTTCCTGGTTCAGCCACACTGGAAGAAATGGTCTCAAAGGTCCAACCAACGTTACTTTCAGTTCCATGAAAATTCTGTGGCAATTAGCTCTTGGAACACATTCCCAGTGAAGTTGCGGATGCCCCCTCCCTGGAAGTGTTCAAGGCCAGGTTGGACAGGACTTGGAGCAACGTGGTCTAGTGGGAGGTGTCCCCACCCATGGCAGGGTGGTTATAACTAGGTGATCTTTGGGGTTGTCCCTTCCAACACAAACCATTTCATTAAGCAGTGTAACTGAACTCAACAAGTCACAGACACCAATGAGCCCATGTAATAATATGCTATGAATGCCTTAATCATGTGATTAGAGTCAGAGTTTGTACTTTTTGGGCACCAAAAAACCCAGTCAAAGTATGTAAAGCCATGCAAAGCCAGACTTGACTAGTTCTTTTTTTCTGGAACTACTTGGTTTGTGGCACAACTCCGTAGAGATACAAAGTCTTCTCTTCTTGTCCAACATGCACAAGAGGCTGCTAGGAAAGATTGGACTGTTTTGGGGGCCAGTGTTATGCCACTCAAACATAGATTGCTCCAGCAGTTTTTTACCAGCTCATCCTTCTTTATATTTTTCTTCTTTGATCTTTCTGGTTCTCTCAATAATCTTGGTTTCCCTATCAGAGCCATGTGAAACCACATTTCAGAAGGTATAGATAACTCTTCTTCTCTCTGGATTATCCTCAAAAGCAGTGCAAACTGTTCAATACTTTCCCCCAGGGGCTGCAGGAGTCTTCTTTCCTTGAGGGCATCATATGCTAGTGATCTTAACAAGAACAAAGTTATTTTAAAACAAGGTGAAAACGCAATTAAAACAAAAGGAATGTGCATTTTGTCCTAATTTTTCTGTTACATTTCTGATCAGCTATATTAGATAAGGCTGTCTCAGTTGAGTTTTACAGAGGAAAAAAAAAGATAAACAAGTAGCTTGGTGAACAGCTGGCTTCAGTCTCCAGAGGCTTCTCTTGTTGCACAGGCAGTTTTGAACCAGTGGCTTTCTGAACTAGTTTCCCCAATTACCTATTGGATAACCCTGAAAACATTTTGCTTCCTCTAGAACAAGTGGAAACCTTTATGTACCCAAACCAGCATCAGAAGAGTGGAGCTATGAAACACCTAGGTGGTTGCTTTCATGCAATGCTTATGTTAGTACTTTTTTTATCACTAAGTTAATGCTCAGTGGTGTCACAAGAGGAACCTGGGCTCTGTGGAAGTGGAGAGGGGATGGTCTAGTGAAAGACTTTTACCTGAAGGTAAAGAAAAGCCTCTTGAAAGTTTAGCAACTGTTTCAGACCCTGCATTTGCAAGTTTGTTTGGTTTTTTTAAACCTCATTACAAGTGTCAAGTTTTAATGCTGGGTCAGCAATTAAACAAACTACAGATACTCTCTACTAGCCCCTTCTCCCTTCCCAGAAAGAGAGACAGAATAAGGGAGAGAGACTTACAGTTTGGAAACTAAACTACACAGTTTTAACGAAACAGTAATGATGAAAAATAAAATAATTGAGTATGTACAAATATTTAAAAATACATACAAAACCAATATCACTCTATCCCATATGTATCATACCCAGTATAAATCTGAGGGATCATAAGGGTCAAGTTCTTCATCCATGGCCAGTACCCTGGGAGGACTCCGACTATTCTTCTGCCTTTGATCCCAATCCGTGCATTCCTGAATCTTTGCCGTCAAGGTTTAATGCTGGGTCAGCAATTTAAAATATTGTAGATGCTCTCTATTAACCTCCTCGTACAGGGTTTGGGATGGAATTCTTCCTTTTGTCAATTTTGTTCACCTGTCCATCCCACTCCACCCTGTGGAAGGATCTCAGCTGTGACCTCTTTTCCTCCCTTTTGTTCCCAGTGCATAAGAAGTTCAGCAGATCCAAGCATGGCCTTGGTTCTGCATACCATTTTCCAGAAAAGTATAAACATTGAGTGTTATCAGTCCTAGAAGTAGACCCTGACTGAAAAACATTCTGTTAATTTCAGCAAGTGCAGTTGCTTGTAAGAGACTTAACTGAAAAGTAAAATTATTAGAAAGAAAATTGTTTCTGTCCTGGCTCAAACCAGGATAAGCAGCTCCAAACAATTATTTCTTAAAAAACTATTTCATAATCTGATTAAATAAAAAAAATTAAAAAGTAAACCAAACAAACTGTGTGGGTGTTTCTATGAAGATTTTTGAGGTAAAGACCCATCACAAACATGAGTGGTCTGTGTCATTCTGAAAAGAGTGAAGCCAGAATCATGACTTGTGTCTCCTGTGGGAGGTAACCAAGTTGGGCATTTACCATGATGCTGAGAGGGTTTCCTTCCTCTTCCCCATACTTTCCCAATTAGCCTGATCTGCAAGAGCTCCATGCACTCAAGGTCCACATCACTAAATCATGATGATAAGTAATATTTAGAGCAGAGCTGCCTCTGCCCTGCAGGTTCAACAGTCTCCATTTCCATTTCTCTCCCACATGCAAAATCCTTCCTTTGGGGCCTGATACTTTCCTCAGTTGAACAGAACAGCTGTCAAGGGAGTTTATGTTTGTGAAGAAACAAAAATGAGTCACAGGCTGAAGATTAATTCAATAATCTAGAAACAGATGCCCTTGAGGATGTGTGGTATAGTAGAGGAAACAGCAACTTCTATTATGCCTGTCTTTTTCCCAGCAAGAATCACCTCTTTCTTGCCTCAGTGCAGTTTTGCCCGCTTCTTTTAAGGTAGGTTTGCCAATTTAGTGACCTCTAGGCACAAATAAAAGCTGCAATTGTAGCACTTCAGTCCTTTTTACTGAGTCGTTCTGCTCACGAAACTGCTTAATTTCCATGGAGCTCTACAAAAATACAGTCTATGCCTTTTTGTCCAAGATGCATGTTGTTTCATCACCTCTCTTCAAAGTTCTGCATGACTGTTGAGTGGGGTGAAACAGGGGACTGAGATGTTCTGGGACTTCTGGCAAGGGTGCTGGGAAGTGATGAGCAGTTATTGATAATGGTTCCTTGCTTCAGGATTTGAGAACTTACTTGGCTGTTTCAAGGCCTTTTCTGAACTGTGAGAATATTTTCTATCTTTAAGGGAATAATATCTTGCAGTAGTTTGAAAATTGCTCTAATGTCACCCTTCTTGGGTGTAGGGGAAAAGGGAGGTCATCGGCCTGGAAGATACGTATTTGTAATCCATGAGAAGGAGGTGGAGCCCCAGATGTCAAAGTTAGGGCTTCTGGCATTACATGCTAACCTTTTCAATTACATTGCTTAGAAAGGGGAAGTCAGTCTCTGCTGGTAAAATATCAATCACCCTGTCACTCTGTAACAGGTATGTGCTATTTGAGTGACTTTGTGCAAGACTTACACTGAGTCTTCTGTCTGGGAATGACAAAGAGTCATCTGTCTGTGAGATGAGGATGGGATTCTTCTACGGTGTTGAAGAAAAATATCAAAGATGGAAAGGACCCGTGAAAATGTAATCTAATATCTCCATCTTCCTTGTATGCAGCACGAAAAAGATTTTGTCTGAAGAGCTGTGAAACAAACGGCACATTCTAAAAGAGGAGAGGAGAGGATTTAAATTGTGTTCAGCTATATCTGACAGCTTACACTACATATACTAATACCCTAAATCAGGAGTTATGCCCTCAAATGTAGCTGTTCGTGGGCTGACAGAAAGTCTGTGTTCAGTAACATTGATGTTTATGTACAGGGTTGCTCTGTATTGATTGTTCTACTACATGAGATTACAGTACATTATGGGGTTCGATATTAGGGGGTTGCAGAAAATTATTGGTCTGTAAAATACGAACTGAAGAAAGTTTAGAAGTGGCTGCTTTGAGCTTTCATAATTGCTTAAGAAGTTTCAGAAAGGCCTTGTGCTGATGTCCTAATTAAAGAACTCACTTTTTGGGGCCAATGACACCAATAAAATCTCTGGGGAAAAAAAAAAAAAAAGAAGTCAAAAGTTTTGTCACATTTGCTTTCCAATATTTTGGCAGTTGACATCTTGACTGTTGTAAGCAAAATGCATCAAAGAACTAGAACCTGTGCCTGTGTGTAACATCTTACATGTCTTAAAATTGTGAAGAAAATCAGGTAACAACAAAACCCCTGGTTTTAGTGAGATACATACTTGGGATTTTTTGAGTGAGCCTGTATTTTGAACATCAAAGCTCACTGAGAATTAGGATTAATTTGCTAGTGGGAATAAGAACTGTAACTGTGTGTGCTAAGTGTTCAACAGATAAGGATGAAGCCTCTAGCACTACAGCTTTTCTGTGTGGGTTTTCAGATGTGTCTTTTACTATGTTTTTCCTCAAAATAGTGAGAAAAAACCCAACAGTTATGTATGTTAAATTGATTAACTTGTAGATCTCATGGGGATGAATTTTATGCATCTCAGATCAGTTGTACATTTTTCTAAATCTTTCAGCCTGGAAACAATCCACACACTGATGTGGAGTGTGTGTGATGTTAACATTTGGAAACTTCAAAGTAGCCTTAGTTTCTGATTGACAAAAAATAAACTAACATCCTTTTAAGTAGCATGATGATCAGCTGCAGAACTGTTATACTACAGACTCATTAGGGTCAGAATTTAGCAAGTACATTCTTGATTAAGATAGCATCTTTCAAGTGTCATTCCTTCAAGTTTGTTATTCTGCTATGATGCAGAGACTTCCTTTTGCTGGCTGGAGTTATTTTACTCGCTCTCTTCAAGTCATGTCAGTATTTATTTGGCTTCTGCAAATCCTCACTCACTTTGTTCTTTTCACTGATTTTTTTCAGGCCTATGATGCTGCTGCATTTTCACCTGATCTTTCACTTTTTCAAATATGTTGTTTCCATATTTTGAGGATATATCAATAAATCTGTCTTTCTTTGCCAAAAAAAAATGGGTTTTAGAGGTCTGGATTTTATTTCTATTCACATTCAGATTTTTTTCACATCTGTTTCTTTTTTGCAAGTATTCTGAGGGAATAATTTTGCTTGCTTTTTTTTTTTTTCCTTTATAACAGCACTCAAATTCAGTTCCTATTTATTTTAAATGTTTTCATGCTCAGCTGTCTGCAAAATAAAATTCACCTTCAGCTCATTCTTGCTTCAGAAGAAAAAAAGACTATGGTTTTAGGAGGCAGACAGGAAGTTATGCCCTTTTGACCCAAAGAACTGAGAGGAAAGTTGGGAGGAAGATGATAAAGAAAAAGCAGAGGAGAATACGATTGGTATGCACTGGTCATAGATCTTCAAAGTTCTAAATTATCCCAGTAGGAGGTATTTGGGGAGCAATCCCAGGCAGAATGTGGAATCAGGTTGTATTCCACCATGCTGTATTGACTTTTCCTCTCTGTCCCCTGAAAGAGTAACTTTGCTATAGCTATTCCAGCACTTTTAATAGAAGACTGGGTTTCTGTGATCCTTTCAACAGGTTCTCTGTGAAATTAGTGTTTCTGAGCACAAAATGCTCCTGCACAGTTATGTCAATCCAGCAAGTGCACATTACTGTGGAAGTGGAAGCCTCACATACTTGGAATTGTAATTTCTTTTCTGCAGCTTTCTCTTCTTCACTCTTTCTCATGCCATCACTTTCCTCCCCTTATTTATATACTTCTTTACTTTGCAGCATTTTCTGCTTTTCCTATATATTTATCCTTTTACACCTTTCAGCCCTCTTGGTAATCTTCCAGTGCCTGCTGGAAAGGAAAACAGGGCAAAGCTTATCTTTTTCCATTCTGCAGATTAATATCCAATGGGTCGCATGCTGAGAGATGCAGAGAGATAAAAGGAGTGTTGTTGCTATGGAAGCCTTCTCTGCTTCCCCCCCTTCTGCAAGAGCTTTTCCTTGGAGAGCCCTAAAGGATCCTGGGGACTTGGGACAGGAAAGGACTCTGAAACTCATCTGAAGTAGAAAACAGGTAACTTAATCCGCCTTTTATCCCACAAGAACCTGGGGATGAATGGGTGTGCCCAGAAAGTGTGACAGCAAGGCAAGAAATTAGAAACAGTCCCATGGAGGAGGAGACTAAAAGAGGAATAGGGGAAGAGAGGTAAGGACTGTGCTTTATACATCTCAGTGGCATAAAGAAGGACATGGGAAGGCAAGGAATGGTGCTGACCCCTCTTGCATTGGCCAGAAGGTACAGCTGGATGGTGAGATAAGTCACGCCCACCACAGACATCTCCCCAGGCAGATGAGAACCTGGGGAGGGAATCTCACTGCCATCATGTCCCAGTGCTCCTCCTGGCCTGGGGCAGCTGAGTGCAGAATCCTGATGAGACCTCAGAGCAGGCAGAGGGGCCCGGCTAGTAAAGCAAAGCAACAAATGTCTACAGGCCTGTCTTGTAAACATAACAAGATTTTCAAAATCTATGTAATGACATTTTATGCCTTGCCATAGACTTCCCTTGGTGAGCCAAAGACCTTGTACAAGCAGATCACTGGCTGCTGCCGTGAGATAAACTTGTCTTTAATTAAACTTCTTCCAAATGTCTCAGATATTTTATTTTGTGACCCTTATATTTATTAAACCAATTTTTCATACATCTGTTGGAATGTGGTGCTATCAGAGCTTATGTTTTCAGACACTTACACCAGACAAATTAGGCTTAATAAATGTCTGAAGACTGTGATGAAATTGTGTTAGGGAAAAAATTTGGTCCAGTCTCCTCAGAATTAAGAAACTTATAGTCAGGTGTAACAACCCTGCTTCATACTTGCATGGTTAGATGCACGAGTTTCTCACAAATTCAGCAACTTCATTCCTGTTGATCTTGTTTGACAGTTTTTCATATACTTGTCCACCTAATATCTTCCCAAGACATTTGACAATGAATAAAATATAAAGTTGCAGATAAGCTGGATTGCATGTTTCCACTTAAATCTGCATTCCTTGTTGGGTTCTTTTGTTGGTTTTCTTTAGAAATGTCCCAGTATTTTGCCTACTGTGCTTGCAGTATACCTGTACTTAATGCTCTTTCATTTCCTTTGTCTAGCACAAGATGCTGTTATTCCACAAAGTCCCAGGGAGACTAAAAAAAAAAGAGAAAAAATGTTAATTTAGGAAGTAAATCTTCTCAGTGTTTTATCCCAGCATCCTGTCCTCCTGCTGCTTTTTATATGACCTTTTGCACTGCACAGAATTCATTACTATTGTAAAAACTGTGGGTTTGTTTCTTACAAATTTGGAGAAACCCATGCCCTGTTTTAAAGTAGGCAGGATTCACAAATGGCAAAACCATGCCTTCTTCCAAATCCTTTCAATTCAGTAGCAACTCCGCAAGTGTGCTAGTTAAACTCAGTAAACAAGAACACCCCAACAATAACACTGTGCTGAAGTAAAGGACAAAACATCATTATTGCAGTTTTATTTGCCATTTCACTGCAGGACAGCACAGGAACCCTAACCAGGTCAAGACTTCATTGTGTCAGGTGCTGTACACAATAAATAGCGGTTCCTGCTTCAGGAAACGTGAAATTTGTGCATATATTTATAGCCATAGTAACTCATTTTGTGATTATCTCTACAAATGCTAGTGTAGGCACCCTGAAATGTTTGTTGCAGGACACAAACACCCATGGTTTTCCCCGAGCTGAAGGCCAGGACAGTTTCACCACCACAGAATAGTAATGGCGCCTTAGTGCAAATGGAGTGAAACACGACCTAAAACGCTTTGTCTCCTTTAACTGAAAGACACTTTATACACATAGATGTTTACTGAGAGGCCTTTCAAAGAGGCATAATTACACAGGCAAATCCATGTAATTCACTTGGGTCAATGCTAATATTAGAAAGTACTTATTCTGTGGGTCAGACGTATTGCTGCAGTGTGCATTCCCTGGGCTCTGTGTCCGTAATAAATCACTCTACAGAAGAACTAGACTAACCTGCATCATCTCAGCATTTTCAGCTGCAGACCACAAACACTGATAGAACCTAAAATGTTTGCTCAGTCTAGACTGAGTGGAGAAATGGAGGTACAGGTTGAATCTGTTCTTTGGGGAGTACCTTCTGCTCCCTTCAAGGAGGCAAAGTCTACACACGACACTGGGACTGTACAAAAGCTAACAGTGCCAGGAAGTTCCTTAAAAATAATTTAGATTAATAAAAAATAACCAGGTTTGTGTGTGGACTTTGAGAGTTTGGGAGTACCTTTAGTGTCTCTGGAAAGTGCTACTGGCTCGACTTCCCACCCAAGGGAGAAGCAGCGGGTGGGTCACTGCCACCTTTCCCAGCTTGTCCTAGAAGGGACCCCGGTCCTTTGATGGCTGAAATGAGTTGTGGAACTGCAGAGGCTGGCACTGGAGACATGCCAAGCCATGGCATCCTGGCCCTGGCCTCCCTTCCTGTGCCCCGAGCTCCTGCAAAGGCAGGCGTGCAGGAAGAGCCATACCAGCTGGCCAGCTGATGGGGTGAACCTGCGACCTGAACCGGCAGCCGAGGATCACGTCGCTGCCGTGAGGTCTCTTCCTGCAGACAGGCAGCTGCGGGGAGGGATGTGAGCTGGCTCCTCCAAACAGCAGGGCGAGGAGCCGAGGCCCTATGAGCTGTGGTGGGAGCAGGTCTATGGATCCTGCCTCCCCTCCACCTAGAAGCTGGGTGCCCTGTTTCGATAGACCTATATTAAACACTGCCAACCAAGGCTAAGAGCTGAGGTATTCACCACCTGAAAGCCACACAGTACCCATGAGTGCTCAGCTTTGGTTGTGAGAAGGGGCATGCTGGGCTGTGAGTCAGCCCACGACTGCCATTTGGGTGAGACAGGCTCCATCTCAGATCACAGGGCCATGGCTGGCAGACGCTCGTGCTTGTGGCTTCACTGTCTGCGCGGGGCTGGTGTGCTTGTCACAGCACTTCAGCTCTTCTTCGGGGAAATTGCACCTTCCATTGAAAAGAAGAAGTCACTTTCTGGCCCTGATGACAGCAGAGAAAAGCCCAGCATGACTAAAAGGCTCAGGAGCCAGAAGGCAAATGAAAACAGCTCCAAATAGTATTATTTTTTCTGGGGTTTTTTTTCCTAAGAAATCTCCAGCCCAAAGAAGCCTCATTCATGAGTTCTCCAAAGGTGGAGTGGGCCATGAAAACACTCTTCTGGCCAACTCTCCTTTTATTTCCACCCAGGACTCCCTGAAGGCTTTTCTGAACAGTTGTTTCTAAACAGTTGTCTCCTAAACAGTTGTTTAAGGGCGGTGTCGGTAACTGTGGGAAGAGATCCACTCAGAATGGGACCTCTGAAATGTTGTCCTTGTAGCCCTGATGCTCCCATCTGTGCCAGCCACCAGCATGGGCCACGGAGCCACTGGCTGCCATGGGGGCCCCTCACACCACAGTGGAGCTGGAAGCCAAAGGCAGGAATTCCTGACCTGGCTGACCTGAATACAAATATCTGAGATTAAGCATGAAAAAGAAAAATGTATTTATTTTTTTTTAAAAAAAGGCAGTTAACTCTTTTCAACTGAGTTAATAATTGATGCATTTTCCAGGCTTGCTTCTTGTCAGTCTTGGAGCAGGAAGCAATGCCCCTGGGCACCCTTTGGGACACCGATTTCACCTGTTGCCTTGGCCCACGAGGGTCACAGAAACAGCCTGCCAGCTGGGATGCTTAGGGCTGCTCAGCCTGACAACACACAAACACCCAACACCCTTGCATCCCTCATCTCTCCTCAGAGCCCTGGACGGACAGGCATCCATCAGGAGAAGGCTCGAAAGGGTTACCAGGCTGCGAGGGGGAAGGGTGGGGAGCGGAAGGCGCGGGGGGAACTTCGGTTCTCTTACAATCGTCAGATCAAGTCACAGGGTGGAGGAGGATTTTCCAGATCCTCTGACCTTAAGGTTGGGGAGTGAAAGGAAGAGGAAGCACATTTGCACAGATCCTCTGTCAGAGCTTCCTCAGGGAGGGGCTCAGTCCTTCTGCCCCTTGGCTACATGCAGGGCCGTGCACACACACGCACAGCTAAATAAACACAGGAATGCAGTTCAAAGTAGACCCACAGGAGAAAACCTAATCTATGGGAACCTGTTATTAATAATTATGTTCACCAGCCCCTCATATCTTAAGCATTAAATGTTTAACCAGCCATAAAAAAAACCCCACTTTCTGGGTACCGGGAATACCTTGCAGTCCTGTAGCACTTTCTAAGATTTTTCAAACACCTTCTAAGCCATCAAGCCTGATTATACCTATGGGCAGGCACTTTAGAAAACTCAGAAAAGTAGGGAAACTGAGACGAGAAACATCAGTTAATTGGTAGGGTCACCTGGGAACCCTGTGGTAGAGCTGGGCAGAGAGCTGAGGCCCCATAGCTCCCCATCGCTTACTTTGCACCTGATCCAAAGCCCATTGAAACCACCAGGAGTTTTTTATTGACTTTAATAGGTTTTGGCTTCACCTCTTCTGCCACAAAGACATCATCATTTGTATTTTATAGCACATATGTCCTGCAGAGCAGAGTCTGAATCCTCAGAATAGGTTTCTAAGACAGTAAGACATCTTAGAAACAGGCATGAGAGAATCTCATTTTCCCATTTTACTTTTTAATCAAAAAGTGGTCATTAAAAGTAGCAATTCAAAGGTTCATTAACAATGAGACCAAATTTCTGCTATGTTTTTCTCCTTCTCCTTTCTTCCTCCTGATTTTTTTTTCAAGCTACAGGAAATGTTATCATGGGCCATTTTAGATTAGGCAGAGCATTCAGTGGGTGAGACCCTCCCTATAGTGGATTTCGAAGAACAATTAGGACATTATAAATGTGAAGAGGCACTCAGACTGGCCCAGTAGTTTATGTTTCCTAATCCTGAATAATTCACCCCTTGCAGAAGATTAAAAATAATAACCTAGCATGCAAAGAATTAATCTTCTGACAGTAGCCTAACAATGTGTCAAATTCAGTAAGTGTTCTTTTCAACAAGTATGCTCCAGCTTTTTAGTATTTCTTCGCTCCCAGTCATCAGGTCTGGTTTAGTCTATTTCTTACTCTTACTTCTGGGTCCTTTACTTCTGTGAACAAGATAATGATATTTATTGGCTATTACCTTTTGGAGGTCTAAATTTTATTCCAACAGGATAACAAAGACAGCAGCAGGCCATTTCTGATTCGACTTTATCTTTGCCCATTGGAAAAAAGAAAAAAATAAATAAAAAAATAATCCCCCTTTGCATAGAGAAGACCTAGATCGAATGAGAGCATTAAATGCCCTCTTCTTCAGAGACAACTAAAATCTTTTGCCTTTCTGGTTTACAACTGCCTGTAAAAGAGCTTTGCCATCAAGTGGTCTGCCAGTAGCAAAACCCAGCCTCCAACACATCCTGACTGGTGTAACCAGCAGGACTTTGGATTCTATGACCACAGGCTGCTTTACAAGACACCAGGGCTGCTGGCAAAAGGTGGGGTACACCTATCCCAAAGGGGGAAAAGGATCCTGGGTCAGGAGCTAGGAGCACTCATAGAAAGGCCTTTAAACTAGACTCAAAGGAGGGTGGGGATAAAATTTGGCTTACTAGAGAGGAGCCTGGGAGCAGCATGCCAGTACCAGGGGGAGAGATCCAAAATGGCAGTGATCACACCACCATCACCACTACAACTGATTGGGGAATAAACCAGGCCAACCAGAGTAGTGTCAAATGTGCCTCAGCTGTATCCCAGAGTGAGAACCAAAAGATCAGCCACCTGAAGTGTATGTGTACAAATGCACACAGTCTGGGAAATAAACAGGAGGAACTGGAGCTCCGTGTCCAGTCTGATATCACAGAACTAACTGAAACATGGTGGGATGATTCACACGACTGGAGGATTGTGGTAGATGGCAATAGGCTGTTTGTAAAGACAGGCAGGAGAGAAGAGGTGGAGGAGTCACACTCCATGTTAAGGAAAATCTTACGAAGTTCAACATAGAGAAGTGTAAGGTCTTGCCCCTGGGAATACATAACCTAGCAGCACAGTTCAGAGTGGGATCCACCTGGCTGGAGAGCAGCCTTGTGGAAAGGGACCTGGGGGTCTTGGTGGATGACAGACTCAACACGAGTGAACAGTGCTGCAGCAAAGAAAGCCAACAGGACGCTGGGCTGCATCAACAAGGGCATCAGCAGCAGAGATAAAGAAGTCATCATCCCACTCTATTCAGCACTTGTCAGACCACACCTGAAGTATTGCATTCAGCTTTGGTCTCCACTCTACAAAAAGGATGCAGACAGGCTGGAGAGGGTCCAAAGAAGGGCCACAAGGATGACCAGAAGACTAGAGGACCTACCACATGAGGAGAGGCTGAGACAACTGGGTTTGTTCAGCCTTGAGAAAAGAAGGCTTTGAGGAGACCTTATTACCATGTTCCAGTACTTAAAAGGTGGCTACAAAGATGATGGAGATTTCCTATTTACAAGGAGACACATAGAAAAGACAAGGGGTAATGGGCACAAGTTGATCCTGGGGAGATTCCAATTGGACACAAGAGGTAATTTTTATTATGAGGACAGTTAAATGTTGTAATAGTCTCCCAAGGGAACTAGTAGATTCCCCCACATTGGACAGTTTTAAGTCTCAGCTTGACAGGGTGCTGAGCCATCTCAGATAAATTATTGTAGTACCTTCAAAGGTTGGACCAGATGATCCTCGAGGATCCAACCTGGCATTCTATGATTTTATGATTCTCTTGCAGGTCATCTTCGTCCAGCTTCATACTGCAGAAAGTCTCCAAGGTTTTCAGTTCTTCTTCAAGGTGCACCAAGGTGAGGAGAAATGGCAGGAATTTGCCATCCTCTTAGACCAAATTTAGTCCATGACTGCTGGCAATCAATCAGTATCTCTGGAATATGCAGCACAAAAAATCAGCCTCATTTCCCAACTCTTGATAATTTCTGTCTGCACCAATGCCATCTGGATGAATGTTGGGTATATAATCTAAGCATTTATTGAGTTTTGATGTGTTTATTGAGTTTTGACCTATTTAGACTCCTGAATGCTTCTGAATAACCTTAATGTTCAAGACTGCTAAAACTTCATCTTCACTTTGTAGCTGCTGAGCAAATCACAACCCTGTAATAGCCTGCAGAATGGACTTCTAGACACAGTGTCAGAGCATCTTTAGCATCAGCAGTTCATCCAGTAGCTGCAATTTGTTGTAGGTGTACCTGTACTTGTACACTGGGAAAAAACTTCCTTCAGTACAAATTTTGATTGCTCAGTGTCAAGGTTTAACACTGGGCCAACAATTAAACGAACGACAGGTGCTCTGTATTAACCCCTTCCACTTACCAGAAAGGGAAAGGAAAGAGAATAAGGGAGAGAGACTTACCAGTTATAAACTAAAGTACACAGCTTTAATGAGAACAATAATGATGAAAAAGAAAGCAATTAAATATATACAAATATACAAAAAAACAATATCGTGCTCCTCCTCCAGTAACATGTCACCACCACCAAAGCTGCAGGGCAACCCTGAGAAAGTCCTGGACTGGACTCCTGGAGTCAGAGGCAGTTGGGAACTGGATTCAGGAAAGCACAGATTGCCATCAAAGGCAGACGAATGGACAGAGTACTCCCAGGATGCTGGCCATGGATGAAGAAAGCTTGACCCTTGTGATCCCTCAGATTTATACCGAGTATGACATGTTTGGGATGGAATACTTACTTTGGTCAATTTTGGTCACCTGTCTGGTCCACTCTTCCCCACAGGAGGGTCACAGCTGTGACCCCTTTTCCTCCCTTTCATTTCCGGTGCATAAGGAGTTCAGCAGACCCCAGCAGTGGCCTTGGTTCTGCATACCATTCTCCAGCAAGAACTGTAAATATCAAGCATTATCAGTCCTAGAAGCAGACACTGACTGAAAAACATGCTGATAATTTCAGCAAGTGCAGTTGCTTAAAAGAGACCTAACTGAAAATTAAAATTGCTAGAAAGAAAATTGGTTCTGTGCTGGCTCAAACCAGGACATTCAGTTCTTTGCTTGCTGAGTGAGGCAGCACAGCCATAGCACACTAATGCTCATCTTAGCAGTGGTCACCAACAAATGCAAACTCCAGCTCCAGGTGTCCAGGTAGGAAAGTCCTTACTGAGACAGGTCACTCATTTGTCTCCATGACAGCACCTTTCTTTAACATTTGCATCCTCTTGGAGCAGTGATGTTATTACCAGTTAAGAGAAACCCACAGGAATGGATTAAACCACACCCCTTACATGAGAGACAGGAATGATTGCAGGTTGTATGTGTGGAAACCAAAGACAAATCTCATTTCTTCAACTCATCATTTGTTAAGTAGTTCTTTGCACACATACAGACAGTCTTAAGCAATAATCTCAATGCCTATTCCAAAGTTTAGTGATATGGGTGAGAAGAGAAGAAAAACAGACAGACTTTGTTCTGAGGCTACTGTTCCTCCTGCCTAATTCTGGGGACACTCTCCTGGACCTGGTGTCACAGGCTCTTCCATCAGCAGCCTCTGCAACAACAGTGGTGACTGCTTCTTCTCCCCTCCCAGAGCACCTGGAATGGGTTTCAGGGGGATGAGGTTCCCACAGGATGTGAACAACCTACTGAGAAAACTGAAAACCGGCACATGCTAAAACAACCTTGGACTTTCCTCCTCGAAGTCAGGAAGAACAGCTCCCAACTTTGCAGTTGAAAGTTTTTGCTCTGCCTTGTGTGGACAGAGTAGTCATATCCATCTTGTTTCAGGCTCCCAAGAGAAGCCAAAACTAAGAAACAATTGATTTTTACATGTCAGCAAGGATATATTTTGATCTTTCAAGGAAAAGGAAAAACAGTGTTGCTGTTCGCAGCTCAAGCTACCACTGGAGCAGTGTGGAAATATCTTTTTCATAAGCCCACCTGTCTTTACTTGCTAACTGGTCCAGTGCTCTGACATGGAATCAGACAGCTGACACACGGTGCTCTGTGAAGCTTGCACAACTGTCCCATATTGCCACCTGCAAATCTGGTCATGGTTTATCTGTGTGGGGTCCTCCACTTTCTGCCTTTTTATGAGACTTTCAATGCTATGCAGGCAGAAATTTTAGGCAAAATCCAGAATAAGATTTTAGAAATATTTCATTTGCGTCTCCAGGATCTGCTGTCTACTCCAGCTGAGCATTTTGACTTACAAAAAGTAGTGGACATTTGTCACGATCCGGTATTCAGATACGTGGCAATTTTAATAAATAAAGGTGATTCCAAATGGTGAAATTAAGACACAAACGAGGTCAGATGTCACACACACAACAAACTTTTATTGCAATAACACAACAAATGTCCCTAGAGCGGGTAGGGCGGGCAGGCAGGAAAACAGAGATGGGAAAGAGAGGAGAAAGCAGAGAGACAGAGGACAGAAAGCGAGAGCAAAGTTACCACCCACGGTCCAGCGATGTCATCGATGCCATCGGTGGGGAAGTAGTTCCAGGTGGAGAAGTGCTTCTATGCACCCACAGAGTCCTAGATTTTTATACAGTCCTTGCCCACTGCACCCCCACTTCTCTCCCTGCATAGGAAAAAACCCTTTGGATCTTCTCTGTGATAGCAGGGGCAGGTATGATACTAGAGGCTATGTAGTCTTTGGCTAATTGATGAGATCAGCCGTTACAAAGGAGGAGGTTGAGTCAACTGCCACCACAGGACTAGTTCCTTGAGACTGGCACTCCTTGTCTTGTCCTGCTAAGTCGGGTGGGTTGGGAGGGTTGCTGAGACATCTCTTTAGTTCATCAGCAGATGATGTTCAACTCTCAGATGCCACAAGACAGACAAAAGATATCCTGAGTGCCCAAGTCCAAGCTTATCTCTTGGATTGTTTGAGACAAGCACTGTACATCCTGAATGCCACAACATTGTTTACAGGGCTATTTATTTATTTATTTATTTATTTTAACAGTTGGCAAAAATTATTATGGTGCTCCATTAATTTTTGCAATGCTTTCTGTTTTCCATCTGATTCCAATGTGGCCAACCTCACAAGGTGTCCTGGTTTGAGCCAGCATGGAACCAATTTTCTTTCTAGCAATTTTAATTTTCAGTTAAGTCCCTTTTAAGCAACTGCACTTGCTGAAATTATCAGCATGTTTTTCAGTCAGTGTCTGCTTCTAGGACTGATAATGCTTGATATTTACAGTTCTTGCTGGAGAATGGTATGCAGAACCAAGGCCACTGCTGGGGTCTGCTGAACTCCTTATGCACCGGAAATGAAAGGGAGGAAAAGGGGTCACAGCTGTGACCCTCCCGTGGGGAGGGACAGACCAGACAGGTGACCAAAATTGACCAAAGTAAGTATTCCATCCCAAACACATCATACTCGGTATAAATCTGAGGGATCACAAGGGCTAGGTTCTCTTTGTCCCTCTTCTGCCTTTGATCCCAATCCTTCAGTTCCTGATCCCAAACCCTGTTTCCATCTGTGGCTGAATCCAGAAGTCCAGTCCAGGACTTTCCGAGGGCTGCTGTGCAGCCTTGATTGTGATGCATTGTTGCAAGGGAGAGAGCATGATTTGGTTTGTATGAATTTGTACATATTTTTGCATACTTTATTATTTTGTTTTTCATCATTATTGTTCTCATTAAAGTTGTGTAGTTTACTTTCCAACAGGTAGGTCTCTCTCCCTTATTCTCATTCCTTTCCCTTTCTGGGAAGAAAGAGGGATTAATAGAGAGCATCTGTCATTCATTTAATTGCTGGCCCAGCATTAAACCTCGACCAAAAGGTTAAGAGGCAACATTTGGGAAGCTCTGATTTCGTGTAACAGTGTGCAGTACAGAACAGTGCAGTTAATTATCTTGTTCTCTGGAACCCTTGATGTGACTTTTCCCAGGCAGTGACACTGATGGGACAGAGTTCAAGAGAACCACAGGCTGCTACACAGCAAGTCTTTTCCCCACCAGCAGATAGTGGGACTACACCTTGCCACAGTATGGTCAAATCTAATAGTAGGAGCCAAGTTTCAGCTCTGAGATAGTGCTGTTCAATTAAATATAGTTATCAAACATCTGGAAATCTGAGAGAAGCATGAAGAAGCCTCAGAAATTGTTTGAGCATAATTTCTCAGCAGAAGAGGGAAGTTTCTGGGGAAATCCAGCTGTATGAATCCTCATTCCTCCTAACTTCTGCACTCTTCAAATAAAATTAAAAAAAAACCAACAACCCAACTTGTGAAGCAAACTTTGCTAGAATTTTCATTTTCCAGTTTCCAGTCCTGGAATAGAGTACTTAGTTAGCTTTTGGCTTCTCAGGAGTGGGTGAAAGGAGTTTAAAGCTGCTCCCTGGCACCCAGGAGCAGGGGCAGAAGCAGCTCACGGAGTGCCAGCAGATGCGCAGGGGTGGGAGGCAGCCAGCCCCGCAGCCCGGGCACGCTGCTGCCCAGGGGGATTGCACCCAGGCAGGAGAAGGCACCACCAGCCCCGCGCTGGGAGGGTGCTGCCTTCCTTCCCAGCTGCTGGAAAGGTGGATGTTGATCAAGCCAATTGTCCTGATCATTAAAATCACCGGAACAGTAATTGTGGAGTGAAGGTGAGCCTGAGCTCCTAGTGTGGGGATGCTCGGATTTGATGGATTTGTTTAGCTTGTCACATACAAACATTTGTATGTTGACATTTGAAGAGTACTGGGCTCTGCAAGCGTTATGGTTTTTAGCCTGTGATTTGCTTTAAAAAGCCTCTCTCTCTTTCACTCTCTTATTTATTTATTTTTTTCCCAAGTCAAGTAAAGACACTTGGATACTGACACTGGAAAAGAGCACGAATTATTCTGTGGTAGGAGCCAATAATGAATAAATAGATCAATTTTTTTGGAGAGGAGGGGACAGAGAGTAGGGAGGCAGGGGAGGAAGTGTGAAATGTTCTATTAACCAAATGAACTAACAGGCTAAACTTCAGAGAATGCTTTATATTATATATTACCATGCAATTAAATGGCTTTATGACATTATGGTGTTACATCAAATTCCATTTTATTTCCTGTGAGCTCTCATGATGAAAACTTAGGTGAAAGCTGATTCTATTGATCTCTTTTGCTCTAAGCTACTGATCAGCTCTTCAACAGACAAGTGACCTGTTTTCCTCAGATTATTTACATCAGCTTCATCTGGACGTATGTACTGTGAGGTAATTATTTGCTTGAGTAAATGGCTTCACTGAGACAACTTCATGTTGGCCTGCATCCCTCCTGGGGCATATTTGGGATGTCATCTTAGTGAATGTAGAGTGTGGATCGCTTGCTATGTGATCTTAATTTTTTGTTGGTATTTTCTTTCAGTATTGCCAAAATCTATAATTATTACTAATATTATTCCCAATGCAGAAGTGGTTCAGCTTTAAAAGTGGTTAAAACCCAAATATTGATGGATGTCAAGGTTTAACACTAGACTGGCAATTAAACAAATGATGCTTTCTATTAACCCCTCTCCCTTCCCAGAAAGGGAAAGGAGAGAGAATAAGGGAGAGAGACTTGGAGTTGGAAACTAAACTAAATAGATTTAATGAAAGAAATACTGATGGGGGGTGGAAAGACAAAAAAGAGTACAAATATATGCAAAACAAATACCATATTCCACATCCCTTAACACTCACATCACCCATGAGACTCCAGGGGGAGTCCCAAACTGGACTCCTGGAGTCAGCCACAGCTGGAAACTGGACTCAGGAATGCACAGATCAGAATCAAACACAGAAGAACATGCGGAGTCCTCCCAGGATGACATCCATGGATTAAGAGAGCTTGACCCGTGTGATCCCTCAGATTTAGACTGAGTATGACACTCCCTTTCGTCAATTTTGGATCACCTGTCCAGCCCACGTCGCCCCACAGGAGGGTCTCAGATGTGACCCCTTTTCCTCCCTTGCATTTCCAGACCATAAGAAGTCAGCAG
>NW_009952366.1:6928743-6946417 GCF_000747805.2 Chaetura pelagica | reverse complement strand
TCAGCAGGTCCAAGCAGTGACCTTGGTTCTCTGTGTGTGTGTGTGTGATTAGTACTGCGGGTTTAAGCAGTGCCATTTTGGTCTTCACTCACCAATTCCCTCATAATCTGAAAACCGAATCTTACAATCACCTTCAAGAGTAACTATTCACTTAGAGCATAAACAAAGGCAATCAACAGGTTAGTGTGAATGAGGGAGATTAAACTAACAGGAAAGCATTGCAAAGTAGGGTTGTACCAAAGTATATTCTTAAATGCTCACGGCTTTCATGAAAACCTTGATAGCTGCTCAGCTACGACAGCACTGAAGTGCTATTATTTCATATTCCTCCCATTCTAGGGAGCTTATCTGGGTTTCATGCCAGTCTCAAGTTGCACAAAGTTTGTCATTCTCCTTCAGTTCTCATAGCATCTGTAGGTTCTCTGGTGCACCACGAGTGTCAATCTTGAAAGGAGTGTAACCTGGAGAAAGAAAGGAGCGCAGCAGCTCAGGACTGACCTGAGCAGAAGAGCTATGGAAAAGATTACTCGAGATACACTGAGACCATGTTGGCTCCTACTTGCTGATGTTAATTTGTAATTTTTATGAGCTCCATGATCAAATAAATTCACAAAAACATAATCCAGATTGCTGAGCTGAACACAGGGCTGCTCTAACATCCTGTGTGTTACTGGCGCAGAGCCACTGCCAGCTGCAACATTTTTCTGTTAGAGAGATGAAATTGCTGCTCCTGAAAGCACACAAATATTTAAGCAACTCACACAATATAAAGCAATGGATATAAGGACATAAGAAATAAAACAGCCTTTTGGAGATAAATCTTGTTTGAGAGAGCAACAGCCTAGTAAATCACATCTAACTTTTAGCAGAGTATTAGGTCTAGGGCTGACCTCTATCAATGCATTTGTGTGTCGATTTGATGTCAATCCCATAGTTTTGGGGTCTTGGTTTTCTTTCATCTGTTACTAACACAGTACATATTTGACGTGACTGTTCCACTTCATCTGAGACCTGCCAAATAAAAATTCTCTTTTATTTACATGAGTAAAAGCTACTAATAATTTGCATTTACAGCACATTGCACCTTCTCTTGAAACCTGAAAGCAAGGAAAGGAGCTTTTTAACACTTCTGAGAGGCAGTGTATTATATTCCCTATTCAAAACTACGGAAACTATTGCAGAGAAAGTGTCACATTCAGTGTTATGGCTGAAAGAGAAAGGCAGAGCCTTGAGGGGACTGCGAGCCCCTTGAGTGCCTTTGCCACAAAACCACCCAGCAGTAAATGAGAAAACTGCATGCACCATAAAAAGGGTAGTCACGCTGAATGAAGTCAATATAAGCCATTTCAGAATCAAAGAATTTTTATGAAACCTGTTCATTTGAAGTGTTTTCTGTGGGGTATTTTGAGTCAAATTCAACCTGTTAAATAGAGGAGTAAAGTGCTAACTTGCATTAAGGGAAAGGTCAAAGCTACACTGATTAGCAAATGTGGGAAATAACCAGGCTGTCTGTGGTTCAGCCCAGGGTATGCTAATAACTGGAGACCTCAGTCCTTTCACCCCATGTGCCTCAGCAAAATCCTTGATGCTCCTCATGGTGGCAAAGAAATTCTCACACCAAGGCACGTTATGGCACTGAAATGTCCAGTCACCTCCCTCTTCTGCACGGTGAGGGTGGAGGGAGCTTGGCTGATGCAGAGCTGGGTCTGTACCCTCTCAGCGCCTTGTAACGGGAACTACAGCAATATGTTGCCTAGTAATGATCTTCCCAGGGACTCAAAAGGCTCTATAAATTTTTAATGCTCCAAATTCATTTTCTGATAGCCTTAATACAGGTTTACAGTTTCAGTCTGTGAAACAATAGCTGGTGCATGTTCCCCATTCTTAAGGTCCTGGTACATTTTTTTGTTTGTTTGTTTAATATTCAGTAATATCTCAGTTTTGTTGAAGATCACTTTTTTAACAAGACTCACTGCAACAGTTGTATCAATCTCAGCTCACTATTCTGGGTTGGGCACAACAAGGGATGATTCAGGTCTCGTGCAAATCAGTTTTAGAGTGGGTTTAACTCCCTGAGTTCCCTGTGGAGCTGCTCCTCCTCCAGGGTTAAGTGCAGGATAAGGATCAGGCTATTGGCATTCACAAGTTCTCTTCCCAAGGATATGTGCAGCAGGGCCTGCTTCTGCGATATGGCTGGTGAATATACCCATTCTGCTCCACTTCCAGGCATTCATTTCCTGTAACATAATTTTTAAGGAGTCTCTGGTAGTCCAGTGGAAAGAGATTTTTTTTTTTTTTCTATTTAATCTCTCTTAAAGCCCTATAACCACTTTTAATTTCCACTCTTTAATTTTTAAGGACAAATAATCTGGCAGACTTGTTGAGCTGCTAAAGTCTCATGTTAGTAGCTCCCAGGTAACATGGCCACTGTGTCAGCTGCAAACCAAATGAAGGAGAGGCAGGGATCGTGAAGCTACCCACTCATGTCCCTTTGTGGCATATTTGTACCCGTGCTTCCCTGCTTCTTTGTATTTTTAGTCCTTCTCCAATTGCAGTATGGACACATCGGAAACCTGGTGGTTTCCAGGACCCAGGACCAAGGACCAAGGTCTGCAGGACCAGGTCTGCAGGACCAAGACAGTTCTTTGCTGGTGGCACATCAGGAGCCCAGGTCCTCACCATGGCCAGCTGTAGTGCCCCTTGCTACCTGTGATCTTCACACTGCCATGGCCACCAGTGCAGCTCAGATGCCACCCTTCCTGCCTCTCCTGACTCGTAAAGGACCCAGTGTGTTTCCTCTCCTAACTCCAATTAGGGCTGATGTTGCTGGGGATGCCGAGCCTGGGCACCTGGGCTGACCCAGTCCAGGCTGTGGATATCCCAGCCATCTCGTGTCCTGAATGGACAGGGGGTCAAGTGAGTGAAGTTAGACATGATGCCAGAGCACACAGCACGAAGCAAGAGGAGACAGAGTGGGAAAATGTCTCGTTTTCACAACAGGACAGCTGCAGCAAGCTGTGAGGCAGGTGATAATGTCAGGAGAGCATGTGCTTGGTGCTGCATGTCTGCAACACAGCAGCTTTGCTCCTGCCTCCTGCAGAAATCACATGTGGTGACAGCTTGTCTGCTGTCACCAACAGACAGCCTCTGATCATCATGGATACAACCTCCTTTCCTTCCCCAAAACGGGGCAGGATGAATACCCTGACACGGGCATTGAAGTGCTCTTGGAGATGGTTGGTGTGTTGTGTGTTCCCCGACATGAAGGGCACAGACAGGGGTCCCCTGTCTGCAGCTTTCCTCTTTATGCTTCTTCCTTGCTTCTCTTAAGAAAACTTTATAGAGGGAAATACCTATGTTTCAGGCAGTTGCCCACTTTTGTCACTGCTTCTTGAAGAGCTCATGATTCTAGGTTATTTACCTGATGTGTATAAATGGGAATGTGTCACTTGGGCTGTGCGCGAATGGAGAGAACAAAGTAAGTAATGATAAGATGTGTGAGGCAGCGCTTCCTCTTGAAGACATAATGAGGCTGTTTACTGGTGGATCATTGTTTTCTGCAAACCCTGTTGTAAAATCTCCTACTGCCACCATCAGGACATCAAAATATGAAATACTTTTTAATACAGAACACAGCATCAAAGCCAAGTAACTCAGTGCATCCAGTAAAAACATGACGCGGATATAAATCTTTTGGTTGTACACAACAATATGTACTGAATTGGGAACGATAATATTATGTGTCTCCAGAGGGGCATCCATAAGGAAGAGTATGGGGAGCTGTAATTTGTGCAATAGTCACATAATAAATAAAAAACTTAAATAAACTAAGTTCCATTGCCCATATTCATTAACGTGTATTAAAGGGGCATCTCATAACCACATTGTAAAAGCATGAAGAATATTTTTGCCTGTTCTTCAGTGCAAGATGTATGGCTCACTGAAGACTGTCTTCTTTCCATGTAGATGCCAACTGTCTTTATGAATTCTCAGGCAGCTTTTGCAAATTCTTAAAACATACCTTCTGCCACTTTGACTTCTCTGTAGAGTGTTGTGTCGTAGCTTTGTGTAGTCCAAATAACCAATAATGAATAACTAACTAATACAACAATAAATAATAAAGACATTTCTGAGGACATTGCAATGCAATACACTGGATTGCTTCTAGAGCTGTGCATGCCACGAAAACATGTGCTCTACTGCTTCATCTGCATTTAGTTATTGTTTACTTTTATTCACTAATAAATAATGTCCTATTCCAGGTAACTATGATTTGTATGTTTTTGATTAAAATTATATCAGCCGTAAATCAAACTGTTATCCTTGAAGAAATTAAGCTACCTTAAGCTCTCCACCTACTGTGAAGTTGCTCCAACTTGCTGCTCTGCTGTCACAACTAACCTTTTGCTGCCCTAAATTAAGAGGGCCTGGTCTTTGATACCAGGTTGTTTTGGAAGATGTTTGTTCTTTGCTGGTTGCATGAAAAAGAACTTTACATAATTCCTAGCCATTAGTTTTAAAGGAGAGGCTCATTACAGTGGAAAGCAATGGGAGTGGGGGTGCTGGGCAAGTGACTAGTCATTAGTTATGGTTGTTTATGGGAACAGTTTTAGGTACAGAGGGGGAGGTTTCTCCACAACTCAGTAAAGAGAAGCATTTGGCCCCAGTGGGGTTACAGAAATGATCCCAGGGAAGTCTGTGGAGGAAGAGGCCATGGGAAATGAAAAGAGGTGCGGAGTGAAGGCAAACAGCCTGCAGTTCTGAGTCACACAGCCAGCAGCCTGTTTTAGGAAGGATGGGGATTTCTTCTGGGCTACATTTCTTGAAGTGCTGGGGAAATGCCCTGGGTCAGAAAGGAGGCTGAAAGAGCAGGAGAGTTCAGGGTAGAGGATGGCTGACAAGTCTAGGGTCTAGGTCTGATCCTTGCAGAGTTCTTCCAGCCCTGGGAATGGGGCAGGAATGTTCCCAGGAGGGGAACTGCCTGTAATTGAATTTTAACTTTGGAAGAGCTTTAGACCAAAGACAAGAAAACAAACCAGCAACATCCCAGATTCCTTAGGGCAACTGATTCAGGTGGGGAGTCAAGGCATGATATTAGCTAGGTCAGTGTTACTGCAGACCAATAAGGTCCAGCAGGCTACAAGACGCTGCACAGCTGAGGTCCTTCTACTGAAAATTACTCATAGCCTGGGCACATATTTATAGACTTAAAGGAAAAATGCTGCTGATTATCTAAGTTTCCATGGAGGTCCATGGAGGCAGACATGGTCCTTCAGGACCAGCCCCTAAACCATTTACTATCCAGTTTTACATAGCACTAACAGCTCAGATTACATCCAGATGGGAAAACTGTGGCTATGTCATTCCTTCATCCAACTTTCCCCACCATGGAAACAGCCTGCCCATGATCTGCTAGCTGGAACAGACCACTGGCTTAATTGCATTGCCATGTTGCGACTTGCACTTGAAATAGCCACAATATGTTAAGTAACTATAAGCAGGAGTAGTAGTTTTGTGTGAGGTGGAACAAGGGAGGCTTGGTTGTCTCTCATGTTTGAACTACCTGGCATCTAAGGAGATGTGAACTCCAGCAGATTATTTTCCTCCTGTTGAGAAGAAATGGTTCATAATAGCTCTCCTCCATGATGCCTAAAGAGGGCGAAATGTCACAGCCTTCCCCTCAATACAGATACTAGCAGGATTTTTCTTCCCTTCCAAGTTACTTATTTTCATTTAATTTCATAGAATCATAGAATGATTTGGCTTAGAAGGACCTTAGAGATCATCTAGTTCCAACCCCACTGCCATAGGCAGGGACACCTTCCACTAGACCAGGTAGCTCAAAGTCGCATCAATACTGAGCATCATTTCTCAGCCCACAGTAGCTGGACAAAGCATAGCTGGTTGTTACCCACCTATGTCTGACTAGTCTTAGACACACTGAGAGTGATTTTTGTTTTGTAGATGCTCACCTCCAAACCAAATAAACCTTTTTGCCCATGCTAGTATACTGACCAGCTGCTAGTCTTCCAGCAAAAAGCTAGAAGAAGCAAAAGTTAGAAGTCTGTATTCCTGACATAGCAGAGTAACAGAGCCAAAAAAGTGGGTGTTTGTGACCCGCTGGGGATGCTCTTTGCAGGAAAGATACTCCAGTAATCAAAGGGGCAGAAGTCCTGCTCTTGTGCTGAGAGTAGAGCTGCTATTCTCTTTTCTGGGAGAAAGACAGGGCAACCTGAAACAAAATTTAAGCGGGAACAACCACTCTTCCTTTGTGCTCTCCAGAATCAGAGGCAAAAATGCCTCTTTTGTGTATTAATGCACTGGATATGTGAATGACTCCCTCTGCTCTCTTTCTTCATTTCAGCTATGTTTGCATACTGTATTACAATTACCTACAAACAGGTTTTATAGGGACAGATTCCAACCCTGAATATTTAAATAGTCAGACTGGATTGCTGGATCTTGTTGTGCAGAGACGAGATTCTCTTTGTTTCCACACAAAGGCACGGAAAGGCAGTGGGGGGAGGCAAGGGGGAATGTGGGAAAGGTGTGGAAAGATGAGGAAAAAACACCTGGAAAGGGCAGAGGGAAACGGAGAGCACTCCACACACAAGCCTACTTTGGCTCATGAATTTAACATATGTGCAATGTTTCTTACAAGAAGTCATGTGAGCAATTTAAACTAGCCCCTAGGCAAGTCTAATCTGAGCAAGCTGCTCTGAGACAAGCTACAAATTGCAAGATTTAATAAAAAGGGTAGGCCAGAGTCAGCAGAGCAGAGGTTAACACAGGAGAGGCAAAGGGCTAGTATCATATCAGAACTTGAAATGAAGTCGCCATGAACAGATCTTAATAATACATTACAGTGAGGTAGAAAAGGCTGAAAAACAGACATTGCATAAAAAAATCTGCACAGCTGGGGAGCAAACCGTGTAAGATATCCTGGCGTTTACTTCATATCCACGAAGAGAGACACAGTTCTTTTAGCTCATTTGCACCCCTGCTGTACCCGTCCTGCACTGTGTCCCTACCATTAGGTGTCCCCACTCCACAGCAGTAGATTTCTGAGGAGGCAAGTCTACAGTCTCATGTTGCAAATGAGATCTGTCTTTCTTAAGGGTTCCCAGGCTATGCCTACAAAAGGATTTTCCTGGGTAACAGGCTGACAGCCTGAATGGCACTGGATGAGACTGAGCAGATCCTGAAAGCTCCTGGCATTGCTGGAACAGTTTGGTTTCAGGCTCTTAGTACTGAGGTTCCCCTTCTGGGTACATTCAGCCTCAACACTGCAAAGCAAGGGTCCAGCCTGGCCTTCAGAGTGCCTGGCTTGTCTTGCTCTTTGGCTCATCTTCCACTGATGGCTGGGATGGGCCATCAGCCTTCACATGGTGCAACTTGGCTTCATGTCACCTACCCTTGTCTGACAGACCACTAGTTTACCTATGGATTCACAGGGCCCAAGGGGAGGATAGGGTTAACATGTTTTTATTTTGTGAGAAAAACACACCTCAAAATATGTTCTCACTTCTCTGGCTCATGTACCATAATGGTCTGCAGCTTCTCCTTGAGAAGAGGCTGAACTACAGGGAGTTAAACACTGTTAGTACAAAACTACTCTTGGGGCAAGCAAGTGTCATCTGCTTGGCAGAAGATTTTGGAAGTTACAGCAGTGTTTGCTAACTGGTCACTGTTATCGGGATGGTCAGCAATTCTCACTGCAGTTTTCATGGAGTTAAGTAACTCAGAATGCAGTAACACAGAAGTTTTCATCATAAACTGAAAACCACAGCTGAAACGTCTAAATCAACCATATTAGGTCTAAGCAAGCTTGGCTTCCTCACAAAACCTCAAGCAAACCCTGTAAGTTGTTGGCTTTTAGTGCCGGACCCCACCCCCTGAAGCCTGAGAGCTTCAGCCCCTTGTGTACAGTGGCCAGGGTAGGGGCATGAATTGCCAGACTGCAACCACTAATGTCTTTCCAGTCAATTCAATACCTTTGAAAACCAAGATTTTTTTTTTAAATTCAAGGTAAAAATTTCCTCTTGTAGCCAATGTTTACTTAGCAACATAAGTGACTGAAGGACAGAACATGAGTCACAGGATGGAATTAAAAATATTCGTAATCTTTGTTGATGGGGTAGTGCTCTGTCTTGCTAACTGCTCCCAGTGAGCTCTTTTTGGCCAAAGAATCATTTCTTTGATGTGGCAACCTCTCCTGTGCTGTTGGGAAAGCAACACAGACCTAATAAGTGAGAGGGCCCTGTGGTAACAGTCTTCTCTTCCTACCTTCCACCCTTCTCCCATGAGGGGAGGAAGACAGAGCAATTTCTTTCCTTTCAGTGTTCTCTTGTTTCTTAAACTGGTTGTATCCAAAGAGGCTGCAGAGGCCCCACAATGCTAGGTTCTGGATATAGGCCTTATGCCTCCACCACAAAGCATTGTAGTCAAAATCACAAGATAGACAGAGGGGAAACTACTGTAATTCAGCAGAAACTTTGAAATGAGCCACACAATATGCCTGTGGCAGGGCTGGGACATGCACAGCTTTCTCCAAAATGCCATTTGGGAGACAGACCCAAGTGACAAGACTCACACTGAGCAGTCCTGTGTCCTCCCTGCCAGACACACTACACTTTGGAGGCCGAACAAATACCTCATAGGATGCATGGCTGGCCAATATATCTGATTAATAACATGGCTGATTAGGAGCCTCCAGAAGCAGTCCAAACCAAGGCCCCACCTCATTTAGTATCTCTCTGTTTAAAGAGAACAGCATAAGGAAGATGAGGTATGGAGTGTTTTTTTGCCCCTGGTATAATCTCCTAGGTTATAGAAATCTATACTTTATAGATTTCAGGAGCTATAAGCTGCATCCACTCAGAAAGGTTTTAAAACCACTGCTAGATCTAGGTCACTACATGACCTTCTAACTCTTTTGAAGCTGTTTATACTCCCAGTGTCTATGATATCCTGTGACAATGAATTTCATAGTTTACATGGCTGCATTTAACTTATTTAACTGCACAAAAAAGTGCTTTCTTTTGCTTGCCCACTTGCCAAAAATTTCATTGGGTGCTTCCTAGTTCTCCTTTTATGAGGAACAATAAATAACCATTCCCAGTTCATCTTCTCCAGACCACTTGTGATTTTATAGGCCTCTATTTTAAAAGATGTGTAAAAACACATTCCCTGAGCTTTTATCAATGTCTTCATATAAACATACAACCTGTTTCATATTACTTGGGTCAAAGCCTGCCATGGCTATTGTCCAGCTACATATGTTTGCAACAACAGTACATATGTCCAGCTGAGCCTCTTGCATTGTTCTGTGTATCTGTCTGGCAGTATTGCTTCCCCCTTTTTAGGGTTTTGTAGGAAGTATTTATTTAAAAGCAAGGCTGGATAAATACTTCCCTTATTGGACTGTCTCAGACACTCAGGGTGCCTCAGAGCTGGAGGAAAATCCGCTGGATAAGGGCCAAGTAAGATGGGCAAGCATTGTGTGCCCTGTGAGCTGTGCTGATGGCTGGAAAATCTCACTTGCTGGCGGGCACATGTCCTAGAGGGGCAATTTAATTTCCAGGACCTCTTTGTGTGCACAGGGGATTTGCCCCACAGTTTGAGGTTTGCTGCCAGCTGGGAATAGGTACAGGGTGCAATTGTACATGAAATGCAAGCTGAGGTCAAAACAGGGTGTAGCTGCTGACTTCTAATAAATTTTAGGGGTGAGGCTGTGCAGTGTGAAAGGTCATATGTACAATTTGCTTTTGATAAAACACACGTTGTTGTCCCAGAAGAAACGGGGGCTGTCCAGCACAACTGTGCCTGCTTGTTTGCTCATTTCTCTGAGGTGTTTGGTAGAGTTTTAGCCTTTATCTGGCAGCCAACACATTGGTTCAAAAATTACCCTGCCAGGAGGTGATGGTTAAATAATGAGGGGAAATAGCCAGGAAAAAAAAGGAAAAAGAAAAAAGAAAAAAACTGACCATTTAAAAAAGAAATCTATTGACTCTCAGTAGAAATATTTATCTTTGTATGAAGGGAGTGGAATGACCCTGAGGAGGCTTTGTGCTGTGCTTTATAAGAAGCAGGTGGGGAAGTATGGTGGGGAGACTTTAAGGGGTTATACGTGGTTTTTGCACAAGACCACCCATGGTCAGTCTGCATTGCTTCTGAGACCCATCTTCATGGAGATGGCCAGTGCTCAGTGGGCTTCTCAAAGGGTTGCTGGGTTATCCCCTGCCAGCCCCTCACAGTGTTCCCCTCAGCCCCGGCCTGGCTAATGGGGGGGCAGAAGGGTGAGAGGTGCCAGTCTGGGGAGCTGGAGTGAGTGCTGTATTCCTCACAAAGCCCAAATCCTTTGTTGCTGACTGTTTGCTCTTCTGGCTCACAGAGGGCATGGGTGAATGAAGGTCTCACCGCTGGTCCTGACACATCCCAATTCCCAGAGCTACAGAGGTAACACAGCCCCTTTGGCCATCCTGGAGTGCCTGAAACCAGATTCCAGGCAGCTGAAGAGGCTGCCTGGGACTTCAGCCAGAGACCTGCAGGCATCAGGTGCTTACAAAATAATGTATTTGAGCATGTCTTCTTTAGAGGTCTCTCAGATGCATTATTTCCCCTTAGTGAGAACATTTGAGCCAAAAAGACACCAGCTGCTGCTAAAAGAGAGTCATCTATGCTGTTTCTTCAATCCAGGCTGTAGAGTGTCTGCCCAGACATCCTGGTGAGTGCCCAGGATGAGAGTATCTGATTCCAGAGAAGTTCCACCAGTTACAAGCAGTATTTCATAACACGCCTAAGGGCCTGCTTGTACCTTGATGCAATTCTTGTTTAGCTGGAATTTTCAGCTCTCATTAGGCTCTCTTGAAACTTTTTCTCTGCTGAAGATGGTTCCAGACAACTCAGCAAAGACCTTCCTTCATGTCATGTGTGGAGTACAATGAAAAGTCATCTTAGCCCTTGGCCATCTGACCTCAACCAGTCACAGGCAGGAAGGGCGCATCCCTAAGGTTCTCCTTTGGTCTGAGGATGTCCCCACCTATTTCAGCAGGGAAGCAAAGGGTGAGAGGGGGAAAGGTCTGCAGTTCATTGTCCAGAATTGTTCTGCATAAATCTGAGCAGGAGCCCTTTCCTCTCTGTGTGTGGCCTTTCTCAAGAAGGTCCTGCTTCACAGTTCTGGAGCTATCCCTGGTGTAGTGATGTTGCTTGGCTGAGGTTACACATGGTGAGCCAAGAAGAGATCAGTCCCTCTGCTGAGAGCACTACAGGCATGAAAACCTGGGTGGATGGGGTGCTCCACAGGTCTTTAGTGAAGAGAGTGACACCTAAATAGCAGACTGAATCAATGTGTGTGTTATGTTGCTTGTTACGGAGTAAGTTGGGAGAGAGGCAGGAAGGCACTTCTGCTTAAGAAACAGCCATGACATAAAGCAACTGTGAGAGAAATATGAAAGTTACTGTGTTGTGAAAAGCTGACTATGCCTGTGGTATATAACATGGACAGTTATTCTCAAGCTCAGCACATCGCCATTACAGACAAAGTGGGAAATCTGCTGGTACATCTATTTAGGGAGTCTTCCCTTTATGGCAAGAACACTGTGTGGTCTTTGTGGGTATTCCTGCAAAGGAGCTGAGATCTCTGGGGCAAAGGATTAGCAAACAAAGATGACTAATGAAGAACACTGCAGGGAGCTGCTCATCACTGCAGAATAGACAGTTGAACTTGTTAACCGGTAGCCTACATGAAGATAAATTAAGGCATACCTGGGTCTGAGAAGCTGCTCACACCCTGTCAGCCCTTCACTGGAAGTGATGAAGACTCACATTACTCTTCAGTTATTCTGAAGAAAGCATTTCTCTTTGCCTCTTTTGATAAGTCTTTTGCTTCCTTTCTCTCTTTTTTTCTTCTCTATGGTAAAGTATTGTTTGATTAAAGCTCCTTCATTGCTTATTGTGAAAAAGCAGCTTGTTAAGTACTGCCATGGAATGACTCCATTTTCCCAGCTTGACATCCAGAAGTTGAAGCCAGTGCTGCTGCCAGGCAAAGTTTAGCAGAAGGGTCACGGAGGCAAATTGCAATTTAAAAGCATGAGATTCTTCTGTGCCAGACTCAAAGCCTTTGAAATTTGGAGGTACTGGCAAGATCACGTGTAGTAGTCTAAGCACTGCTCTAAAGCTAAGTCTTCAGATGACACTCCAAGACTACACATAAGAGGGAGCAGAAGTACAAAATCAAATGTTTTGTGAAAATTTCCATTGGTTAGTGCTCCGTTCACAGCAGAATGCTGCAGATGATGTGACTGTAGTAAGGCAGGCAGAAGAAATAATCAAGGCCTCTGCATCCTCAAAAATTATAGAGATACTCTCACACTGACTGAAAAGATCACCTAAGCACCTAAGGTTTTCTTCCAGAATTGTAACAGAATTTTTATCTATTCAGTAAATATTTCTTCTCTGCTCCCATTCTTGAGTGAAGATATTTGTAGTTGAGTTGTATGAGACTTCTGTGTTTTGCTGAAGCCTTTGGATAATACAGTCTTTTCCTGCACAATTATTTTGTTTCTACTTGTGTTGTTGCTCTGGTTTCCATTTCTGCTCTGAGCTTGGACATGAGGGACAAATATCCAGATGATTACATGCAAAAGCTCTGCACCACCTTCCCAAAGAATCAAAATAAGGCTCGAAGAAGCCTACCTAACTAAAATTTAAAAATCTAGTCTAGCTAAGGGAAATCCAACCTACTGATCTACAGGTGTAGACTATTGGCCCAACAATGAGCTCAAAAGCAGCCTAATTACTGCATGCTACACTGACCAGTGCCATTCTCTTATGTGGAAGCAGGAGGAGATGGAGGTATTTCTGTGCATCTCTTGGTGAAAGTCAGCACCAGATCCAGGCACAACTCCACAGCACTCCTACCCCTAAAACAATACCCCAAATTTATCCAGAGCTTAGTTTGTACAGATCTCCAGGGGAAATGTCACTTAAAGTTGAACTCTATGAAAACAAACATGATGCCTTGGAAACCTTTAGATATTAAACAATGGAGACAAAAATTCCTCTTGTGATCACAGACTTTATTCTGCACGAAGATGAGCATCTGCATCCTATTCAAGCAAAGTGCTTATAGCACGCTTTGTGTGCAACATATATACCATCCTTTTTGTTTCAGTGCCAGTTCCTAGGTGCTTAAAATTTAGTACGAGCTTGTTTGCTTGGTACCTCTTGAAACAGGAAGGACCCAGTTGCCCAGAAGCAGATGTTGTGAAAACTGGTAGTTGAGAAGATTATGAAGCTAATAATAGCTATAGACACATAGAAAACACGAGTGGTTTCTTCAGTTCTGTCTGTTTAATAAAGTTTTGCGTGCATTTGCTTTCTCAGATGGAGAAGGATGCTGCAACCCACACTTGGCAAATGGGAATAAAGTGACCAAAAAGAGGAAGTGTTGCCAAGCTGGAGATTTCAAAAGCTTTAACAAAGAAAACACCAGAGAAAAAACCAAAATGCTGAGCAGGCAATTTTGTAACAGACATTTAGCATCAAATTAACAGAAGAGTTAACTGTGTAACATCTGGATTTTTGTTTTTGAGGCAGGAATTGTCCTTGCCTGACCCTCTTATGATGACCCCCTGAGGTTGTCAGATCTCTCTGTACATTTAACTAACATCCTCTGGAGAAGAAAACAGACTGCACACCTTGAAGTGCTAAAAATTAACTGTGCAATAACTGCACAGAAATGCCAATGCAACAGTTCAAATGGCAATTTTGAAGTTAAGCTACTTAATAGTGTATCCCAAAGTTGCCAGTTAACATTTTCAAATGTGCATTGTGATTTTTGGGTGCTTTAGTTTTTAAATAATACGAGTGACTCCTAACATCATGTCTCTATGGTACCTTCAATATAGAACCTAAAAGCTGAGGCTAATAATTCTGGTGCTGTAAGCTGTGTGCATGTCCAGCAACATGGAAGTTAAAAAAAATTACTGCCTGTGCAAAAGTATTTTAAAAATCAGAAGCGGAACTAAAAAAATTACAAAACAGATTCCCTCCAGATGCAAAGAAGGATGATGGAAATTATATTTAACAGACCCTCTGAGATGCAGAAATACAGCTGTGTGAAATGGTTGTTGGCTTCTGCAGGGAAGACAGGACTCAGGAGCTGTCTTTCTCAGGAAAACATAAATAGAATAGACATTCTAAAGCTGCTCAGAAGTAAATGCAGGGTAACCTATTAATGAGATACTGGTCTTAAATATTTTCTGCTTTATCTGTCCCAGCATTACTGGTCATTCATGTACAAAACTGAACCAGTTCCTTGCAAATTACTACAGTCAAGTATTAAGTCCTCAGTATATTAAGTGCTACTGGAAAAAAAGTGGACAACTAATTTACCCTTATTATAAGCTAATGTGGAAAGATGCCAGGCTAGTCTGGAGGAGTCATAAAACCACAGCATGCATTGGGATCAAATGCCTGATGGTGGCTTGGTATTTGTTAATTGGCAGGTAGGTTGGCGTCCCATCTGGCTTAGATTAGCATTGCTCCGCTGACCCAAGTGGGGTGCAGCAGCTGAAGACCCAGTGCTGTGTAAAGAGGTTGGAAATATTCAATGAAGTGACCTCAGCACCCGTTCCTTGGTGGCAGGCTGTGCTCACAGACCTGGCTGGTGTGCCAGGGGCTGGTGGAGCAAGCAGGGCTAGGCTGCCACCAACAAGGGCACCCACAGAGGGCAAGTGTGACAGGGACCGTGGCAGTGGCCAGGGACAGCCATGGCCCACCTGTCATCCTCTCACAGCTCTTCTCCCAGGAGCTGATCCAGGGCTGGCATTAACACAGGGCTGGCACAAACACAGGGCTGGTCAGGTGCACTAGCAGCCAGACTCTTCAGTGCAGGGAGGAGACTGCAGAGCTCATTGGGTTCTTGGGGCTGATAGTGGTTACTAATTATGACAGGCTGAAACTTCTCAAATGAAGATGAAATTCTTATCTTTTTTTTTTTTCTTTTTTTCTTTTTCTTTCCTTTTTTTCTTCCCACTTATGCAATCAGTTGTTTCACCATCTGTGGAAAAGAGAAGCCTATAGCAGCTAGTGGTGCAAATTGTTTTAGCACCTGAAGGGCAACCACTTTCCTCTCTCCTCTTAACAGCCAAAAAGTTTAGCACCAAGAGTCGCTGCAGAAGACTCAAGGTTGAGTAGTGGTCTTATACCCTTCAAAATTGTCAGTTCTTCATGCTTGTGTTGGCTGTCCTGACCTGCAAGAAAGCTTGTGAACAATCTGCCATTGTCTATTGCTGCTGTTAGCTCTTGCTGAGCACTTGGAGCAGCAGTTTCACGCTGTTCTACCTGATCTCTGTTTCTATTGATTAGTTTCCTTCTAAGTGAGAACACAATTAGTCTGTTTTCAGTAGCTGGTTGTATTTAAGTTTCCCTATGGGGACTGTCTAGAACAATTGCAGAGAACTTACTTTTAACTAGGCTTAAAATGTTAATTTACTTCTACAGTCATTACATGAGGGGGGGGGGGGGGGGGGGGCTGGGGTGGTCCTCCCTTCTTTTCCTTGCCCTTAAGAGTAACCATCAACATCAAACTTCCAAGATTCTTACTCCTTATAAGTTTGTATTTCATCACTACTAACGACATAAACATTTGCAAGCAGTCTTTTGCCTTCCAAAAATCTTCTTGGCAAAGGTTAACTACAAAAAACACACTTAGTGACAAACACATATGGATCCAACACGCAGAGGGCAGAGCGCACAGAGTTCCCCAGTACCCAGGGCTTGAACGTGCTTAAACAAGGTGCTTTCACAAGATGCTGTTAACATGCTAAGGCTGAACCTCCAACTCAGGCCTCCCCTCAGTGCTGCTTTGCTGCCAGGCTGTGATCAGCAAGACGTAGTTTATTTTCCAGCCCACTCCAGTCTTGCTGGTGTGGCCACAGCTTTCTCTCCCAGCCATGAGGCTGATCCCGGCCCTCCCTGAGCTTTTGATCAGGCAAGGACGACAAAACACACACATGAAGGCAGGACAAGTGGGATGACTAAGAACATCAAAAGAGAAGAGGATGAAAGCTGTACAAGGATAATTCAATAGGCACCTGAAGACAAAACCAGGGCAAGATTTCTACCTGCAATACAGCAGCGTTTCCTCCTCCAGGTTTCACTAGTGCCGGCCCTTTTTCAAACTTGCCTTCTGCAAGCACTGCAGCAGGCTTCCTGCTTTTTTTTTGGTGGTGGACCTTTCCCCAGGGGCCAGCCAGTCTGGACCACAGCGGCAGCCTCACGGCAGCCGGGCCGGGCTTGGCTCCCGCCGGCGTTCCCGGGGAGCTGGCCCAGGTGGGGTGTCACAGTGCCAGGGGGTGCGTGGGCAGCATCCAGTGCCGCGGGAAAGGGCAGAGAGAGAGGCTGACCCGACCTGGGGAAGTCTTCAGTGAGAACAAAGTACCCTGCAGGGAGGGAAAGGCTGACCTTGTAAAACTTGGCTCAGCACCCTGAGCTCTTTGTTCCTCTTAATTTTACCTTTGCCCGTGCAGGAATGAGAACGGTTTCCCAGGACTCCAGAAGCTGCGTGTCTATAGCAAAACTTTGCCTCTTGGGTAGTTTGCTTGTGCACTGCGAAAGCTTAATCTGAAAACAAGAACCCCAGCTAAGCAGGTAAGGAGCTGCTTGCAAGACTCTTTGTTCTGCCTGCAAAACACGACCAGCGTATTTCTGTTTCGAATCAATTGCTTTTCTAATCCCTTATTATTTTACGACAACTGAAATTGCCTGGCTGGATGCCAAGATATATATGAATTACTAAATGGTTCTTACATGTTATTCTGTGGTCTATCCTCTGTTTTGAAATAAACTGCCTACTAAACAAAGTTAGTTGTCTTGTGTTTCTGATTACATACGAATGTGGATTTTGAGAAAGGGAAGTGGGCATGGGAGGAAAGTAAGAAATTGTAAATAGAAAAATGTTGAGGTTAGTTTGTCTTCTTTCTGTAATACACACAGCAACAGAGATACTGAAATTTCCTTCCTCTCCTGCCTGGCATTATCTGGGCTTGCCAACACGGGGCTCTAGTCCAGCTGCTTTACACAGAGCTCCAGGGCGCTGCCGGGGATGATGCTCCATGTGAAATCCCCTCTTCCTCCTGTACTTTTCACATTCCCTCCTCACAGCTGCACCCAGATGAGGCGGTGGGACCCCCTGGGAGGCCCGTGGGCTTTGCCAGCAGCCGGTGAGCCTACAGGGCAGGTCTTGCCCTCGCAGGTACCTCACACCTCGCACCCTCCCGCGCCCGCAGCTCCCGGGCTGAGGATGCGCCGCTCCAGGGGCTCATTAGCTGGGGAGGTGAGGAGGTCCCTGCATCCGGCATCACGCGTCTGTGCCCGGGTCCTGGCTGCCTTTTGTTCTGCTTCCTGTTTTACAGGTGCGGCGATCTTCCAAAAGCTTAGGTTTCCCTTCGTTTTTTGCCTCTCGCGTAGAGGGCACGCGGGGCGCTGATGAAGGAACAAAGAACACGCAAAACGTCTCGCACCTCCCCGTCGGGGAATCGAACCCCGGTCTCCCGCGTGACAGGCGGGGATACTTACCACTATACTAACGAGGAGCTGTACACGAAAGGAGCTCCCCGCAGCCGCCAGATGGTTCCCCTGCCCCCCAAGCCGGGCGGCGGCCCCGCCC
>NW_009952366.1:6901241-6928442 GCF_000747805.2 Chaetura pelagica | reverse complement strand
GGCCTGCCCCGCAGCCCGCGGTTGGGTGGAAATGGGCATTTTCCCGGTAAGATGGCGAATTCCCCTTCTGTGGAAGAGATGGGGGTGAAGCGCTGGGAGACGCGTTGGTGGCACCTCCACGTGTGCGTTTCCTGGCGCCGCTTCCTCAGGGAGCTGTGCAGATAAACGCGTGAGCCTCTCCCGCTTTCCTCGGCGTGACCAGGGCGGCTCTGGCTCAGTGGGGGTTTTCTGCTGGGTCCGTAAAATCCTCCTGTGATCCGCACTGATTTCTGAGGAAAAAGGAAAAACAAATAATCTATTCTGCTTGTAATCAAGACCCAGACTTTACACGTGCTGCGCACGAGGCGGCAGCGTTATTTAATGAATCGTCTCTTGCATGGCAGTCTTGATTGGCAGCCCCAGTTCCAGGCTGGAAGCCTTGGCAGGGGCTTTTCTGTCATTCTCCTTATTTCACACCGAGTGCTGTGAAGTCCCGTCCCTTTGTGGTTTGCTGAGCAAACTGTTGGCACTTCAGTGGTCTGAAGTTGGTTTTCTTCGTCTCCCCCCTCCAGTTTCCTACGTTCAGTGCTGCTCTGTTAGAATTCTGGTTCCCAGCCCTCAACAGTTACTCAGGTGTTGTGGTCGTACTTAGTAAGCATAAATGCTTGTTTCCTCAGAGAGACTTGTGTTTAAGATTTCATGAGTGCAACGTTAATTATTTAACAAGTGTCTAACATTTGCTTCATCACAGGTCTTGGACACGAAAGACCTACAGGTATTTAAAGTGACTGTAAATGGACAGGAGGCAAAATTTGCTTTTGGAGAAAAGCACAGCTTCAAGGGGACCCCCCTGGAAATCTCCTTTCCTTTTGAACTAAGAAGGTACATGCTTTTGCCTGTTCCTTTAGGCATTTTCCAAAATGCACTGTATAAGCTGCTCGTCTTGCCTGGAGGGTTGTAGCCTAAAGCTTGCAAGGGGACTCAGAAATCAGGATGTTGCTTTTCCTTGGTGTATGATCTCATACACGAATTTAATATTTGGCTTTCATTAGACAGCCAAATCTTTGGGACTCTTTGTACCCCTCTCTGGGTCTTGCATCGTGTACAAAATTACTTGCCAAAGAAAGCAGCAAAACTATGTGTAATTTATCACAGTTTTTTCAGTGTTTCTTATTAGTAATATTCTTCATGTTTCAGCTGCCTGAATATTGTCAGAATGGCTAGAGTATGGCAAACATGCAGTTGCAGACCCTGTTTGCCTTTCTTTTGTACTAGGGCTGATCCTGCGTCTCTGTAGAATTGCAGATTTCCACTAGGGTTAGAGAGAAACATGTTTTCAAATAATAAAAGTTTTATTGTGTTGTCAACACTAAACTCAAGTCCCTAAAGCATGGAATTTGAGTTTTGGCAGGATGATAGACAATGAACTAATATTCTGCTCTGAAGCTGCATGAATTAAAAATTTGTTGCCAAATTACAATACATTTTTTCACAGTTTGCTTAGTATGTTGTAAGCCCATGGTATCCTGTGTGCCAGTGCTGAAAGCTGTCACTGTGTAAGGAGGTCCCCTGTATTTTTTAATAAGACTGTATACTATGTTGCTTATTACTGTTTTCTTTGCAAAACTGGTTAGTTCTTCCACAAACTCCTCTCTTCTGGCTTCTATATTTTTTTTTCTCTGAAGTTGTGCAATTTAGAAGTAGACATAAGGTGGAAGGGAAAGGAATGTCATACTGGGCAAGCACTTATGATCTGATATGAAACAACAAATTAAGTACTTGAACAAACAGGCCACAGCAGAAACATAAGCCTGTTTCTTTTGTTTGACTTTTGGTGTTTTTTTCATTGCTGGATTTCCATGTAAGAAACAAAGCTACAAAGAGTGAGTTATGAATTGTGATCGTGAGAATGTATAATCTTGTGTGCATTACAGTCCCCCAGGTAGATCTCAATAAATAGTGATAGGGAAGGGTAAGAGTTACAATTGGAAGTCTGATTGTTCAGTAAGCAATGTTCCTTATGGTAATGCAAATTATTTTCTTGTCAACTGTGTACTTTGGAATACTGGTTATAAACCAGATATGTATACCTGGTCAGCTTATCTAGTGGCCGGCTCCTCTGATTAGATGAAGTTTGTTCTGATTCGTGGTTGGATTGTTAATTCCAGAGAGTTGCATATATAACCTGGAACTTTTGGATAACAAAAGCAAGTACTTCTGTGTGCTTTTGGTATTAGTAGAGGTTTTGATATGTTCTAAAAAAAAAAAAAGAGTATGGATGTGTCAAGTGTGTGTGTGTTCTCTTCTTAGCAAGCTCATACCTGTCTTGCACAGAGCAGTTAGTTTTTACTTTACACCAGATCTGAAACCCTGAATAAAATTTGTTGAACATTTTTTATTTTTCTTGCTAACCCTGCTATTAGTAGAGCTTTTCAGTAATTACTATTTTCAGGTGGGTTTTTTCTCCTTAAGGATCATACTTAAGGAACATAACATCAGCTGCAAAATCTGTTTTGTTTTTTTATTTACAGCATACACAAATGCTGTGTTATTAAGGCGTGTATGTTCTTGTATAGGCTTTATAAGTTGTTTTTCTTTGCTCATTGCAGTGGTTTTCTGTACCTAATGTGTACAATGTTAGATAGGTGTGACAAAACTATATGTGTGCAACTCGCCAAAACAGCTTAAAGAAAAAGGCCGTGTTCTTCTTGAAGAGAGGAGAGGAAAAGCTTCGGCTTCATTAAAACGATGATAGAAGTGTCTTGGCACATTAAGTTTGTAATAAAATAGCTAATTTTAACTACCATCATTAAAAGGCAAGAGTTGTTTTTAATATTGCTAGTAGTCTATTTTTAATGCTTTGAGACAGTGCTGCAGGCTTGTTTTCCATAAATCTTTGTAGAATTTCAATAGTGATCAGGGGGTCTGTCAAAACAGTCTGACTGTGTTCTTTATTGCACAGGGGACAAGAAGCAATTGTTGAAATCTCTTTTGAAAGCTCTCCAAAGTCTTCAGCTCTCCAGTGGTTTTCTCCAGAGCAGACTTCTGGGAAGAAACACCCATATCTCTTCAGCCAGTGTCAGGTTGAGTGGATTAATTATTTTCTTTAAACTTCTTGTTTATGTACCACAGTAATTGCCTCTGGTTTCTAAAGACTTGAAGAGGTAGGCAAGCAAGCAAAAGTACATTAGCCCATAACTTCTAACGTGTGTGTCAAAGGTCCTAAAATAAAACACTTAAGTCAGAATATCACTGAGATTTATCAGTGTGTCAAAGGTCCTAAAATAAAACACTTAATAAGTCAGAATATCACTGAGATTTATCGTATGTTTGCAATTTAATAATTCTGGGACTGCTTTACCTTCTCCAGTACTCTTATTGAATAACGTGCAGTTCATTGCAGTCAGCGTATGTGGCTATTGATCTGTCTTATCTACCATCATTTCTTTCAGAAAAGACTTGACTGTGAAAACTGCCATAAGCAGTAGGAAGTACTAGTTTGTAGATAATGAATTCTGTGAAGGACCTGTATAGATTAGCAATATTAGTTTAATTTATTTCTAGTCTTCTGCATTAGAAAGATTGTTAATGTTTTAGTTTTGGTGGTTTTTTTCGCTCCCTCCAGGCAACCCACTGCAGAGCCATCTTTCCATGCCAAGACACACCCGCTGTGAAACTCACATACTATGCAGAGGTAGGTGAACTGAAGTCATATGTGTCTAAATAAAGACAACTACTACAATGGGTGATTTTTATTTTTGTACCTGCCAGTATGTGGCTAAAATAAAAACAGAGAATATTGGCTTTCACCTTGATGTAAGAGCCAAGACCTGCTTATCTTCCATGTGGCACTTCTCTAGCTTTACCATTTTCTTTTACATATATCATCTCTATTTTTAATTCGCATGTATCTTTTATTTTCAAAAGAAAGCAAGAAAAAAAAAGTGCAGAATAGGAAAGAAATGCATTCTTAAATCAGGAAAAGCTGATGGTAAGACAATAAAGAGTACTGTAAAGTAAAAATACTTGAAATGTCTTTGATGTGCGCATATTAAGTATTAAGTAATGTGGTCTGGTATATAGTTGAGGGATCTTTGCAGTCCTGGCATAAATAGTGCAGTTGTTTTAAGGAAGCAAAAAGCAAGATGTCCAAAGTGACGTTACAATTCAGTAGTCTGAAGAAAGTGAAACTTTTAACTTCTGTCAAAGTTAGGCCTTTTGGTTAACTAAATATTGCCAGTATTTTCTCTATGTACGCTACTTCAGGAAGAGGACTTAACAACAGAACAAATCTGGGCTACTCTTTTTGCTGTCGCTGTTTCTAGTATATTCTATAATCCTGCATGCCAACTAAGTTCCTCATGGTTGTATAACCTTCTTTCAGATATCTGTTCCTAAAGAGCTGGTGGCTCTTATGAGTGCTAATCGGGACGGAGAGATGCCTGACCCAGAGGACAGCAGTCGGAAGATTTACTGTTTCAGTCAGAATGTAAGTGCTGCAGGCCCGTAACCAGGTGCCTAGGGTCTTTACTCCTAACTGTGCAGTTCACAATCACTTCAGATACACTTCTGATATACTTGATGAATCACAGAATCATTTAGGTTGGGGAAAAAAACCCTTAAGATCATTGAGTCCAACTGTTAACCTTACACTGCCAGGTCCACTACTAAACCATGGCCCTAAGACACACATCTTTTAAATACCTCCAGGGATGGTGACTCAATTGCTTCCCTCGGCAGTCTGTTCCAATGCTTGATAATGCTTTAGCAAAGAATTTTTTCCTAATACCCAATCTAAACCTCCCCGGGCACAACTTGAGGCTCTTTCCTCTTGTCCTATCACTTGTAACTTGAGAGAAGACACCAGCCCTCACTTCACTACAACCTCCTTACTTGTAATTGGAGAGAGTGGTAAGGTCTTCCCTCAGCCTCCTTTTCTCCAGGCTAAAAAACCCCAGTTACTTCAGCTGCTCCTCTTAAGACTTATATTCTAGTCCCTTTGCCATCTTTGTTGCCCTTCTTTGGACACATTCCAGCACCTTAAAGTCCTTCGTTTAGTGAGGTGTCCAAAACTGAGCACAGTGTTTAGGGTGCGGCCTCACCAGTGCCAAGTTCAGGGGGCAATCGCTGCCTTAGTGCTGCTGGGCCCGCTATTTCTGATGCAGGCCAGGATGCTTTTGGCCTTCTTAGCCACCTGGGCACACTGCTGGCTCATGTTCAGCTGGCTGTTGATCAACACCCCAAGGTCCTTTTCCTCTGGGCAGCTCTGCAGCCACTCTTCCCCAAGCCTGTGGCGTTGCATGGGGTTGTTGTGGCCCAAGTGCAGAACCTGACATGTCACCTCATTAAATCTCATACAATTGGCCTCAGCCCATCAATCCAGTCCATCCAGGTCCCAGTGCAGAGCCTTCCTACCCTCAAGCAGATCAGCACTCCCACCCAGCCTAGTATCATCTGCAGACTTACTGAGTGTGCACTCCATCCCCTCATCCAGATCATTGATAAAGGTATTAAAGAGAACTGGCCCAGGACCAGGAGAACAGCACTTGTGACAGGCTGCCAACTGGTTTTAACTCCGTGCACCACAGCTCAGTCACGTGACTGACAATGGTTCTTTGCCACTGTAAAAAAAAATGGGGTATTATAAATTTCCACCAGTAAAAAGTCAGTAGATGCTGGTGATATTTACTTTTCATTCTGACATGCCCAGAAAAGCCTGTCAAGTTCTGAAAATACCAAGGTATACTTAAAGCTAGAACTGTTTTTCTGTCTTCACTTGTTCTTGGGAAATAACATTTTGACTTGAATAGTATGGGAGTGAGTTTTGACAAGCAGATCCTGTAATTTTTAAGCTTGCCAAGACCTTAGCAGTGAAGCTGAGCGTTTGAACCAATTTTTAACTTGAAGTTAGGCAAGTTCCGACAACAGATTTATTTATTTTTTTAAAGTTGAAAACTTTAGCATTTATGAAAGGTATCTCCAGCTAATAAAGATTAGGATTAAGTTTTATTAAGTGGTGGAGCAAGTTTAATGCTTCCACTGTCCTTACAGAAGCTATCTCAATTTACTCTCCTGGCTTTTTTGTTCTGACAGCTTTTTGGGTTACAGTTCTGATGTTTGTGGGATGTCTTGGGGAACTTAGTTAATTTTGCTGAACAAGCAGATAAGAATTGACATAAGTTTAAAAAATAAACTGCTTTAGTAAGCTGATCTGGGCTGCTGAGGGACTGAATGAGTGTAAGGAGGGATGGAATTGTGTGACCAGGGAAGAGAGGAGAGGAACCTACTCTGAACTGCAGCAGCTGTTGGGTTGATTTGACAGCTGCTTGAAACCTGAGAGAGGCAAAAGGGGAGAGAGAGAAAAAAGAATTGTCACCTTATCTGTGAGCTCTTCATTATGCAGTGTCCTGCCTTCTCTGTGGAGCCAAAACGTTTACCAGTCTTGGTGTAGTGTGTAAGTCTACGTTGTATGTTACCCAGAGCTGTGTGATATCTGGAAATACACTGTTGATAAATTTGAGCCTGTACAAGGAATAACATTTAGTCTACTTGAAATTATACTACACTCTTTAATGCAGAAAGCCGTTAGATTAATTTGTTAGAAAAAGGTGCGTTTCATGAAGCAAAAAAGTCAAATGCATTAAACACAGAATACATACATGAAAAAAGAACAACAAATGCATCTTCCAACATCCAAAACCATGAGATTGATCTGTTAGAAAATCTGTGGGTTTCATTAGGAAAAAAAAGACAAAACGCATCAAGCTCTTGGATATGTATGTGTGCTGAGCTTTCCTAAAATGACTTTTTTTGCTCCTGCGTGGCCAGGCTGGTAAGAAGTGTAGTGGAGAGCAGCCTCTGTATAAATGAATTTATAACCCAACAACTGTTGAGATCTGAAGTAACTTCAAAATTCCAGATTACCAAACTGGGCATTAATATGTAGGGCATGACTAACAGTCTTTTAATAACCTGTCTGTAACACAAGTCAAGGGATGTAAATCTTTTCAAGAATGTATTCAGTGGTCTAATATATAAAATAAAAACACACGTGATTATATGGATATTTTAATAAATTATATGGAAATGGTTTGGGGATAATAAATGGTGAAATGGAACGAGTTTTAGTGAATTCATTAAAGCTCTTCCTGCATATCTCTGTGCAATACATCTGCCCTTTACCTGAGCAGTTCTCTTAATTTCTCCGTCAATAAAAAATGGAACTGGAATGAATATGGAAAACTATTTTGAACAGTAGCAGATCCAATAGCATTTTTGTATGCTCTTACATATGCAGATTTTTTCCATACTGAAATGGTACTTAGAATTTTGTGGCCTTTGCATGAAAAATTTGTAAACAAGGACTTTTTGTAGATAAAGGAATATAATCTAGGGAGAAAAATACAATGCCTTTATTATAACATAGGACAGGAAACTGTGAAGAAAATGTACGTGCTTCTTTATTTACATACCTTTGCTTTTCCTAGACTACATCAGTTGTTGTGATACCTCACATTACATATAAGATTTCTTTTTTCATCTGTTCTCCATTAGGTTCCCATACCTTGTTACTTGGTTGCTTTAGTGGTTGGAGCTTTAGAAAGTAGGTGAGTGAATCTGCACAAAGTATAAATATTAATAATAATAAATCTTCAGAGTTGCCTCTTTTTGGTTCCTTGGTCATCTTTCCAGTTTTGAAAGGTCTTAGATAATTCAGTGAATCTGTTTATTTGTATCAAACTGTGTGTATCTTGAATCACTCTTGCATCATGTTTTCTGTAGAATATACTTTTGCTGTAAGTTGAAGAAATACCATGAAGAGTTTGGAATTTCTTTGAAACAGTAAGCTTTTCTAGCTCAGAGTATAGTGTGTTATTCCTTCAGTAACAGATAAGCCTTGTCATGGACAAAAGGCAGAAAATTGTAGCTTCAGCCTCACTGCTCATCGGTACAAGGATACGTTAATCTAGCCCATAATAATGCTTTCATATTAAGACTTCAAAGCATTTTAAAATACATAAATGTGTTTTCTATTTCTTTGTGCTGAACAGTGAATGTGTGAGGTTTGTTTATTTTCTAAAGCTTTTTTGTAGTATTACTTTAGCAGTGGAGAGGTATAAGAGAGGAAGAGTCTTTAATGAGTTTCTTCAACAACGTGGGTTACTCATGAACACACCTGAACAGATGCTTTCTGAATTAGTTTCCTTCAGAAGCATTTTGAGTTCACAGTGTCTTAGTGGCATTTTTACTTTCAACAGAAAGATTGGCCCAAGGACTCTGGTGTGGGCTGAAAAGGAGCTGGTGGATAAATCAGCCTATGAATTTGCTGAGGTGGGTAATTAAAAAAAGGTTTGTAAACTAAGTAGTGTTTTGCATAATTTTGGAAAAGAAATAGACTGTAGTTCAGTGTTTTGTTCATCAGTAGCCCTCCTTTCTCTACCTCCTAACCCAAAAAATGCTGTTTTTTTTTATCACAACACAGTACTACAGAACAGAAATACTGGTACAGTCTTGTACTCATTTTGCATGTGGGAGATGACAAGATGAAAGAGAATGAGATGTGGGATCAATAGCGTATTTCTCGTTCAGTGTTTGTAGGCAGAAGTTATGGTAGAAACTAATGTGAATTCTTGTTTCAGACTGAAGCTATGCTGAAAACAGCAGAGGATTTAGCAGGACCCTATGTATGGGGACAGTATGATTTGTTAGTCTTACCACCTTCTTTTCCTTATGGTGGGATGGAGAATCCTTGTCTTACTTTTGTAACTCCAACACTATTGGTAAGTCTAAGAGTGATAAAAGTCAGCTTTTCCTTAGAGCTTGCTAATCCATCAAGTGATGGATAATAATCCACAAATTTTATTAATCTTCTCCCTAGAAAGAGCTGTAAATGTTCCTACCCCATTTGTAGTTAGGGATCATACATAAAACTACATTAAGAGATGCATTTTGAGGTTTACTTGAACTGACAACTGCCTTGTCTTTTTTTTTTTTAGGCAGGTGATCGATCTCTGTCAAGCGTAAGTGCAAAATAGGGTCATGTCTCAAAGCAGAGCACAACTGGAAGTTGTTTCTTCACTTCTTTTGTAATAGATATCTGAAAACTTGGTCTTTTTTTCATTGGGAAAATTAAAAGTTAAAACAGTAACTCAGAAAGTCTTATAAAGTGAGTTTTAGTTGGAAGTAACCCCAGAAAACTGGAGATGTCTGGTTTGTGTAACAAACAGATTCAAATAACATGGATGCCTGTGTGCATAGGGGACCGACTGAAGTTAGCTGCTCTGTAGCTCTTTTCCTGTCTTCTGTATAGGTATGTTTAAAAACCACAACTGAATCAATCCCATTGAAATTGTAGGACCTTCTTCCTTTATATATGTCTCTGCCTTACAACTCACAGTGTTACAGCTCACTTTTAAAGTGGAAATCATGAGTGTGGTTTGGCTACATTTGTTTCATTTTATGCAGAGTTGAGTACTCTGGATGCTGTTTTATCACTTACATCTTTCCAAGAATACTGAAATATTTGACATGTATATTTTCTAATATATCACAAATCATTATCCTTCTAGAGGTCACTGTTTTCTTCCTGGTTGATATTTTAGCACACCTCAGCACTGCAGCAGTTGCTCAGGTGAGAAAGTAGTACTAGTCCATACTTGACATCAGTCCAGTATTCTGAAATATTATTTCATAAACCAGTACCTGCACAGTGCTACTAGAGGAATTGTTTTTGTTGATCAGTGCAGATCCATGACTTGCAGACTGGACATTCAAAATTATTCCTGGAGAAGGTTTGGTAGTATAGTGTTAGTCCTCTAAATAAAATTTATGTGGATAAGGTTACAGAGCTGTGAATGCTGACTGACTTTGGGAGTGTAGTGCAAAAAATGAGATCCCATCAGGATTTTTTTCTTTCTGTTGGGATTTGATGTTAATTTTCCAGAGGAGTCTAAATCTGTCATTGTTTTCTGTGTTTTAGGTTATTGCTCATGAAATCTCTCACAGCTGGACAGGAAACTTGGTAACAAACAAAACATGGGAGCATTTTTGGTAGGTGTGATGGTCAATGCCATGCAGATCATATTTTAAAATTACTCTGTAAAGAGGCCAACTAAATTAATTTAATTCACTTTGCCATCCTCTGAGTCCTGACTTTATCAATGTATTTCCAGGCTGAATGAGGGACATACTGTGTACCTGGAACGCAGAATTGGTGGTCGATTGTTTGGGGAGCAGTTCAGGCACTTTCATGCCCTAGGAGGTTGGAGGGAACTGCAAAATACAGTAAATATTATTGAAGTTATGATAACTTTATGTTGAAGCATATATCTAAATAAAATAAAGCTGATTGGTGTGTTTTCCACAAATAAGTCTTGTCTAGGCAGTTTTCCTTATGCTTTCTTATTAGAGGATGAACAACTTTGATTCCAAGGTATGCAATCTCTTCCCAAGGTATCAGTCTAACACACTCAGATTAGATGAGGGTTTTTGAACTGTTTTAAGATGCTTGGTAAGGATGAACATCTTTACAGACTCTCTTGGTTGTTCTGGGCATGGCTAAATTGCAATGTTATCTGTTAGTATACTGATAAGCAGCTGAAAGATGGTCAAAATAATCTGCAAGCATTAACTTCATAATTTCCAGAGCCTCATGCAAGTAACTGCTTTCTTTTTTTCCTGTGTACTACATTACAATTGAACATATTCATAATCTGTTGCTGTCTGGGAGGGTTATTTAGTTTTGTGTTTAGGTAGCATAGTTAAACTTCATATTTCAGACTTCCAGCCTGTGATGTTTCCAGCCCTCTCATTCAGTTTGGTGATGCAGTTTACCTGGTTCACTATGAATATTTCTGCATTGTATTTTATGATTTATACCACACATTTAAACCAGGTGGTTTAAATAGTTTGCTAATAAAGGTATAAATCTAGATAGTTTATTAAGTGCTCATTATTATAACAGACATGACAGTAATTAAGTGCTTTGAGACAGCTGGAGCACAGGGTGATTGATCATAACATCTTTGTTTGGTATGAAATCAGACAGTGATAGAATAATAAAAGAAGCTTAATGAACTATGTTCTGTGCAGGTTCAGAATTTCAGGAAAAATAATGAGAAGGAATGCTTTGAAATGAGGCCATCTTAGTTTTGGATGGATTATGCCTTTATAAATATGCTTAGTAGTGACTTGCAAGAGAGCTAGTTTTCCTAGATGAATATATTTTCTTGTGTCTTTGTCACAGATAAATACTCTTGGAGATAAAAATCCTATAACTAACCTCGTCCCTGACCTGAGTGAAGTAGATCTTGATGAGGCCTATTCATTGGTTCCTTATGAGAAAGGCTTTGCTTTGCTTTTTTACCTTGAACAACTTCTTGGAGGACCAGGTAACTGTTAGTCAGACTTTATATATTATTGTTTCCTGTTTTCATTTCAAGCACTGAAACAGTTTGTTTTTTAATTGTTAGATGTCTTCATTGGCTTCTTGAAGGCTTACATTCAGCAGTTTGCTTATAAGAGCGTAGGAACTGAGGACTGGAAGAAGTTCTTGTACTCCTACTTCAAGGATAAGGTAGAGCAGTATTTAAAAGTGATTGATGGAAACCTTTCAATTTCTTGAAAATATGGCATAGCTCAAGAATTGCTTTCTTTAAGGACCAGTTCTTTATCTTTCTCTTCTTTATCTCAAGATCTTAATATGATGTAGTCTGGCATTATACAAAGATGAGATTGCTTTTTTTTTTTTTTTTCCTAGAGGGGCTTTTGTTTTAAAGTAATCTGTATATGATTCTCCAGGTTAATTGAAGGAATGTTAAAAAAAATAAACTAGTTTTCATAGGTTATACTTTTCTCTAAAAATCACATTTAAAATTGAATCTGAATTTGTGTTGCTTTTGTAGGTAGATGTTCTGGATAAAGTTGATTGGAACTCATGGTTTCATGCTCCAGGAATGCCACCAGTGAAGCCTACGTAAGCTGCATTATTTTATAGCTCATCTTTTCCTTCTCCAAATTTGTGCATGATTTTCTAAACAGCCATGAAGCAGTTTGTAAACAAGGTGAAAGTCTTCCAACAAACGTTTTATTGGAAAATACCCTAGTACTATGTAGAAATTGATATGTGTGTATAGGAGGAAAAAATGTTGCTGTTAATATTTTCAGTTTTTAACTCTGATGGAAATTTGTTTTGCTCTGAAGGTTGCCAGGAAAGATTCTGGTTTTACCTGTTAGGTTATTACAACAATATTGTTTTCAGCTATAAGCTATAATACATGTACAAGCATATACGCTCAGAAGTACTGATCGCTTTAGGATTGTATGGATCAAGTGATAGCGTCGCCTCTGCACAAATTGCTTCTAACTAAAACTGAAATATATTTAATGAAAATAGATCTTTTGTAAATTGTGTTGCAGTATTGATTTGAAGCCTGCAATGAACAACAAATGTGGAGCCATTTGAAAATAATTCCTAAGCATTCTTGTAAAAATATTACCGGAGCTTTTTGTGTTTCCAAAGTGTGATCCTTTGTTTTTAATATTTGACAGGTATGATATGACCCTATCAAATGCTTGTGTTGCCTTGAGCCAAAGATGGATTAAAGTAAGTGGTTAAAGAACGCTGAGGTCTCTGTATCCTGAAAAGCTAGTTTTCTGTATTAAAAGTGAGCCATTCTCTTCTGAAATCTATCATTTGCTGAGAGACAATGTCTGGTGATAGTATGGCTGCCAGGGATTTTGCATTTCATAGGCTAGTCTTTCATCATCGAGTCTGTGGATTTGCTGTGACTTCTGTACATGAAGTGCAGTACGTAGTGTAACAAGGCATGCACACAGCCAGCTTTTTGTTGTAGGTATGTAGTAACCAAACTGAGAATACTCTTTTTAAAACCCAGATATTATGACTTGGTTTAACAACAAATGCCAAGGTGTCTCTACATTACAGAGTATATTGTATTAACAGTAGTTCCCTTACATTTTACTGGAGCTAGTGTACATTTCTCATGAAAAACTGGAATACATAACTCTTAATAAGTAACTAATACCAAAGTAACTAATACCATGCAGTTCTCCCACAATTTTAAGCATAAAAGTCATACAAATAATTCAGCATACCTTTTTGTTAGTTCTGTAGCTTTTCACTGTACTTTAATGTTATCCTTAACTGTCTTCTTAGTGTTAATTTTCATAAAAGAAAGTATTTTGATTTTTCACTTAACTGTAACAGAATGGCAGTGAAGTTAGAAATATCAGTGTAGTGAAAGCAAGTGAAAATTGAAAAACACCAAACATCAGACAGAAACATTCAGGGTCAGGCTGGACAGGCCTCTGAGCAACCTGCTCTAGTTGAAGATGTCCCTGCTTACTGGGGGCAGGGTTGGACTAGATGGCCTGAAACATTCCAGCCTGGAACATTCTATAATTCTGTGATAAATCAGTATCTTTATGTGGAATGGCTCAGTAGTAAATGCGGATGTCCAGACAAAAATTGACACCTGATTGTGCTTTGAAACAGCTATTGAAAACTAAAGTAACCATTCTCTTATAGGCAAAAGAGTGTGATTTGGGTTCGTTCAGCTCAGCAGACCTGAAGGAAATGTCATCTCATCAGCTGATTGAGTTCCTGGCACTGTTGCTTCTGGAGGTAAATGTGCACCTGGGGTAATTTGATTCTGGTATCAAAGAAGTAGGCACAGAAGCCCAAGTGTGCTTTGGCTTTTAATATCCATTTTAAATATTGCTAAAATAGTCCTCTCTCGCTGTACATAGTTACTAAAACCTTCAACCATGCCTCCCTAATTATGGCTGGCTCATCAGCTAGTGAGCAATATATACAGAGCATTTTGGATTTAAAGGTAAAAACAAGCTATAAGATGCTTGAATTTGTCTGGTTTTGATGTTACAGCAAATAAGCTATAACTGAAACAGAACAAAAATACTTGTAGTGTTTCAGTAGTACTGGATGTGGGCATTTGCTAGCATTTACTCCTTGCCCCTTTCCTATGAGAAGGTGAAAGGAACAATTATAAATACTGGTCACAGCAGGCTTTTAATTCCTATGTAGCATCAATATTTTTGAGTGAACCTGTTTGTTTTTGAAGTGCATGGCTTGAAGTGTGCCTCTGGCTTGTTCCAACTCCATTATTTCCTTTTTCAGGCTCCTCTTCCAGTGTCACATGTCAAACGAATGCAGGAAGTATATGACTTCAATGCTATATACAACTCTGAAATAAGAGTCAGGTTTGTTCTAGTATGGGCATTTTTCTAATCTTAAATGCTTTCATGAAACAGACTATCCTGCTTCGTAAGGGTTCCGAGACATGCTGTTGTATAGACTTGGTGCAGGGTGTTTGGGGGGTTTTCTTTATTTGTTGTTGCTGTGGGTTTTTTTCTAAGTACATGTGCAAGCATGCCAGAGTGGTATTCTGTTAATTATTAATTGGGTAAATAGAAGAACTAGAAGTGAGCAGTGGATCAGCTGTGCTTATTTATTATTGTTTCTTTCATGTCATCCTAGCAAATGAACCTGATGACCTGATAACTTTTATTTTGTGGTTGGTATTCGGTAATACAATTACCTCTGATTGAAACATGCTTGAAAAATCTTTCCAAAAATTGTGTCAGGAGCAGGTCTTCTGGACTTACCTGATCAGTTTTTCTGCTGATGTGTCAGTGTTTTTTTTCAATGCAGCTTGGAAGCTTTTTTGTCACATCTTGATGCTTGCTATCACAAAGCTTTTGTCCCACTAAAGAAAAGTAATTATGAAAGGACATTTCTAACCAAGTATGAAATGCTTCTAGCTAAATGGCTTGATTCTAAGTGCCATCCTAATTTCTTCTGGTTTGTATTTACATATTGTGTTTACACGCCCCTTGTTAGAAAAAGGTATTTTTGAGGACATAAGTAAACTTCACAAACACCTTAAAATACTACATATTGTGCTGCTATCAGGCCCCTGGGTATATTTGAAATAGTGACAGTTATTCTGCCTTAACTAGCTTAGAGTTCTTGGTTTCTTATTAACAAAAGTAAATATTTTAAACATACAGTATAATTCCCATTTTTTGTAACAAGATTTATTTTTATTTTAAAAACAAAATAAGCACATGCCAGTTGCTGGTAACATTTTGTTTTGGGGGGTGTGTTGTGTTGTTTTGGGTTTTTTTAAATCACTTGGTCAAATGTTACCACCTCTAATTCTGAGAGATGCAATTGAACATTACTGTAATATAGAAGAAATACATAGCTACAGAAAACAATCATATTATTTTGGAGGGACTTTTGAAAAAAAAAGTCAATTTTAGAGAAAAGACCACTTTTGTAACGTGCCAATCAGACACTAAATATTTGATGTTGAGCTTACCAAGAATCTCATTCCCATGATGACACAGCACTGCCCAGAGTGTTGATGGGAACAGACTTGTAAGATGACTAGCCACAGCAAACAAAAATAGAAGTGTAATTATTTTTTTTTTCTTTTTCAGATGGCTGCGTCTCTGCATCAAGTCCAAGTGGGAAGAAGCTATTCCTCTTGCTCTCAAAATGGCAACAGATCAGGGCAGGATGAAGTTTACTCGACCCTTGTTCAGGTAAAAGTAATCTCTAAATGGTAGGAGCTCATGCTGTTGGCATTTTTAGCATAATGAAATGTATAATACTTGACAATCTCCATGTGTTTATGTTATACTTCAAAGTGATAAAATACAGAATTTCCTGTATACTGTGAGCAAGTTTATCTTCAGGGTCGCTTTCCACTTGCTGACTTTCTTTAATAGAAGAAAGGCTAGTCTCTCAGTATGCACCTTAATGTAAGGCTTTCAAAGGAGAAATAGAACCTTGAGAAAATCCCCATTGTAATATTTTCATAGATGTTTGTAATGGTGTTTTTTTGTTTGTTTGTTTTACAGAGACCTTTACAGTTTTGACAAGAGTCGAGATCTGGCTGTCAAGACATTTCTCGAGCATAGAGCCTCTATGCATCCAGTCACTTCAATGCTTGTGGGCAAAGACTTGAAAGTGGATCAGTGACAAATTTACTGGTTTCATTGAAGTACTCTTGTTGCTGACAGAAGATTCTACAAAACGCTGATAGGCGTGCTTGATTATGCCATAATCTGCTGCTTTGGTACTAAATTAGCTTAAAATGAACTTTTCAAATCAGGTTCAGTACTTTCTGTTTTGCACCTACGAGTATAATGGCACAATTGCTAAATCTCTGAAATGAGGAGAATGATTTTGTCACAAGCAATTTTTAGAACACAAACAAAAGCTGTTCTGAGATGGAGTCATTTGTGAGTCATGGAATTTAGAAACATGGAAAATGAATTGGTGGAGGGTATGGCTCTTTGTGCACAGCTTTTTTTTTTCTTAGCAGTGTAGCTGATGCTTCAAGTATCTGAAGACTAAAAAAATAAATCTTTTTCATTGTATCCTTGTCTGTGTATTGATCTGTACAACAAATGTTAAAACAATAGTTTTGTTTTGTTTACTCTTTTTGTGGGAGAAATTTTTTGTGGGTCCAAAAGGACTACCAAGACCTAAATGGATCACAGCGTTCTTGTGTTAGAGCACGATTTCCATCTAGTCGTATTTGTCAGTTCTTCAAGTCAATCACAAAATTATGGTTTTACTTAGTTCTTGGATCCTATGCTGTGTGCTAATAGTTTGTAATACTTCCTTGTTGTTGTTGTTTTTTACCAAATTTCAGAATTTAAAACGTGCTATGCATTTAGTAACTTTAAATTATTTCAACCCACTATATATTTTCAAAACTTCTTGTTACTGCTGGAGTGACTTAAAGCCCAAGTCTTTCTTTCCCCCATGTGAATTTTTTAATAGTTTCATTTTTTTTAACCAGCTTTGGGCACTACCACTTACAGTAATAGAACAACTTCGAGATAAGTTTAAAAAACAATAGGAGGGCTGCGTTTCCTGGAATTGCTGCAGCACTTCAGTTCAAGGTGATGGTTGTGGTGAAACTGGTGTGACTACTGCCATCCACAGGTGAGTTTTTTAAGTGATCTTGAGAGGAGCTGCTTTTCTTGGAGGAAATCAGTTAGCATTCATTAAATCTGTTGACACAGAGGTAACCCCCAATGGAGATGTAACAAAGGGGAAAAAAAACCTGCTGTTTTAGACGGGGAAGATACCAAATATAAGTCGTGGCAAAAGATTTGGATTTAATAATGGCACGTAGCATGGGAGCAGAGAGCCTATCAATCCATTTATTTCTGCTCTGAATTTTGATCAGTATCAGCTTTCAAGTAGATGGAGTTCCACACTTTACCAGAAGATTCATCATTTTCTGCTGGCAGCTCGAATATAAATTAAGGCATGAACATATCCTGCTGGATTTTATTGATTCAAGGCATCCTGAGTTCTGCCATTCAACTTCAACCTACATCTGGCTAAGTAGTTTAAATAGAAAATACAGGAAAATTAACTCTTAGGTGACTGAGGCTCAAAAAATCAGTTTGAATTCTATCAATGTTGTGCCACTCAGCTTTTAATAAAAACCAAAATAATGTAAATTCCTTGTGTATAAAATATTACAGGCTTTCTTGGGTTATTCAGTCATTCATTTCTTGCTGCTCCCCTGAATAAGTGATACCTTCTGCTAGAAGACTCCCTGAAAATAATATTTCTATATTTCAGATTAAATATTTTCACAGTTCCTTTTATTTAACTTCCAAACTCCAATTAGGCTTCTGCTACAGCATCAACAGAATGAATGGGGATTCTCCAGGGCAAGGCTCTGTGGTAGGAGGAGGGGGCATCTGGTGTTAGCAGGTTCTGATTCAAGCTATTGGCTCACAATGAAAGCTCCTGTTCTTTGTTCAGGAATGTTTTTTGTTGATAGTTGAGGGGTAACATTTTGTCATAGAAGTCCATAAGATATATAGTGATTCGGCAGTTGGAGTTAATGCTGCCAGCTAATCCTGATTTCTTAACTGTCAGACCTGGGAAAAAAAAAGTAGCAGCAGGCATAGGTTTTGCTAGTGTTGTCCTGCTCTCCTGGCCCAATGTCTCCACACAGACTCCCACCCCTGGGTCTCAAGTTGAAATTCCCAGCAGTAATTCACCGCAGGGAAGCGCGCTTCATAGTAGCCCCTTTGTCTGCCAGCACCTGGGGGCAGCGTGGAATGTTGTTATTGTTCTGTCTTTAAAGGCAAAGGTATTTTCAGCTGCTGTGTCAATATGGTTATTGCTAAACTTTATTTTGGCACCATCTGAACAGGTATTTCTCCACATCTTCTCTTTGTATCTGCCTGCAGTAAGAAGCATTGGTGTAGCAGCACCAGCCTCGGCCATGGGCAGGTGTGGCCTGGTATTTGTGCTGCCTGTTCGGGCAACACCTTCCAGAGCAGAAGTGAAAGGGTAACAACTTTTCCTCACCTACACTACAAAATTATGTTATCTAATGTCAGCATGGGACTGAGCAAAGCAAGTCTGCTGCCTGCACTGCCTGCTCTCAGCCTGCTCTGGATTGAGATGTACGGGTATGAACCAGTCTCTTTTCAGTCCTAGCAACTACTCCGTAACAGGGTGACTCTTCCAGTCCTGCCTCTCATAGAGGTTTTCATTAGTGTGACCTACTGCCAGGTGACAGATCTGTTAACTTCTGTTAAACCCTTAAGTTTTTAGAACCCTTAAGTTTTAGAACAGAAAACCTGATTTATTTATCTTCTTATTTATCTACATCAACTCCAGCTCCTAGATTTTCATTTGTGTTCCTGAGGTGATCTTTGGAAAAAAAGTCCTGTGGAATAGGGGTAGTTTTTTGCTTTTCCATGAAAAGGGTGTGCTCCCTGGGTTTGGTTTGATTGGATGAAGTCAGCTGGGTCCATCGATCTCCCTTATTTGCAAAGGAGGGAATTTTGGGGGTGGATTTTCCTCTATCTGATTGCAACACCGGACTCCAGCTAGACACTGCTCTACAGGCTGCTGCCTGGCTAATGTAGGGAAGCTGCAGGCTGCAGCCCTCTCAGACAAGGGACAATAGTGGGGAGAAAGCATGCCGAGATACACAGTACACGTCCGAGGGGAATGGCTGGCAGTGCCTTGCCTGCAGAGCACCAACACCATCCGGTGGCTGGGGAAGGAAGCTGTCAGGCGGTACATGAAGAACAAACCCGACAACGGGGGATTTGCCTCGGTGGAAGAGGTGAAATTTTTCATTCGAAGATGCAAGGGACTTGGGTTGCTGGATCTTGATGATACGGTGGAGGATGCTCTAGAGGACAATGAGTTTGTTGAAGTGGGTAAGCAAAACCGTGGGCGGTGGTTGGCAGTGTCTGTGCTGGCATCTGAGTCAGCAAACCAGTGTTTAGTTGATCTAAAATCACATCTGAGAGTCTGAGATTTTCACGGAAAAATACCAAAATGCACCCTTAGTTTTTCAGTATAGAACTATACAAGGAATGGAAGCTAGAGGATTCCATATACATCATTGGTATGTGATACCACGTGCGCTATATGATTGTATGGGATATGGAGCACATGTCCAAGGGTTGGGCAGCTCTTTGGCCTTCAGAGTACCTTAAATAAACTACATAGTCCCCTTTTATTTTCCTAGAAGCACACAAATATATTTGGGGCTGCTAACAGCAAATAAGAATTCTTAATGGTGTATATTGCAAGGAATAACAAATTCCTTTATATGTAGAATACAACTTAATCCTGTTTGTTTTTATTTGTGTATTTCTTCTAGTTATAGAAGGGGATATAATGTCTCCAGATTTCATACCATCTCAGCCAGAAGGAGTTCATTTGTATCCTTTTTTGAGCATGTTGTGAACATTTTTTATAATTCCAGATTTACAATTTCCTATATTTCCCTATTCTTTTAGAGTTCCTTCATTCTTAAAACACATTGCCAGCTGTAATTGAATGGCCAGTACCTGTGAAATCCTGTTTGCCCTTTGTTTTCCTTCACAGAGCTTTCAGATACAGCAAATACCGAGAACCAGAACAGGTAGGAGTAACCAATAATTTTACAACTGGGTAACAAAATCCTGCTGTTCACTAGAATGTGCTGAGAGTTGTGCTTCTGCAGCATTGGGAGAGCAGGGGCTGTGAGATTGGCTGGGCCTAGGATCCTAATATAATATTATTATATTTTGTTAGTGAGTTCCTGCCTTACGAATGAGTGTGAGTGAGCTTCCTGTCATTGCTGAGTTTTGTTTGGTGGTGGTTTTTTTTAAATTCTGCTTATTAAGTAACTTGGTACCTATATGTATCCCAAACTAAAAGGTGGTTCTTTGGTGTAGTATATTTCTTTAGATGGCAACAGCTTAACAACGGAGGACTTGGTCAGTTTAGGAAAGGGGCTCTACAAGATTAAGGTAAAGATTCTGAACAAATGCAACTAAACATTACATGCTTATCTTTCTACAACTAAAATGCAATAATGACAGATAAACTAATGTTTAAACTCTTCACATTTTAGCTAACACCAGAAGCTGAAGCTAAAGTCAATCAATCACGAGAAGTGATTGAAAGGATTGTAAAGGAACAGACAGGTAAATATTTTCATCTCTTAACTGTTAATTGTTTAGAAAACTTCACTGAGTTTCCTCCTTAGCCAGCATTGTGTGTTTCTTGCAGTTGTTTATGGAATCACCACTGGGTTTGGGAAGTTTGCCAGGACTGTCATCCCAAACAGCAAGCTGAGGTAAGTTGTGTGTGCAGCTTTCTCCATCCCTTTCTCTTCAGGAAAGGAAGAAGAAGGAGCAGTTCAACCAGTACACTTATCCTCTGGGGTGAGATGAGAGGGGTATTTCCCTCTGTTTTGTTCAAAATAAAACCTGATGACACTTATTTGGGTTATTACCTTTTTTTTTTTTTTTTTTTTTTTTTTTTTTTTTTCCATAGGGAGCTTCAAGTGAACTTAGTTCGTTCACATTCTGCAGGTAATGAAAAATGGCTTGATGTGTTTCACTTTGCTGCTGTTGGTAGACAGTTAGTAACCCAGAGTGTTACTGTTTCAGGTGTGGGGAAACCTTTGACCCCAGAGAGGTCTCGCATGCTGTTGGCACTGAGAATCAATGTCCTAGCAAAAGGATACAGTGGCATATCCCTAGAAACGCTCCATCAAGTTATTGAAGCATTTAATGGTAAAAGATGTTTAAAGAAAATCCTCCTTTCCCTTTTTTTTTTTTTTTTTTCTTTTAACTGTTTCTTTAAAGGGTGTAGTTTAATGCGTCAAGCTTAGAAAAGTTTGTCTTCCATCTTGGTAGCTGTGAGAGATCAGGACTAGAACTTGGCTGTAGAAGCTCACAACTGGAGTCAGTTCTTCTGTTGAAGAACTTGGGGTATGAGAAGAACTGACAGAAAAAGCTGAGAGAAAGGGATATAACAGTCAAAAGTTTGGGAAATGAGCCTCTGAGAGGTCAGGAAATTAGACTAAGCTTGCCTAAGAACATGACTCTGACTCTGAGTGAGCTCTTCTACAAGGGCTCAAGTCTCTAACTTTTGTCCAAGTGGGTGCGTGCTAATGTGTGTGCCAACATCTTTAGGGATGCCAGGATTTGGGGATGGAGCTACTGCCATGTAGAAAACAGCATATGTTGGTCCCTGATTTTTCTGCAGTTCCCTGTGTTCCATTTCTTCATTTCCACTTGTTCAGTACTCAGAGGACTAGGGTGGGGTGGGGGAAAAAGGCTCAAGAGGTAGGTTTGTCCACATCGGGTGGTCACCCTGCTATGGAGAGCTGAGGGGAGTGATGTTCTAGCTGTCTGGCTGTAGTTGCAACCACCCCAGGCTGTGGTCCTCCCATTCCAACCCTAAATGCAGACTAAAAACAGAAGGGAACTGATTTCTTTATAAACTGCAGCTAGCCTGTGACAAGGGGCAAATCCCAGTCTGTAATGAGAGAAGTCCTGTTGGTGCCCTTGACCATTTTGAAGGATGTTACTGTGACCATACTTATGCTGGCTTCTCTGTTTTCCAAGGAGTGTATTGAGGGGGAAAGTTCCAACAGGAGACATTTTTGTTTTCTTTCTAGCATCCTGCCTTCCTTATATCCCAGAGAAAGGGACAGTTGGAGCCAGCGGAGACTTGGCCCCCCTCTCTCATCTTGCTCTGGGATTAATTGGAGAGGGAAAGATGTGGTCCCCAAAGAGTGGCTGGGCTGATGCTAAATACGTAAGATTTATGCAGCTGATCACTTCTTTTCTGCTTGCTGGTTCATTTGCCAAATTGTATGTAGCCTTGCAAGAAAGAGCTTTGGCTCAGAATAATAATGTAAAAGGTTTTGGATTATCTGTACCAGATTGAACTGGGACTAGGTTGCCTTTATCAATTCATCCTCTTCCTTGAGAAGGGTGGACACATGAGAATGGAATAACTGACCTGCATGTCACTGGAGCAGAACTGAATATTCAGCATGTTATTAAGTCCTAAAGAAATATCATGCCATAGTATTGCAATACAAGATACCACAGTGACATTGTTTAGGACTTGGAGAGAGGGACAGGGTATGATACCAGCTATGAAAGTGCTATTACTAAATCTTCAGCTCCATTGTAGATTTTCCATAGAAAAGAGTTGGGGAATCAGTTATAAAGGAATAGTTTATGCCAAGCCTAACCTGCTATGAGGCAGGGTAAAGGCAGAACTACCTTCCCAAGATGTTCTCAGACTTCTCTCCTATTACTATGTCTCGTGAGCTAATACATGGTAGGTGTTAATAGTCTGTGACAGTATCTTGCTTCAGTGCTCCTACTGCCTTCTTTTACTGGCTCTGGGAACTGAGATGCTAGTTTGGAAGCCCAAAAAAATTGTGTCCTTTATTTAGCTCTGCAGAAAAAAAAAATATTAAATGTTTGTGATGTAAAGCTATTCTTGTCCCATCCCTTAAGGAATTTGTTAATATTTTTATTTATGCAAATATATAAGTTTTAGAAGCTTTAGTGATTGAATTACTGAAAAAAATGTTTTTCATTAATTACCTTGTCATTAAACATCACAGGTCCTGGAAGCCCATGGTCTGAGACCAATTACCTTGAAACCAAAAGAGGTAAGAAAGTATAATAATGCTACCTGATGGAAAACAAGCATAGGCAATCACTAGTTGCTTTATACTTACAATTTAAGCATGAAATAAATTAATGGTCATTTAAAATCAAGCTCTAGAAGGATATTAATGAATCATTATTGGGAGAAGGATTCACCTCTCAAAGTGTCACCTTACTGGACTTGACAAGTCAGACCTGAGCTTGATGCTTAGATTGTTTCTGTGGTCGGTGAAGAGAGACAGGCATTGTTAAAACTGGGTGACATGAATCTCACTCTAAGCAAGATTTGACGGCTGCGGAGATCTCTGAGAAGGGGCTGATAAGATAGCTGTAAAACACCACCAGGAGCAAGAAGCCAAACCCAGCATCTCCTAAAGGCAAATGGAAGCCTACCAGGGATCTTATGTTTGCTTAGAACAAACCTGAAGTTAGTTTCAATTGAACCCAACTAATCTTTTAAAGCAGTTGTAACTTCCAGTGCTGTTTTAATTCTCCACTTCCTCATTATGATTGAGTTTGCACTCCCCATGCTCACAACTTCTTTGGCTTAACTAATAACTTAAAAGAAATTAATAAAAGTAGCATTCCCCTTCCAAAGGACTGGAAAAGAATAAATATTTCCTGTACTTTTCTAGCTTAATCTTGAAATAGTATTAAATAAATCTTTTGCTTGGAACTAGTAGAGCTCCAAGGGTGTCTACAGTGACTTCATGAAGTCATGAACATTGACAATTTATGTAGCAAAGATGCCCAATCAAGCTGAGCGTTTTATGATTTCAGGGTGATCCAGAAAGCTGAGCAAAGGTTTTCAGCTCATTCATATGCAAAGGAAAATTATCACAGAGATGGAGAATTATCATAGCATGTGGAATAGCTGCAATGAATTTGCTTAACATCTGCTCTCTCTTTGAAGGGTCTGGCTCTTATCAATGGGACTCAAATGATCACCTCACTGGGATGCGAAGCAGTTGAAAGAGCTGGTGCTATAGCTCGACAAGCTGACATCATCGCTGCCCTTACACTTGAAGTCTTGAAGGGAACAACAAGGGCCTTTGACACTGGTGGGTACTGGGCCTTTCCTGCCTCTCTGCTTCACAGCTGTTGATAAGGGAGACAAAACCTAACAGTCTACCTCGTTCTGTAGATATCCATGCAGTGCGCCCACATCGAGGGCAGGTCGAAGTGGCGTTTCGATTCAGGTCCCTCCTAGATTCTGACCATCATCCATCAGAAATAGCAGGTGAGCAATCTTAACCTTCACTCTCTGAGGTTACCAGGACAAGCTGAGTCCTTCAACAGAAGCCGTTTTGTTTGAAGAGTATTTGATTTTTTCCCTCCCTTGTTCCTTCTAGAGAGCCATAGATTCTGTGACCGAGTTCAGGACGCGTACACAATGCGCTGCTGCCCTCAGGTGAAAACTGGCTTTTATTTCCTTTCATAGCACTAGGTAAATGATGGCAAGGTTCCCACCTCAGAAATACTTTCAATTACGCACTGTCTGACTCCTTGAGAGGAAATGCTTTTATTTTAATTCTCCCTCACTTCAAGGTTAGTATTAATGAAAACATGTAACTCATTGACCCCATCCATGCACCCGTGGCAGTGTCTAACAAAGCTGTGTTCAGGTGTTGGGAGCAGGAGAAGGAGCTGGTTTCTGGGCTTGCAGGCTTTGAAGGGCATTTCTTCTACAGTGTGGAATTGGGGAAAGGTGTTTCCAGAAGCAGCCAGAGTGTCGTATCTCAAACTTACTAGAAGAACCCAGTCCCATGGGTTTAACACGAGCAAAGCTATTACGTTAGTGGAGTGAATAGCATTGCTTAATTAATGAAAGGGTGTTTTTTTTCTGTGGGAGCTTTGTAAAGCCACTTCTCCCCAAGTAATACTTCTGCCACTGAATAATTATCTTCCATTTAGAGTAAACAAACCCAAACATGTAAAAAATTATGTAGTCCAATTACCCTTTCAGCAATACTGCTATAATAATAATTAATCTAATCTTCTGGGTGTCTAGGATAGGCAGTGATGCTCCTAATTTTAAAAGCAAGTCCAAGGCCATCTTAATGTGTGGATGGTAGAGACTGGGATGATGGAAAGAGGGTGCCTGAAGCTCAGTCATCATCCTGAAGGTGAATAAAGCATAGATACTGAGCTCAGGTGCTTATGTCTTTTGTTCTAGGTCCACGGAGTTGTAAATGATACAATTGCTTTTGTGAAGGACATTATGACAACTGAAATCAACAGTGCCACAGACAATCCTGTATCTTTTTGATAACTCTATTTCTATGTAAAATTCTGTTTGGCCCTTTTTGTAATTTTCTTTTATATAGAAGGCAAAAAAGCCATAAGTGGTTTTGGTCAATAACTAACATTGGTTGCAACAGCAACTTCTCTTCCTGTGTGCTGGGGCAAGGAAACCACAAATGTATATGGTTTAGTGCATGTTAAATGTTTCCTAGATTAGATTCAATATACTTATATTGAATATGTAGATAGACAGGACTTGGAAACCAAATGGATGTAGGCAGATGGTAACTTGTCATATATAACTCTGCTGGTGCAACAAGAGTGAAACATGCACTACAGAGCAAGATTTGCACTCAGGGAAGGCAGACCAATGGCTGTTGAACCTCATGGTGGCTCAGCCTGGTAAACCCTGTGCACAGTTCTTGCACTGAGCAAGGCTGAATTCCTCTCAGCAGTGTAATGATGCTGTACATTATCTCAATATCTGATAAGTATTACTGCTTGTAACCTGTCTAAAATCTAAATAGGGAGAATCTACCAAGGAACTATGCTAGAATCCAAATGTATATGTTTCTTTGCACCCCTCACCACCCCAGATCAAAGACCTCATTTTATGCAATCTATTTGGAAAAATATGCATCACAACTGTATCTACAGGTTTCACAGGTTCATAGATCATAGAATGTTAGGAGTTGGAAGGGGTGTCTGGAGATCAAGTCCAACCTCCCTGCCAGAGCAGGACCACCTAGGGCAGATCACAAAGAAATGCATCCAGACAGGTTGTGAAAGTCTCCAGAGGGACTCCACAGCCTTTCTGGGCAGCCTGTTCCAGTGCTCCATAACCCTCACAGTGAAGAAGTTCTTCCTCATGTTGAGGTGAAACTTTCTGTGTTCCACTTTGCATCCGTTGCCCCTCGTGCTATCACAGGGCACAATTGAAAAGAGACTGGCCCCTCCTTCTTGACACCCACCCCTCAGATATTTGTATACATCAATAAGAACTCCTCTCAGTCTTCTCTCAATTTGGAGAATTGAGATAGGGTCTTCATTTTCTGAAAAGTGAGCAGGCAGAGGTAATATAATGTACTTGCAAATAAAAGCCTATTAGCACAAATATTCCTTCAGTTAAGATATTCTGCTTACTGACAGATATCTGTTATGTAAAATGTATTTCACTCTTGTTTGTGCCTTAGCTTCTACTTAAAGATGGTGTTTGCTGAAAGAGCAGAGACCATTTCTGGAGGAAATTTCCATGGTGAATATCCTGCAAAGGTAATTAAGCATTTTGACAAAGGGAAAAAAACCTACATTTTAGTTTCTGTTTGTTTTTTTTTTCTGTCATCTGGTTTAATGAGATCTTCTTTTATAGGCTTTGGATTATTTGGCAATTGGTGTGCATGAACTTGCTGCAATTAGTGAAAGAAGAATTGAGAGGCTCTGCAACCCCTCACTCAGTGAACTGCCTGCATTTTTAGTCACTGAGGGAGGTCTGAACTCTGGCTTCATGATTGCACACTGCACAGCAGCTGCCCTGGGTGAGTGCTTGAGCAGTATCTTCAGGAGAGCAAGCCAGAAAGACCAATTTATACTGAAGCAGTTGTAATTTGATAGTAGATACAAAGGCATCTCATTCCTGTTTTCCATCTCTTCTCCATGTGCTCTGTGCTGTCTGGGTGCAGTTTGAGCACTGAGAGCAGCTGCAATTATTTCAGCTCGTGATTTTTTTTTCTGCACTGCACCATGGGATGGGCATGTTTCTCACTCTTGAGTGTGGAAACCCGTAGGTGGACTGTGGTGGGAATCCTTGCCTGCTTGCATCTTTATGGGATTGGCAGGGGGTGCTCTGATTTACAGTCACCAACATCAGAGCTCTGCTTGCAATCAGTGACAGGAACCTGCAAATCAGCTCAGATACAGCTGTAATGAACACCAAACAGGCACCGTCTAAGCCACTCTGCT
>NW_009952366.1:6901029-6901229 GCF_000747805.2 Chaetura pelagica | reverse complement strand
CTCTGCTTGAGTAGTTATGGTCTGTAAGCAGGGGATAGCTCTGCATCTCACTCTTCAGTAGCACAGGGACACCACGTGTCTCAAAGCTGGCCCTGGTACCCTAGTACTCAGTGTCTGCATTTGATAGCCATGTCTGTACATCGATACCAGGCTCCACAGTCCTCTGCAGACTGGAGCTCCCAGGGCTGGTTATCGGAAGA
>NW_009952366.1:6896418-6900500 GCF_000747805.2 Chaetura pelagica | reverse complement strand
GGAAGAGCGCACAAAAAATAAGCATTAGTACATTTTTCCTCTAGTACTCATGACTAAGGCAACAAGAAGCCAGCTGGTCCCTGGGGTATCACAGTTCATAGGTTCAGGAAAGCATAAGCCAACATAGAGATAAATATGCTGTGAGAAGATGGTAAATTAGAAGAGATGCAAACAGACAAAGGAAGAGAGCAAGTCAGACAAATGTGTAGATAAACAATCTGCAGGAAAAAAAGTCAGTTACCTAAATGGATGTAATAAAGGACCCCTGCCTAGAGGCTGTTTTTGGGAAGTGGGGCTGGGAAAGGAGCTGAAGTACTTGTCCCCTTGTTCCAAGACTGGAAGCTTTTCGTTTTGGCTGGGCAGATTTTAGGATGGCTCCAGGCCTTCGTTGTTGCTTGGCTTCATGTTTTGCAGCTCATTTCTGCAGTCTGGAGTGAGAGATTCTGGGGTCTCTGTGGTCTCTGCTGCAGGGAATGAAAGTGACAGCTCTGCCTCCTAAATCACTGCTGTGCTGACACCAGGAGTCCATGGGTTAAAACCATCTTTCACTGGTCAAAATAGCCAGGAATTTCTCTAAAAGTGAAGTCTGAGCTTTTTTGCTTTATTCTTTATTTTTTTTAACAAGGTATTATTAGTATTTTTAAAGTCACTATGCCAGTTCCTCAACTGTTTGTGTGCCAGCTAATGTTGTTTACTCCTAGGCTTAACAGATAATGCTGTAAAAAAATGGCAGCTGTTCTGCAGAGCTGCTGGATGGGTCTCTCTCTTCCTCTCTGGTAGCAACTGTGCCTGCCAGACCCAACAGTTTGCACCCACATGCAGCCTCCCTGGGACCTGTCATCGCCTGCCTGAATGTGCCAACTGGGCTCTGGCCCTGGACTGTCTCACTCCAGCCTATTTGCAATTGGTGTCACCACCTCTCTGTTGCTCTTGTTGCTTTTCTGCAGCCCCTAATTTGGCCAGGGCATTACACAGTGTCCTGCTGGGCTTCAGAAAGGAAAGGTCTGCCCGCAGCCAGAGCACTGCGAATGCAGACATTTCTTCTCTTCTGAAGAACAACTTTCAGCCTCAAATTGTCACTGGATGGTGCCTGCAGCCACTTTCCCTTCTCTTTTGAGAGAAGTTTGAGAGCCTTACTCCAAGTCTTGCATCCAGGCTTCAGAACTCTCCCACCTTCAGGTGTGTGTGTGCCTGGAGGATGGGTGTGGGCATCCCGGTAGCAAGGTGAGGAGGGTGGAAGAGGATTTGTACCTTGCTCCCACAGCACCTGCCTGGAGCAAATTCTGCAAGTGTCTCATCTTCAAATGAGAAGAGACCAGATGGTGATCTCCAGCTCTCTTCTTGAAATCAGGGTTAGGGGCCATGTCTGTGACCAAAAACAGAGGGAAGTGATGCTCTTTACAAAGAGCTGCCTTGAAGTAACAGGCAAACCCAAGCTTGTATTTTATTTACACTCTCCACTCTTTTTCTTCAGTTTCCATCAGGCCTTTGGGCCAGAGCAACCCAACCCTGGACACAGAGGAGCAGTGAGCAGTCTTTCTATATTTGATTAATATTTGTATCTAAAGACTGATACTGGTTAATGTGTTCAGAGGCAATGGTAGTTTTCAAGGTGTTCATTATGAATTACTCTGTCCAGGTAAAACATCAATGCCTTCTTGAATGAGGAGCCATAGTTGGGCCTGAGGTTGTGGACAGGCTCTCTGCTCCAGGTTGGCCATTGCTTCTGCTGCCTCATACCCATTCTGTCCTACATTCATTGCACTGGATTTTTGCAGTTTCTGAGAACAAAGCCTTGTGCCATCCTTCTTCTGTGGATTCTCTCTCAACCAGTGCTGCTACTGAGGATCATGTGTCCATGGGAGGATGGGCTGCAAGAAAAGCTTTGAGAGTTATTGAACATGTGGAACAAGGTAAAATTAAAATGGTGATTTCCAGACAGACCTTATGTATGTAACTAGCTGAAGATATTAGAACCATTCTTGTTAGATAAACTTTAACAAAAAAAAGGAGTTATTGCATCTGAAAGATCTAAAAAATATATGAAGTACATACTTTTACAAGCATTTGGATCTTTCTACCAGAAATGAGGTGAATCAAGCACTGAGTGTTTCCTGTGAAAAAAACCTGCTTACTGCAGGACACTCAGCAAAAATTTTCTCTTGTGCTTACAAGGACAGATTGCTCTTTTGCTTTTTATTTACTTATTTATTTGGCAGATGGTGAGCTTAGATACGGATGTCAGCTGTTAGTGGAAAAGCAGAGTAATACACAGAACACAGATAATGAACTCACTTGCCCACTTCAGTTTATATGTTGGAGACTTCGCTCTACAGAAATACATTCTGTGTGCAGATACATGAGTTTGAGAAACCATGTGTTTCAACAATGTGCTGAGAAACAGTGTGTCCTGGACCCAGTTGATTCACCCAGTTCCTCATTAATTGATTAATGAAAATGAGATAGTAATGACAGTAATGTTCAGGTGTAGGGTGGGCAAACGGTGCGGACTTCTCTGGACAGAAGACCCTCTTCCAAAGCTCTGTAATTCTACTCGTGCTTTCTACGTGGGCCCTTGCAAGTTTCATTGGCAGAGCTTTTGTTTATAGCTCAGGCCCCTTTCTTCTCTGTCCTAAAGAGGTTGTCTGATTTATTATGGCCATTAATTTGAGTATTTAAGATACCTTGGAAGAGATTCCTATGGATTTAAGACTCTGCTGGCCAGGAATTCTTGGCACACTGAAAGGTCTGTACAGCAGAACACCCCAAATCTGCTTGCTAAGATGCTGGATATGGGCACCATCCAGCTGCTGGGGGCCTCTCTGGGGTGTGTGTGTGAAAAGACCCACTGGTCTTTTCACATTGCCTGAACAGGCACCATATTGGCCAGGACAAACTCCAGGGGTAGCTTTATAAGGGAATCCTCGCCTTGAGTTCTACCTGCTGAGAACTCCTTTGGCCATTCCAATTTCCTAGTTCTGGCTATCGAGCTGCTCGCAGCCTGCCAGGGCATCGAATTCCTACGCCCTCTGAGAACGACAACCCCATTGGAGAAGGTCTACGACCTTGTGCGCTCCGTGGTGAGGTAAGACCAGGTCCACACCTCCCCCAGAGGGTGCCCCTCTGGAGACCAGCCCCCAGCAGCAGTGGTTAATGTTTGGCCAATGTTCACAATGTGTCTGATTACAGGCCTTGGATGAAGGATCGCTTCATGGCCCCGGACATTGAAGCAGTGCACAGGCTGCTGGTGGAGCAGAAGGCAAGTGTTGGCTTTCAGCACGTGCAGTAGGACTCTCCAGAGATGTTTGGTGTAGCTCTGCTGTGGAAATACCCTCTATGCTTTCACTGGATGGCCTCGCTAAAGCGCCAGCTGCCTGGGGCAAATCCACCACATTCCCTGAGATTTGGTTTTCCTTCCTTTTAGGAGGATAGATTTATAAATCCATTCTTAAACTTGCCCCGTGTAACAAGTAGCTTACAGTGTTAAATCTGGCAAGGTCCAGATGTAAGTCCAACTGTGAATTGTTAGAGGGCAGGGTCCTATAACCACACAGATGTCCAGAGGAATGGGCAGTATCTCCAGATGGTGATCCTCATTCCTGGAGCTGTGAGTGTTCCCCAGCCTTGAGGCCCTTGGACATTGTCTGGAAGCAATAAGGGGATGTAGATGAGGGAATAGCAGTGGTTAAATGTGTTAACCTGGGCCAAGAGTTTGTACAGCTGCAGGATCTATCTATTTTATCTGCTTCTAAAACATAAATAACAGAAGAATGGAGGAGAATAAGCAAATGGGACAAGAAAATCCCTTTTTTGCCTTGCAGCCCTTACAGAGGAAAGTCAAAGGAGAGTTAATGTAGAAAATTTTCCTCTTCTGTCTTAACCCCAGCTCTGTCCCTTCCCTTTTTATTTTGTCCATGACAGCTGCCATTATGCATAAAGGGGACAGGCCCCTTTATGACCAAGTGGTTTTGTAGCAAGTAGCAGCAATTCTCTCCCAGCTGCTGCACAGACAGCATTAACCTGGTAACAGAAAGACTCACCATTTTCACCTTGAATGCTTTCATCTTGTACCCCTGGAGCTG
>NW_009952366.1:6893770-6896367 GCF_000747805.2 Chaetura pelagica | reverse complement strand
CTGCGTGGGCCTGTAATTCTCACTTTCATGCCAATAACTTTTCTACAGGGTTTTCCCAGACTTGTGCATTGATGTCTTACCTGACCTTCTGCTTTGTCTCTGACTCTGCTATTTCACTTTCTTGTTTTGCAGGTATGGGAGGTGGCTAAACCTTACATAGAAAAGTACAGGAGGGAACACATCCCTGAGTCAAGACCCATTTCACCAACAGCTTTCACCCTGGGATCGATGGAGATTAATAAGGGTGTTGGCCATGACCATAGGCATCAGGATGATCTTTAAGAGCTGTGGTACTCTGGTAGAAAGCAGATCCTTTCCCAAACTTTGCCTGAGGATGTCTGTTCTAATTGAACTCAACATAGTTTTTCCAGGTGACCCAAAGGACCTGACTGTCTAGCTCAGGAGCACATGCAGATAGTAGAGGAATGGCTCACTAGTTTTCTCAGATGTGAAAGACAACTTTGTCACGACAGTGTAGTTTTGACTGAATTTCCTGAGCTTCCAAACCTAAAACATTTGGACCCCTGCTGAAACCAGTGGATGTTTTGTACAGGGCCTTCTGTATTTGTTTTGTCAGCTCTTCACTTGCTTTCTCTTCATCTGTGCCAATCTACCAAACAGCTTAGGTCTGATATTCTCACTTTTTTTTTTTCCTTTGGGTAACGAACTGCTGTGGTCCCCTTCATTCTGCCACGAGCAAAATTATCTTTACACTAAATTCTCCTCTCTTTTGCAGATCATATGTGAGGTACAGGTTCTTGTATAGCAAGAACATTTTTAGAGCAGGTGTTTCACAAATCAGAAAAGCAGTGTGCATAAAAATGTGCTGTGGAGATTGTTGCTCCAGAACAAATATATTGTATTCTGGTGATGGACTACACTTAATGCAGCTTTCAAAGAGCTATGGGCTCACATCTGCAATAAATAAACTGAGGCTTCACATACGACCGTAGCAATCTGTTTTCCTGTCATACATGATGCTGAAAATATAGGGCAAATGCTTAACATGGAAATAAGGAGAACAAGTGGAACAGGGGTCAGGAAAGGGGAAGGAGGAAGAGGTATAGGAGCAGGGGATGTGAACCAGTGCTGAAGCAATAGCTCCAAGACACTCCCATGGCTCACCAGGTGTCTGCCGGCTGCTGAGGACCCCATGTCATAGTGTGCTCCACGTTGCAACACTGGCTTCTGGCACAGGCTTTGTTTTGCAAGCAAAGAGTCAAAATTCAGACTTCACATCACGATGTGGTGATGACATGGTTAACAACCTGCTTAACAACCACCAGCCTTGGCACCACTGGCCACTGATTCCTGTGGCTGGTTGGGGTCCAGCATGAGCTGGAAATCTTCCCGGGCTGTGGGCTGTGCTGCAAGGGGCAGCCAGGGCACTGGTGTGGGGCTGCCCTCAGGAGTCTGACCTGCCACATTAAACACGTGCTGAGGAGAGGACAAGCTAGCAGGGAGACATCTAACCTAGCCAGAAAAACCTGGAATAGGATACCTGCCCATGGTGTGTGAGCTCCCAATTCAGCTCCTTCCTTCTACCCCTAGTTTACAGCATCTCTGGCCTCTGTTCCTCCCTCATCTGCCCAGTTAAGTCCCTGCCTTTTCAGCTTGAGGCTCTCTGTAGCAAGGCGTATCTCAATCTCCCCGCTGAAGTTGTTCCATTTTGTATAAAATCAGGTAATAATTAAAATCAAGTGCAGCCAGACTTATATCTTCTAGACTAAACCATTTGCCTTCAGCCTCATGTTCTGGCTCAACAGCACAGCTCCCTCAGCAGCAAAGCAGGCAGAAGTTCCATCCTGCTGCGCTGTGACCTTTATCCCTCTCCCAGCCGCTGTGGCAGCCAGAGTGGTGAGCATCATCACTGAGGTGGTGAGGAGCAAACAAACTGAAACCTTGCTGCGTGACAGCGGGCTGTGCCTTCCCTGGCAGCTGCACAGCCACCGTGGTACCAGCGCTGCAAACTGCAATGGCAGGATGGCACAGCCAGCCCTCGGGAACCACTGAAGCCAGCTGAAGTATAACCACATCCTCTAACTGCAAACCCACCACTATTTACAGCCCTGGGGCAAGTTCCCAAACAGCTGCTGGATTTGTCAGGGCAAGCCCATGGTTTGAGGTTCCTGTCAGAGCAGAATCCCCTCACATCAGTAGTTTCAGGCCATGAAAGCCAGAGAGTATTTGAGGTTTTCCTTACGCGATCTTAGGCTTTCAAATGTCTTAGGCACTTCAGAGAGGAGGTGCTGGGCATTGCTTCCCCCCCACCTCAGCAGTTTTGGCTGCCTGGGACCAAGGGCCCACGAGCACACCCTGCAGTGTGGTGCCCTCAGCTTCCCACCAGACATACACCAGCCAAGAGGCACCAGCCGGCTGCACGTGGCGTTCCTGAGCTGCCTGCACTCCCACCCTGGCAGCTTTCCCCAGGGGCCTGCACTGACATGACTTAGGAGTGCTGTCTTGGGCAGCATGGATTGTGCACTTACATGTATCAAACCCCTATAAAAACAAGGGTCCACGTCCACATCTGGTGCAACATCTGCTTGCAGGAAAACTCATCTAGTGGCAGGGAAGGCAGGACGTTGTTTTAAAAA
>NW_009952366.1:6872153-6893718 GCF_000747805.2 Chaetura pelagica | reverse complement strand
AGGAATGCCAGGACTTTGTTTTAAAACCTGTTTTATTTGGTTAGTCTGGCTTGATTAAAGCATGAACAAAGTTACTCGATTGGGTAGCTTATATATTTTGGATGTTAACATACATGCCCAAGGCTCAGGGAGATCAGAATGTCATAATAAAGCTCACACATATTTGTGATATCTTTCAAATATCTATTAATGAGGCTGTTCTCCCTGGGTCTAGCTCACTAAAGCACTCTGCTCTGTACCACAAGTTACATTATCTGCTTATAACAATAATTATTTTTATGCTACTTTCCTCATGCTTTCCATGTGTAGTTTTTATACTTCACCTCCATAAAGTTAAGCCCTTTTTTTTCTGCAGCCACCGTCCATTTGAAAGGTTGAAGAAAAGCCTCAGCCAGAGTGCAGAGACCTTCCCTACCACACAGTCTCTGCTTAGACACTGCAGGAGCTTAACTCCAGAGCTGTACCATGCTTTTTTTCTGTATACCACATCCTCAGGTGATGGTTCAAGTCCCAGAAAATAACAGTAGCTGAAAGACAGCTTTAAAAAAAACCCAGGAACTTACATTTTGAAATTGCTCTCAGAAGGAAGCATCATACTCAACTCCATCAGAAACATAAACTTACATGAACAAACGTGATTTCAGATTCGGCCTAAAATAAATGAGATCAGTCTTTCTGGAACATCTGTAGGAGACTGCAGGTGCTCTTTTCGGTTTCAAGGTGAATGAAATTTTGAGAGGCTGTAGCCACCAGACCTCCTTGGGCTAAGTGCTGCTGGGGGTAAACTGTGAGGTTTCTGCATCTCTGATTTCCAACAGTAGGCCTAATTCAACCCCTAACCTACAGTAAACTCCAACTTTGAGCAGCCCATGAGTGATGTGCCTGATTGCATTTTCCTCACCACCTTTTTCCTGTGCCTCTAGAGCCCCACAGGAGCTGCAGGATCCTCAGCAAGGGAAGATGCTGCAGATCAGAGGGCTGGAGCACCTCTCCTATGAAGACAGTCTGAGAGAGCTGGGGCTGTTCAGCCTGGAGAAGAGAAGGCTCCAGGTGGACCTTATAGCACCTTCCAGCATTTGAAGGGGCCTACAGGAAAGCTGGGGAGGGATTTTTTACCAGGGATTGTAGTGATACGATGAGAGGTAATGGTTTTAAACTGGAAAAAGGGAGTTTTAGGTTAGACATTAGGAAGAAACTCTTTAGTGTATGGGTGGTGAGACACTGGAACAGGTTGCCCAGGAATGTTGTGTTCAAGGCCAGGTTGGCTAGGGCTTTGAGCAACCTGGTCTAGTGGGAAGTGTCCCTGTCCATGCAGGGGAGTTGGAACTAGATGACCTTTAAGGTCCTTTCCAACTCAAACCATTCTCTAATTCTATGATTCTATGATCAGCTGCTAAGCAGCACCTTGCTGGGCTCCTCCTGGGCACCTTGCTGAGTTTCAAGTCTACAAAAACAGGACACTCGTTATTTAAGATAGGTAGAATAATTGCCTCCTACCATAACTGTGGGTCCTGGTATCTGCTGAATTTGAGACTGAGCAGATGCAGGAGCTATGAATGTTTACTCAGGATGCTGTGGCCTTCCAGCATCCACAAGTGCCAATCCAAATGTTCATGTTTGAGACCCTGGCCCTTTGTCACAGGTCACTTGACATCACTCTTCTTGGATCTTACTTGGATCCAAACTTTTTCATTCATTCATGGGTTTTTTGTTTTGGTTTGGTTTTGTTTTTTTCCAAAAGTATAATAGTTTTATAGATTAAAATTGTATAGGAAAATATGTTTTTAAACTGTCTTATTTCAAATAGGTGCAACTCAAAATTATTTTTATTCAGTGGAGAGAACAATGGACATGAAGATGCACCAGATGTGTAATGCTCAGTAAACTTTATTTGAATACAATAAAGCTGGAAGGCAATTTAGCAGTAAATACAAATCTGATTTGTTGTTGCTTTGAAATATTCAATGATAATTAGACTGTAGTTGCTTCCTGAATTACTGACCTCTCTCAGTAACTGCTAATTGTTCCACACCTCTCATTTTGATAGACGACTTTTCCTTTAACTATAACATAGTCGATCAATGCTTCATGTCCCCCAAACTGGTAAATCAAGTGCTCCCACCTACAAAGACAGTTAAGATGTTTAAGACTTACATAAAAGCAGCTCAGTAGTATACCTGGCAATTACAAAAATTGTGTGAACCACCAGAAAGAACTATTCCATGTTTACATGTTGATCTCTTTGTTTCATGAATACAGTGAATTAATGTACAAATCAGTACATAATTCCTTCCCCAAAATAACCAGGTAATATCTTTAGAGAATTTGTAATTAGGCACAGATTATTTGTATTATTAGCCCAATAAGTTTTAGGCTTTATTTTCCACTGGAGTGATTAAGGTGAATGAAAGTGGGTCTAAAATAAGTGTCCCTTTTTTTCAGATTAAAATAACCTCTAAAGCACAATAAATTAATTAACCTCTCCACTTATCCACAATTTGGTGAAAAACAAAGTCCCTTATGTTAAATCCCATTTCAAATGACAATGGAAGAGCAAACCTTGATGAATTGATGATCACTAGATCCCCCTGCTTGCCAGTCTCTATGGAGCCATGTGTGTCTGATTTTCCCAGAGCATAAGCAGCATTAATGGTGGCGGCTGCTAGTGCTTCATTCATAGACATCTTCATGTTTACACAGGCCAGATGCATCACCATGGGCTAGCAGGAAAGTTAAGTGGAAAATGGGAGTTACCAGTAACACAAACAAAGCTGTTCATGCCTCAAATCTCTAAGCACTCTCCTCCCTCCTTGTGCAACAGAAGGAGTTGTCCTGCATAACATAAATCTTGCCAACTCCAAAACCAAAGCTCTGAAATCAGGACCTTTGGGAGCCTTTTTTATAAGCCTCTCAGTGTATATGAAGAATGGAAGCCCTTCTGGTTTCCAAAATTTCTGCCAAAAACTACGAACCTGCATAAATAAGCATAAGCGATTGTCAAAGCTGGGCACAGAGCTCATTAATACAATTTTAACTGTGCAATACCTATAACCAAGCTTTTCTGGTAAGAGACTTCATAATTTTCTGTTGTCATAAGCATGAGGAATAGCTTACCATTGAAAAACAGTATGCATTAGGATTGAAGTCACTGCCAAGAGCAACTATAACTCCTTCTTCTAACATTTTTCTAGCTCGAGGTTGCTTCAGTCTAGTGGGAAAAAGACAGTTGTCAGTACAAGTCACTTAATTATTACATGATGAATTACAAGAGCAAAAGTCATCACTCGGCTTGGCTACATTCATGCCTTCAGTCACACTAATTCTTTGGGAGACAAAAGGCCGAAGTCTCCACTTGGCTCCCTCCCAATCACCCTACACACAGCATAAATGGGATGCGTGGCCTACTGCTTTTGAAGTAACAGTACATGGCAGCAGCAACTATCGAGCACCAGGCTCCAGGCCACTGAAATTCTGGTATTTCTCCAGACCTCAGCCACTTGGGGAAGGAGCTACAAGGTGAAAATCTTTATTTCTCAAAGAAGTAATTTTTTAGCCCTTATACCTTCCAAGACAGGCTACTGAACATGAGCAGTGACAAACACAATGCAACAGTCCCTTCCCAAATCTGTCAGTAATTTGAAATAGTAAGTTGAGGCTGTGACTTTAATTTGTATACATTAGAGGACTTTCTCACTTAGCAATGTTAATGCAAAAGATATCTGCAATAACTGCAATATCTGGAATAGCCACTTCAAAATTGTTCGGCCACTGGATTAATCTGAGTAGGTGTTTGCAAGAGTGGGTGCCAGCCATAGGAAAGACACTCTCTATGAAGTTTTTGCCATAGTTGCTGTAAAGCAAACAGCACCAAACATGTATCTGGAAATAAACCACTGTAACCATAAAAATGAAACACTGGAACATCTGTTGCTCAAAAAGTAGTTTGAGAATCACTGCAGTTAACAGAAAAGAATGATAAATGAGATCTCGATGAAGTATTTACATTCTGTATAAGACAACCCTCTCTCTCTAGAAGCCTCTTAGATTTATGAGAAAATACCTTCTGCTCCTGCACAGCACGATGCCTTGGGAGCTTTCTGTGTTGTTAGTCAGAGGTCTGAGCTCTCACCTTTGGAGCTGAAGGAACTGAGGGAGGTCACCAAAGGATGTACCACATCATCTCCTAGCAACTTCCTATACATTGCACAGCCTTGGGCCCTCTACTACTCTTTTAACTGGTCATCTGTTACATCCCTTCTTCAATTTTAAAGTGTATTAGACTGAGAGGCCTGTGTTCTGTAAATAGTGCACCTTACACTGGACCAAATGAGGCCTCATTTCCTACAGTTTGTCATTATGCCTATCTTAGGCTTATCGTAAGGTTATAGGCTTTCCACCACCTGGAATCCCTGGAGCAACATGTGAGATATAGCCACAGCCTCTTCCACAAGTGGCTGCATCTCTGTTGTCTCCTTTACCTCCCTGCCTGGGGTCACTTTGCAGGACCACACGTCCTCCCTGCAAGCTGTGTTCTGGTGGTGCACTTAGTTGCAATCAGCCAGTGGTTGCAAAGCACTGGTGCAGGGCATGGACCACTAACCACAAATAGAAACACAGGCATGGACACAGATGTGAACACAGGTGGCAATGACACAACCCCTGGTGCCTCAGCAAGCAGGTGAAAATAAACCAAGATTAGCTCAAGGATCTTCACAGGAGGGAAGGTCTTATTTAGTTGTGGTCCTCATCATCCAGTTGGGTTATTTTTGGCTTTAGGAGTAAACAGGTGATCCATCTATGCTTATCTGGAATATCTGCATATGGAAAAGCAGTGTTCTGAAGGCAACTGCTCAATGTTGCCTGGGTAAAATCAGGTGAGATTTTTTAAATGCTCACCACAGTGTTTCAGTGCTTTAGATAAACAAAGGATTCATTTCCCAGCAAAACCTTCTGCAAGAGAGGAAATACATAAATTGCAGATATAATTTGCCTGAAAAGAAGCCAATTGAGTTTTAAAAAGTTAAGTGGATTAAAAAAACAGTCTATTTTTCTTCTTAAATGAATACCTGATTATCAACTTTGCCTGTCATAAGAGTTAAATTCAAATGTTGACTGAAACACTCCAAATGTACTGTGAGACTTCTCAGAAGTAGGGCATTGCTTCATTTTTTAGGATCTCCGTCAAAACCAACAGGGGTAGGCTCATTCAGTTCTTAGTGATAGTCTCCACTAATGCAGACAGATCCTCAAGGCACAGTCTTATGTTTTTACACTAAAAGACCCTAAAACCACAAACATGGTTTTGCTGTTACAAACGTTTTCATCCCACCTAATGGCCTTACCTTAGCATGTAGGCAGTTGTTGGTAAAAGGACAGCAGCACACTTAGCTCTTGCCATTGCTGTGATCCCTTCATCACTAACTTCTTCCAGGTGGCTGATAGCTCGGGCTCCTAGTTCAGCTCCAAGCTAAGCAGGTTTTCAAGAAAATCACTCACTGTTCTCAATTAATTCAGTAAAGCAATGTTGTTGTCAAATGACTGGTGGAGACATTTCACTATTGATACAAAATTAACTTAAGGAAATAACAAATGCTTGAAAGAACAAACAAAATGCAGAGACAAAACGTTTGTGAATTTACTGCAGGAAAAGTCAATCACAAAAAGGTATTAAACCATCCACTGACTAAAAGCACACGTTCAGTGGTGCTTTTAATGGATGAACTTGAGACAGGCATGGATAAAACCACTATCAACTCCTGGTTACAAAGTATCCAGCAGAAAAGGGTTGACAAAACTGACACTGGCTGCAGAACTAGCAGTGTGGCTGCTGTCTTCAATAGTGAAGCACCAAAAAGGCTTTTATGATCAATCAAATTTTTGTTTTGGTTTTGGTTTTCTTTTCTTTTTAAAACAGGAGCAGACCCCACAGGAGAGAAGTGATGCTAAAAGGAAGCTGAAACATAGTCTTAAGAGTGATTTTCTTTATCAAGATATTTAGGAGCCTACTCTTGACTAAACCCTGCCTCTCAGTGTGTTCGCTGCACATCTGACTTTTTGCTACTAACAGGACATTTAAGGAAAAGGGATTTTTCTCTTTGCACAGAAACTCTGTTTTTGTCATTCTTGGGTTCATGGATATCCACTTTTCCCATCTGTATCCCATGTGGAAGATAAGCAAAGTCAATGTTTGATTAGTCAGCACGTTAGTCTCAGAGGTCAAGGCTTCCTCCCATGTCCTTAACGCTGAAGCTGCACAAGGGCTGCACTTTCTGATAGAAATAGATGTCTATGAATGATCTATTTTATAAAGTCTTAGAAAAGAAAACCCTGGTTTTGAAAACTGCAATTCTTTCAAAGATTCAGCTCTCACAAAAGCAAAACAGAAGCAAAAATGGCCTAAGTGAATATGAAGAAAGACATACCTCAGCAGATTTCATTGGATGGAGTTCATCTCCATGGAAGTTAATCTGTAACCCTATATCTTTTCCAGCTTGAAGAATTCTCCTAGTAGACTCCAGATCAAAGACTCCCTTCTCACAGAACACATCTATATTGTTAACATGTATTTCACCACTTAGTTTGAGTTCTTTCAGCCTAGGGAGATGGTTATTGATAATGTCATCTGTGGCTTCAGCAGCAGTTTTCCCTCTGACAAAAAGAAAATGTTACAGACCCATAAGAATAATTCCCTTGAAGTCTGGAAAACATTCAAATTCTACATGCAATTACTAGGTTCTTTAGAGAAGTACACAAATCTCTCAAAAACCCTTCAGGTTAAAGAATTTAAAATTACTGTAATTCATGTGCTGTCGAACACTAATTACTTTCCAGTCAAAGAATATTAGATTGCATTGCTAGATATTTTTTATCAGGTTACCTTACTGGATGCTAACCAAGACATGAGAATTTTAAAATGAATTCTTCCATTTTCCTATTCCTATATTCTGACCTACTTGTACTGAATTCTAAAATGCATTTTAAATATGTAAATGATTATGCAAATATTTAACTGGCATTCATGCAATGTTTTAATGCAAGAATCAAAGCTGTAGTGGTGATATGCAGCACAAATAATTATTTTATATTGACCTCTCCTCCTTTTATATCATTCAGAGTGATAGCTAAATAACAGGTTCCAAACGAGAAGGGCCTCTCGAGGTTTGATTCCCCCAAGTCAGAGCCATTTATAAATCCCCTACTACACAAAGATAACTCAGAAGAGATCAGTAAATGCCTTTGTAAGAGCAAACAATCGTCAAATCTGAGTTAATATTTTGCAACCTTAAGCTCTAAAGATAAGTGAGGTATTTCAGCCAAGTGTCTGTGACATCTCAATCCTCATTCCAGGCACTGGAAGGCAGGCACAGACCAGCTTTATACAAATGCTACGTGGGGGTGAGTTGGGAGTTTTACAGTCGCAGCAAGTTCAAGAAGCCAAATTCTGCTTGGATTTATAAACAAAGTTGTGCAGTTATAAAGCAAAGCAGAACTCTTCTTTTGTTCTCCTCTCACTGAAACAGCCATTGGGGCTGCTCAGGCTTTTGCCATGCCAAGCCTTTTCTTCTTTTCCTCTGCAGCCTTTGGAGGAATTTGGATTGAAGGATTAGGACCAGAGCCAAAGAAAAAAAAAAAAAAACACACAACAACAACAACAAATATCTGCTGAATTTGAGACTGAGCAGATGCAGGAGCTATGAATGTTTACTCAGGATGCTGTGGCCTTCCAGCATCCACAAGTGCCAATCCAAATGTTCATGTTTGAGACCCTGGCCCTTTGTCACAGGTCACTTGACATCACTCTTCTTGGATCTTACTTGGATCCAAACTTTTTCATTCATTCATGGGTTTTTTGTTTTGGTTTGGTTTTGTTTTTTTCCAAAAGTATAATAGTTTTATAGATTAAAATTGTATAGGAAAATATGTTTTTAAACTGTCTTATTTCAAATAGGTGCAACTCAAAATTATTTTTATTCAGTGGAGAGAACAATGGACATGAAGATGCACCAGATGTGTAATGCTCAGTAAACTTTATTTGAATACAATAAAGCTGGAAGGCAATTTAGCAGTAAATACAAATCTGATTTGTTGTTGCTTTGAAATATTCAATGATAATTAGACTGTAGTTGCTTCCTGAATTACTGACCTCTCTCAGTAACTGCTAATTGTTCCACACCTCTCATTTTGATAGACGACTTTTCCTTTAACTATAACATAGTCGATCAATGCTTCATGTCCCCCAAACTGGTAAATCAAGTGCTCCCACCTACAAAGACAGTTAAGATGTTTAAGACTTACATAAAAGCAGCTCAGTAGTATACCTGGCAATTACAAAAATTGTGTGAACCACCAGAAAGAACTATTCCATGTTTACATGTTGATCTCTTTGTTTCATGAATACAGTGAATTAATGTACAAATCAGTACATAATTCCTTCCCCAAAATAACCAGGTAATATCTTTAGAGAATTTGTAATTAGGCACAGATTATTTGTATTATTAGCCCAATAAGTTTTAGGCTTTATTTTCCACTGGAGTGATTAAGGTGAATGAAAGTGGGTCTAAAATAAGTGTCCCTTTTTTTCAGATTAAAATAACCTCTAAAGCACAATAAATTAATTAACCTCTCCACTTATCCACAATTTGGTGAAAAACAAAGTCCCTTATGTTAAATCCCATTTCAAATGACAATGGAAGAGCAAACCTTGATGAATTGATGATCACTAGATCCCCCTGCTTGCCAGTCTCTATGGAGCCATGTGTGTCTGATTTTCCCAGAGCATAAGCAGCATTAATGGTGGCGGCTGCTAGTGCTTCATTCATAGACATCTTCATGTTTACACAGGCCAGATGCATCACCATGGGCTAGCAGGAAAGTTAAGTGGAAAATGGGAGTTACCAGTAACACAAACAAAGCTGTTCATGCCTCAAATCTCTAAGCACTCTCCTCCCTCCTTGTGCAACAGAAGGAGTTGTCCTGCATAACATAAATCTTGCCAACTCCAAAACCAAAGCTCTGAAATCAGGACCTTTGGGAGCCTTTTTTATAAGCCTCTCAGTGTATATGAAGAATGGAAGCCCTTCTGGTTTCCAAAATTTCTGCCAAAAACTACGAACCTGCATAAATAAGCATAAGCGATTGTCAAAGCTGGGCACAGAGCTCATTAATACAATTTTAACTGTGCAATACCTATAACCAAGCTTTTCTGGTAAGAGACTTCATAATTTTCTGTTGTCATAAGCATGAGGAATAGCTTACCATTGAAAAACAGTATGCATTAGGATTGAAGTCACTGCCAAGAGCAACTATAACTCCTTCTTCTAACATTTTTCTAGCTCGAGGTTGCTTCAGTCTAGTGGGAAAAAGACAGTTGTCAGTACAAGTCACTTAATTATTACATGATGAATTACAAGAGCAAAAGTCATCACTCGGCTTGGCTACATTCATGCCTTCAGTCACACTAATTCTTTGGGAGACAAAAGGCCGAAGTCTCCACTTGGCTCCCTCCCAATCACCCTACACACAGCATAAATGGGATGCGTGGCCTACTGCTTTTGAAGTAACAGTACATGGCAGCAGCAACTATCGAGCACCAGGCTCCAGGCCACTGAAATTCTGGTATTTCTCCAGACCTCAGCCACTTGGGGAAGGAGCTACAAGGTGAAAATCTTTATTTCTCAAAGAAGTAATTTTTTAGCCCTTATACCTTCCAAGACAGGCTACTGAACATGAGCAGTGACAAACACAATGCAACAGTCCCTTCCCAAATCTGTCAGTAATTTGAAATAGTAAGTTGAGGCTGTGACTTTAATTTGTATACATTAGAGGACTTTCTCACTTAGCAATGTTAATGCAAAAGATATCTGCAATAACTGCAATATCTGGAATAGCCACTTCAAAATTGTTCGGCCACTGGATTAATCTGAGTAGGTGTTTGCAAGAGTGGGTGCCAGCCATAGGAAAGACACTCTCTATGAAGTTTTTGCCATAGTTGCTGTAAAGCAAACAGCACCAAACATGTATCTGGAAATAAACCACTGTAACCATAAAAATGAAACACTGGAACATCTGTTGCTCAAAAAGTAGTTTGAGAATCACTGCAGTTAACAGAAAAGAATGATAAATGAGATCTCGATGAAGTATTTACATTCTGTATAAGACAACCCTCTCTCTCTAGAAGCCTCTTAGATTTATGAGAAAATACCTTCTGCTCCTGCACAGCACGATGCCTTGGGAGCTTTCTGTGTTGTTAGTCAGAGGTCTGAGCTCTCACCTTTGGAGCTGAAGGAACTGAGGGAGGTCACCAAAGGATGTACCACATCATCTCCTAGCAACTTCCTATACATTGCACAGCCTTGGGCCCTCTACTACTCTTTTAACTGGTCATCTGTTACATCCCTTCTTCAATTTTAAAGTGTATTAGACTGAGAGGCCTGTGTTCTGTAAATAGTGCACCTTACACTGGACCAAATGAGGCCTCATTTCCTACAGTTTGTCATTATGCCTATCTTAGGCTTATCGTAAGGTTATAGGCTTTCCACCACCTGGAATCCCTGGAGCAACATGTGAGATATAGCCACAGCCTCTTCCACAAGTGGCTGCATCTCTGTTGTCTCCTTTACCTCCCTGCCTGGGGTCACTTTGCAGGACCACACGTCCTCCCTGCAAGCTGTGTTCTGGTGGTGCACTTAGTTGCAATCAGCCAGTGGTTGCAAAGCACTGGTGCAGGGCATGGACCACTAACCACAAATAGAAACACAGGCATGGACACAGATGTGAACACAGGTGGCAATGACACAACCCCTGATGCCTCAGCAAGCAGGTGAAAATAAACCAAGATTAGCTCAAGGATCTTCACAGGAGGGAAGGTCTTATTTAGTTGTGGTCCTCATCATCCAGTTGGGTTATTTTTGGCTTTAGGAGTAAACAGGTGATCCATCTATGCTTATCTGGAATATCTGCATATGGAAAAGCAGTGTTCTGAAGGCAACTGCTCAATGTTGCCTGGGTAAAATCAGGTGAGATTTTTTAAATGCTCACCACAGTGTTTCAGTGCTTTAGATAAACAAAGGATTCATTTCCCAGCAAAACCTTCTGCAAGAGAGGAAATACATAAATTGCAGATATAATTTGCCTGAAAAGAAGCCAATTGAGTTTTAAAAAGTTAAGTGGATTAAAAAAACAGTCTATTTTTCTTCTTAAATGAATACCTGATTATCAACTTTGCCTGTCATAAGAGTTAAATTCAAATGTTGACTGAAACACTCCAAATGTACTGTGAGACTTCTCAGAAGTAGGGCATTGCTTCATTTTTTAGGATCTCCGTCAAAACCAACAGGGGTAGGCTCATTCAGTTCTTAGTGATAGTCTCCACTAATGCAGACAGATCCTCAAGGCACAGTCTTATGTTTTTACACTAAAAGACCCTAAAACCACAAACATGGTTTTGCTGTTACAAACGTTTTCATCCCACCTAATGGCCTTACCTTAGCATGTAGGCAGTTGTTGGTAAAAGGACAGCAGCACACTTAGCTCTTGCCATTGCTGTGATCCCTTCATCACTAACTTCTTCCAGGTGGCTGATAGCTCGGGCTCCTAGTTCAGCTCCAAGCTAAGCAGGTTTTCAAGAAAATCACTCACTGTTCTCAATTAATTCAGTAAAGCAATGTTGTTGTCAAATGACTGGTGGAGACATTTCACTATTGATACAAAATTAACTTAAGGAAATAACAAATGCTTGAAAGAACAAACAAAATGCAGAGACAAAACGTTTGTGAATTTACTGCAGGAAAAGTCAATCACAAAAAGGTATTAAACCATCCACTGACTAAAAGCACACGTTCAGTGGTGCTTTTAATGGATGAACTTGAGACAGGCATGGATAAAACCACTATCAACTCCTGGTTACAAAGTATCCAGCAGAAAAGGGTTGACAAAACTGACACTGGCTGCAGAACTAGCAGTGTGGCTGCTGTCTTCAATAGTGAAGCACCAAAAAGGCTTTTATGATCAATCAAATTTTTGTTTTGGTTTTGGTTTTCTTTTCTTTTTAAAACAGGAGCAGACCCCACAGGAGAGAAGCGATGCTAAAAGGAAGCTGAAACATAGTCTTAAGAGTGATTTTCTTTATCAAGATATTTAGGAGCCTACTCTTGACTAAACCCTGCCTCTCAGTGTGTTCGCTGCACATCTGACTTTTTGCTACTAACAGGACATTTAAGGAAAAGGGATTTTTCTCTTTGCACAGAAACTCTGTTTTTGTCATTCTTGGGTTCATGGATATCCACTTTTCCCATCTGTATCCCATGTGGAAGATAAGCAAAGTCAATGTTTGATTAGTCAGCACGTTAGTCTCAGAGGTCAAGGCTTCCTCCCATGTCCTTAACGCTGAAGCTGCACAAGGGCTGCACTTTCTGATAGAAATAGATGTCTATGAATGATCTATTTTATAAAGTCTTAGAAAAGAAAACCCTGGTTTTGAAAACTGCAATTCTTTCAAAGATTCAGCTCTCACAAAAGCAAAACAGAAGCAAAAATGGCCTAAGTGAATATGAAGAAAGACATACCTCAGCAGATTTCATTGGATGGAGTTCATCTCCATGGAAGTTAATCTGTAACCCTATATCTTTTCCAGCTTGAAGAATTCTCCTAGTAGACTCCAGATCAAAGACTCCCTTCTCACAGAACACATCTATATTGTTAACATGTATTTCACCACTTAGTTTGAGTTCTTTCAGCCTAGGGAGATGGTTATTGATAATGTCATCTGTGGCTTCAGCAGCAGTTTTCCCTCTGACAAAAAGAAAATGTTACAGACCCATAAGAATAATTCCCTTGAAGTCTGGAAAACATTCAAATTCTACATGCAATTACTAGGTTCTTTAGAGAAGTACACAAATCTCTCAAAAACCCTTCAGGTTAAAGAATTTAAAATTACTGTAATTCATGTGCTGTCGAACACTAATTACTTTCCAGTCAAAGAATATTAGATTGCATTGCTAGATATTTTTTATCAGGTTACCTTACTGGATGCTAACCAAGACATGAGAATTTTAAAATGAATTCTTCCATTTTCCTATTCCTATATTCTGACCTACTTGTACTGAATTCTAAAATGCATTTTAAATATGTAAATGATTATGCAAATATTTAACTGGCATTCATGCAATGTTTTAATGCAAGAATCAAAGCTGTAGTGGTGATATGCAGCACAAATAATTATTTTATATTGACCTCTCCTCCTTTTATATCATTCAGAGTGATAGCTAAATAACAGGTTCCAAACGAGAAGGGCCTCTCGAGGTTTGATTCCCCCAAGTCAGAGCCATTTATAAATCCCCTACTACACAAAGATAACTCAGAAGAGATCAGTAAATGCCTTTGTAAGAGCAAACAATCGTCAAATCTGAGTTAATATTTTGCAACCTTAAGCTCTAAAGATAAGTGAGGTATTTCAGCCAAGTGTCTGTGACATCTCAATCCTCATTCCAGGCACTGGAAGGCAGGCACAGACCAGCTTTATACAAATGCTACGTGGGGGTGAGTTTGGAGTTTTACAGTCGCAGCAAGTTCAAGAAGCCAAATTCTGCTTGGATTTATAAACAAAGTTGTGCAGTTATAAAGCAAAGCAGAACTCTTCTTTTGTTCTCCACGAAACCAGCCATTGGGGCTGCTCAGGCTTTTGCCATGCCAAGCCTTTTCTTCTTTTCCTCTGCAGCCTTTGGAGGAATTTGGATTGAAGGATTAGGATGGGAGCCAAAGAAAAAAAAAAAAAAACACACAACAACAACAACAAAAAAAAAAAAAAAAACACAAAAAACCAACCAAACCAAACCAAAACCAAAAAAAAAACCAGAGGGAAATGTAAGCCTTCATTTCACTTTTTTTAGGGGACATAATGCCCAAGAATGCCAACCTGCCATTGTTGTAACACAAGAGACTTCTGTTCAGAAAGCCACTATGAAAATGTCCTCCTAAAGAAGAAAAGGGCCCAGTGAAACCTTGCTGATTAAAAAGAAAATCACTCACTGTTCTCAATTAATTCAGTAAAGCAATGTTGTTGTCAAATGACTGGTGGAGACATTTCACTATTGATACAAAATTAACTTAAGGAAATAACAAATGCTTGAAAGAACAAACAAAATGCAGAGACAAAACGTTTGTGAATTTACTGCAGGAAAAGTCAATCACAAAAAGGTATTAAACCATCCACTGACTAAAAGCACACGTTCAGTGGTGCTTTTAATGGATGAACTTGAGACAGGCATGGATAAAACCACTATCAACTCCTGGTTACAAAGTATCCAGCAGAAAAGGGTTGACAAAACTGACACTGGCTGCAGAACTAGCAGTGTGGCTGCTGTCTTCAATAGTGAAGCACCAAAAAGGCTTTTATGATCAATCAAATTTTTGTTTTGGTTTTGGTTTTCTTTTCTTTTTAAAACAGGAGCAGACCCCACAGGAGAGAAGCGATGCTAAAAGGAAGCTGAAACATAGTCTTAAGAGTGATTTTCTTTATCAAGATATTTAGGAGCCTACTCTTGACTAAACCCTGCCTCTCAGTGTGTTCGCTGCACATCTGACTTTTTGCTACTAACAGGACATTTAAGGAAAAGGGATTTTTCTCTTTGCACAGAAACTCTGTTTTTGTCATTCTTGGGTTCATGGATATCCACTTTTCCCATCTGTATCCCATGTGGAAGATAAGCAAAGTCAATGTTTGATTAGTCAGCACGTTAGTCTCAGAGGTCAAGGCTTCCTCCCATGTCCTTAACGCTGAAGCTGCACAAGGGCTGCACTTTCTGATAGAAATAGATGTCTATGAATGATCTATTTTATAAAGTCTTAGAAAAGAAAACCCTGGTTTTGAAAACTGCAATTCTTTCAAAGATTCAGCTCTCACAAAAGCAAAACAGAAGCAAAAATGGCCTAAGTGAATATGAAGAAAGACATACCTCAGCAGATTTCATTGGATGGAGTTCATCTCCATGGAAGTTAATCTGTAACCCTATATCTTTTCCAGCTTGAAGAATTCTCCTAGTAGACTCCAGATCAAAGACTCCCTTCTCACAGAACACATCTATATTGTTAACATGTATTTCACCACTTAGTTTGAGTTCTTTCAGCCTAGGGAGATGGTTATTGATAATGTCATCTGTGGCTTCAGCAGCAGTTTTCCCTCTGACAAAAAGAAAATGTTACAGACCCATAAGAATAATTCCCTTGAAGTCTGGAAAACATTCAAATTCTACATGCAATTACTAGGTTCTTTAGAGAAGTACACAAATCTCTCAAAAACCCTTCAGGTTAAAGAATTTAAAATTACTGTAATTCATGTGCTGTCGAACACTAATTACTTTCCAGTCAAAGAATATTAGATTGCATTGCTAGATATTTTTTATCAGGTTACCTTACTGGATGCTAACCAAGACATGAGAATTTTAAAATGAATTCTTCCATTTTCCTATTCCTATATTCTGACCTACTTGTACTGAATTCTAAAATGCATTTTAAATATGTAAATGATTATGCAAATATTTAACTGGCATTCATGCAATGTTTTAATGCAAGAATCAAAGCTGTAGTGGTGATATGCAGCACAAATAATTATTTTATATTGACCTCTCCTCCTTTTATATCATTCAGAGTGATAGCTAAATAACAGGTTCCAAACGAGAAGGGCCTCTCGAGGTTTGATTCCCCCAAGTCAGAGCCATTTATAAATCCCCTACTACACAAAGATAACTCAGAAGAGATCAGTAAATGCCTTTGTAAGAGCAAACAATCGTCAAATCTGAGTTAATATTTTGCAACCTTAAGCTCTAAAGATAAGTGAGGTATTTCAGCCAAGTGTCTGTGACATCTCAATCCTCATTCCAGGCACTGGAAGGCAGGCACAGACCAGCTTTATACAAATGCTACGTGGGGGTGAGTTGGGAGTTTTACAGTCGCAGCAAGTTCAAGAAGCCAAATTCTGCTTGGATTTATAAACAAAGTTGTGCAGTTATAAAGCAAAGCAGAACTCTTCTTTTGTTCTCCTCTCACTGAAACAGCCATTGGGGCTGCTCAGGCTTTTGCCATGCCAAGCCTTTTCTTCTTTTCCTCTGCAGCCTTTGGAGGAATTTGGATTGAAGGATTAGGACCAGAGCCAAAGAAAAAAAAAAAAAAACCAAACAACAACAACAAAAAAAAAAAACCACAAAAAACCAACCAAACCAAACCAAAACCAAAAAAAAAACCAGAGGGAAATGTAAGCCTTCATTTCACTTTTTTTAGGGGACATAATGCCCAAGAATGCCAACCTGCCATTGTTGTAACACAAGAGACTTCTGTTCAGAAAGCCACTATGAAAATGTCCTCCTAAAGAAGAAAAGGGCCCAGTGAAACCTTGCTGATTAAAAAAAAACCAAACAAAAAAAACCCAATACAATCAGGCATCCCCAAAATCATTAATTAAGTTCAAAATGATGACTGGAGCAGTTATTTATATTATATAGACTGGATGACAGAGCAGTTATTTCTTTGTCCCCCTGCTGAGAGCTTCTTAGGCTCATATCCTAAAGAACTGGAAGTTCTGAGGCTGGAAATATTTTTTTTAAGTGATGGGCAGGAACAAGGATTAATACGAACAGAGCAGCCTTATTTTGCTCTAGGATGGCTCAGACTAAAGTAGCCTGCACTGTTTGGCACATAGTTCAGTAAGTACTGCCTAGTACCAATGCACTCTCCCACAGAATAACTGTGTTTGTAAGGACCCCTGGAGCTCATCTGATCCAGCCCCTGGTGCAGAGTAGGGTCAATTTGGATCATGTGTCAGTGGTGCCTTCAAGAAGCAGAAAATGGGACTGAATTGCCATATACCTAGAAATGTGAACAGATAAACACAGCAAGTTCTTAGATCTGCCCAAAGCTAACTTCCAGGTGGGAAGAAAGAATAGCCAGTGCTGGCAAGTCTGGAGGCAGGCTCCTCTTAAGCCTCCACATGTTGAAGCTTTACAAGACATGCCACATATTGCAAGACTTGGCTGTATCAATTACATGAACTTTCTGGTGATGCTTCTGCTGTAAGAGGTCAGACTTGCAACAGTAAATTAAGCCAAGTGTAAGAAGCAAGTAAATGACTTAGGAAGAACTTAACAAAGCTCCTCATGGGGGTCTAAGCATGGGGGTCTGTGTGTTCCAAGAACACACAGAACTTCGCTCTCTTGTTTCACATGAAATAGAATTACTTAAAATTGATTCTATGTTAGCAAATTGGATGTGGCAATGATTTACAATAAATGCAAGCAATTTGCATGATTATGGTCATTCCAAAATAATCAGAAGACTGTTAGACTTTCAATGGCTATCTAGTCAAGAGCTGCCATTAAGTACCTACAACAAAACGTCCTCCCAAGGCATTTTAGGGGAGAAGGAAAGGAAGGCCTAAGAAATAGATACAATCTGGGGGAAAACCTCAATTTATGTATGTCAACTTGTCAACCCCAAAGTATGTCAACTTGAGCCATCAAAATAATTGTGATCGAGCACATTTACTTTAAGCTTCTACTCACCTCATACCTCTAAGACGTATGCAATTCTTCATTGCACAGAAGCAGGATTAAGCTTTGTTTACTGAGGTATATAAGGATAAAATATAGTGGGGGGTTTTCTGTTAGCTGGTCAAAATAAAACTCATGGCAGAGACAAAGCCTGAAGGGTGGCAGCAAACTCAAGCAAAACAGCTTCCTGTACAGGAAGCCCTGTAATCCACGCTACGTTCAGCGTGAGCATCTGCTGCAGCCAGGGATTCTGTCCTGAGCCTAGGTTGGCATTTAGCAGACATTAAATAATACTTTCCTGTCTTGCTCCAAATTAAAATTTTGTAAAGCCTTCTGTAAACACTGGCTCTTGTTTCAAATACATTACACTTCAGGAGGGCTGGCGAGAAGAAACCTTCTTGAATTTAACCCCCACTTTTCAATGCAAAGCAGTAACACTTAACAAGAGCAAGAAAAACCAAGTCGATTTACTTCGGCACAGAATGGGCTCCACAGTACGTTGATGAAATGCCAACATCCATGGACTGCTTAGCGCGTTCAATCACCCGGAGCATTTTAAGCTCAGTTTCCAGGTTTAAGCCATATCCACTCTTGCACTCAACCAGCGTGGATCCTGCTCTGAGCATGCGCTCCAGGCGGTGTTTGAAGGTGGTGAACAGCTCTTCCTCTGTGGCTTCCCGAGTGTGTTCCACAGTAAAATGTATTCCTCCCCCAGCCTGGTGGATCTCCATATAGGATGCACCTGCCAGCTTGAGGGTTAAAAGAAAATGAAAACCAACACTCCCCCCCCCCATACAATTAGCTATTAAATGTGCCTTTTATATACAAGGGATTCTGGAAAGTGTCTTCAGTGTCTTTGCAGTGAGAGAGGAAAAAAATAAGTGGGGTGGGAGGGGAAAGGGGGGAAAGCTCCTTTAATTCTTCTTCTCCCCACTTCTTTCTCCCCACTACTTAAGTGAAGAAATGATTTAAGAAGCAACATAAAGAGAATTACCCTGAAGATTTGCTTTCCCCTGAGCCCAAGGGGAAAACCTATCTCTAGCTCAAAAATTCCTTTCTGTGGAACAGAGAAAAAACGATGGAGATTTAGATGGTAACAGAAGGTTGCAGTCCTGCATTGCTCCATTAATGCAATAATGCATCAAGGCTGGCTGCAAAGGCTGCAGTTAAACTCCTCTCTCAGCCTACTAGTACTCAAAAACCATCCCTCCTCCCACAGTTAGATTATCTGACAGAAATTATAGACCTTTCTACAGCTGAAAAATGGGAGTCAGTAGAAAGCAGAAATAGTTATGCATAGAAAAGATGAAGAAAAATCCAGCTGTGTAATTTTATGCCATTACCTTCATTGCAAACTCATGTACCCTATCACCAGCCCACACTGGGTGTGTATGTGCATCTACCAGGCCTAAAGAAAACAAAGTAAATGGACACTCAGGTTATTTCACTGCGCAAAAGAAAAGCTTACGAACATGCAAGCAAGTGAAACGGAGAGAATCTCCCCTGTACAGCCTCTACTGGTTCAAGAAAAAAAAAATATATCAAAGCAGACAAAAATCTAGGATGTCCTTCAAAGGCTATTAATTTTCTTCCAGTTCTTTAGGTGTGACACCTTATGCAAAACATCTGCAGGTAAGTGCATCAGTTGCTGAGTTTTTCTTGTTGTTTTGATGACATTTTCAAACTGGAAGAAACAACGATTTTTTTTTAAGAGTTTGTTAGACTTTAAGCCTGTGTTGCTTAAAGACAGCAGTATAACACCTTGTGTGCTAACACCATTTACAAGAATTTTGCCCAGGTTTATTTTTTTTAACTGGTAAAGTTCCAGAGTATGTGACTTAAAATCCTGTGCTGCCCTTTTGCCTCCAACTGGCTGCAGGCAGGACGGAGAGACTGAGCTCCATGGCTGAATGGCTGATGGGTGGAAAGGGTAGAGAAGAGATGTGAAGTCACTCGGCAGGCCAGCTGTGTTACTGACATGATCCTACACAGAGGGACAGATGAAAAACAAAACAAGGACAGACAGAGCTCTACCGTGAATGAAAAAAAAAACACAAACCAAACCAAAACATGCCAAATGCTGCAGTTTTCTCCTTGCATCACTCTTGATGAAGCAGCTACAGTATTCTGCCCCTCAACACAAGATACTATCAAACCAGCTCCGAATACAGAGGAAAAAGGATGGAGGGATGTTTCGTACACATTTTCTTTGTCTCCAAGTACTTGCCACCATTTGGCATTGTATCATTATGAAAAAATAAACATACCTGGTAACACACACTTCCCGGAACAGTCAATTACTCTTTCAAAAGTTGCTCCTGAAAACTGATTGCGAATAACATCTGCGGGGCCCACAGCTTTGATGTGACCATCTCTGCAAGCAACAGGCAACAAACAAAGGAAGCATGAACATGCTGGAAAGTCAAATACCCACCATCAGAGCTTCTGGTTCAACAACTCACTGAAATAGGGGGTAGGGACCTTCAGCAGGCCTGCAGCTGCACACAGAAGGTGCCTTGCTAATCTCACAGATGCACAAAGAACAATGGGGTGGTGCCATGCATCTCACATTGGTTGCTATATAACTTGTCTTGCCTTCTGCTTAGATCCCTCAGGATGATACTCTGGTACACTTTAGTTCTAATTTCTGCTACACAACATTATTTTTCTCTTGTAGATCAGTAAATACATAGCATTCCTCTAGCAAGTATCTGCAGGGCATTCTTTGCCTCATAGAAATCAAAACATCATCACCAACCTCCACTGCCTGAACCTGAATCACAGAATCATAGAGTGGTTTGGGTTGGAAGGGACCTTGAAGATCATCTAGTTCCGACCACCCTGCATGGGCAGGGACAACTCCCACTAGATCAGGTTGCTCAACACCAATTTTCTCCCAGCTCTTTTCAAGCCACGGGAATTAGTAACAGGAAGCCATCATCAGTACCTCACTGAAGGTACCTCTGCTCTACAGGGCTGAATCTTTAAGAGGCAAATAGTAGATAGAGCATTTAGAAATGGGAGAGGTGTCATTACATACATTATTAATAATACTTCCATTAATTGCACAAATTATTTATAGGATTGCTATTAGTACATGTCAGTTCACCTAGAAACAACTGAGAGGCAGAAGGCAGCAGCAGTTACGACTGACACTAACAGTTTCCTTCATGAGGCTGGAAGTGGGAATGCAGAGCAGTAAAGGCAGTGATCAGGATATGGACTGGAAGGTCCTGCTCCTGGGTTGAGGCAATCCAAAGAACAATTACAAGCTGGTCAGAGAAGGGATTGAGAGCAGCCCTGAGGAAAAGGACTTGGGAGTGCTGGTTGATGAGAAGCTAGACATGAATCAGCCATGTGTGCTTGCAGTCCAGGAAGCCAAACACATCCTGGGCTGCATCAAAAGAAGCGTGGCCAGCAAATGGAGGGAGGTGATCCTGCCCCTCTACTCGGCTCTCATGAGACCCCACCTGGAGTTCTGGCATCCCCAGCACAAGAAGGACTTGGAGCTCTTGAAGCGAGCCCAAAGCCGGGCCACAAAGATGATCAGAGGGCTGGAGCACCTCTCCTGTAAGGACAGGCTGAGAGAGCTGAGGTTGTCCAGCCTGGAGAAGGCTCCACGGAGACTTTACAGTGGCCTTCCAGCACATCATGAAGGAGCCTGAAAGAAAGCTGGGGAGAGACTTTTTAGAAGTGCATGTAGTGACAGGCCAAGGGGTGATGACTTTAAACTGACAGAGGGTAGATGTAGGTGAGACATTAGGAAGAAACTCTTCACTATGAGAGTGGTGAGACACTGGAACAGGTTGCCTGGGGAAGCTGTGGGTGCCCCAGTCCGGGAAGTAGTTACGGCCAGAGAGCAATTTGTTCGAGCGCCAAGTGTCCCCCCACGGCAGGGGCATCGGAACCACATGATCTTTCAGGCCCCTTCCCACCCAAACCATCCTACTATTCGGTGAGATGATCCTATGAAATAACCAAACCCGCTAAGCCAGGTTAGGTAGCAGCTCAGCCGGGCAGAGGGCAGG
>NW_009952366.1:6867022-6870791 GCF_000747805.2 Chaetura pelagica | reverse complement strand
TCCCCCCCCCCCCCCGGTCCCCCCCCCCTCCCGGTACCCATTCCCTCCCGGTCCCCATCCCCCCCCCGGTACCCATCCCCTCCCGGTACCCATCCCCTCCCAGCACCCATCACCTCCCAGCACCCCTCATGGCAAGGGATAGATGTTCAGGCAGGCGTTAATCTATCCGGGCAGATATGAATGTACCCAGTTCTGTGATGGAAAGGTTTGTGCGACTCTGCTGCCCCCTGCAGAATTTGGGATGGGAGAGTCTGGGAGCAAATACTGCCAACATAGATTTTTGGTTTAATTTCCCTTCATTAGTAGTACAGAGGTTCAGTAGGTGCCCAGGTGGCAAATGGAGTGTATTTCTAACCAGGTAGACCCTCAACCTTTCTGGTGGCGGCGATCTTCTTTAGACACCTTCTTCTTTTTTAGAAAGAGAAACAATTTTAAGTGCTTGTAACACACTGGTGTGCATATGCATGTTGCTGCACAGCAGAAACAGGTATGTTGGCTCTTTGAATGAGCCTTTCTGGTGAAGGCTGGTTTGCTAAGGAGACAAGGTACGCAGTTAATACACAGTAATTAGCATTTAATTACAAAACTGAATAGTGAGTCAAGCTGTGATAGTATCGGGTGGTATCTTGTACTGTTCCACTGGCTCACTACTGCACCACAACATCCTCCTCCTCTTAAACATTCTCTCTCACTAGGTGTGCAGAAGATTGACAGGAGAGGTGATAGATGGTGCTTTACTGCTTCCAAGAGTTCCTGCTGCTGATTTTGGCTTTCCCCAACAGTATCAGATAACGTGTAACAGTGGAAATTGAAGAGGAACCTTGCAACAGAGTCACAGCAAGGGCAGAAGGACACTGCAGTGACGGGATGAGAGTTGATGTATCAGGAATGACGTGCAGCACGCTGTGGTGGAGCCTGCCCCTTGCTGGATCAGCCCTGCCAATAAAAGCACTGGGGAGGAGGCACAGCTGGAGCAGAAGGCAGCACCCCGAGCCGCACACAGCTCCCCTCTGGGTGCAGTGGGATGGCAGGTGAATTAGCAGCATCACTGTAGCATTGCCTCGTGGCAGTGCAAGTACTGAAAATCATCTTCCTCATATTCACAAATATTTTAGTGTGTGTCCAATGACCTGCTTTGTCTGCCCTCGCAAGGACCACCAGTAAACGTGAGATTCCCACCTATATTTGCACATCCCCACGTTTAATGGCATGCCTGGCCATCCAGGGCTGCTGTGAGCCAGGGCTAGGAGCCAAACAGAAACTGGCCTGACTGCACCTGACATTTGCTTCTCACATCTACACATTTTCTGCTTTTTGCAATTTCAGAGAATTCTGAAGAGCAAAGGCGACATCTGCAGCTCTATTTCTGGTTATCCCATCTGAGACTCCAACCACTCATAACACTTCCCCCTTAGATAAAAAGGGGGGAGAAGGGAAAGATTTGGGGTTTTTGCTTCTGTTTCCTTAGTTCCAGTTGGACACCTTGCTTCTGCAAAATACAAGTCCCCTTGTCTTTCCTTTCATATTATTAGTTTAAGCTGATTTTTGTAGAATTTACTTTTTTCATCTAGATGCAGGCTTCCAGAGAAAGCTACAGATTTTACTGAGCCTTTTAGAAACACAGCAGTCCAGGCGGATTTCTTTCTTGACATGGTTTGTCCTTTGGGGGGCGGTGAGAAAAAAATTGGAACCATATCCACCTTTCAACCAACTGCTTGACTGTGTGATAAATTGTATTTTTTAATCTGTACACTAGAGCTACTCCAGCCTGCTACTAAAGAGCATGAGGACAAATGAACAAAAGCCAGAGTGCTTGCAGAGTTCTACATTTGGTGGCCAAGGAGCAGAGCTGAGATCTGCACGCAGTGATTTCCGTGGGGTCATTTACTGGTAGATATCCAGCACTAGCCAAGCTCACGTGGAATTCCACTCATGACTGACTCATATCTGAGACTTTCACTTTAAATAGCTGTAAACACTGGTGATTTTCTATAGGTGACAAATTACAGTGTTTAACCTGAGGGGTGAACTAATTTGTGAGCATGCTGAGGTAAGAGACCGAGTTTCTCGACGCCCTTCCTGTGGATCCCCGGTTTCAGAACCTGCCTCATGGCACAGGCAGGGCTGCCACGAGCCCTTCACAGGGCCTTCCAGGATGGCAGGACCCTGGTCACCTTCTGCTTCCAGCTCATGCCCAGCGCCTTGGGAAGGTGTTCAGACCTGGGATGGGAAGCTGGCCAGAACACTGGTTGTGTTCCCTAACTAGCTTGCTCCTCTCCTTACGCAAACCCCGTAAGCTAACGACACAACCCGTGGAATCTTTTTCCGCATCCTCTCAGGCTTCTGTGCAACGTGCCTGTGTGAATCCTGCCAGGGAAGGGCTTAGAGGCTGCAAAGAGCAGAACGAGTCCCTTCCACTCCCTTTCCACAACCATGACTAGGGCAGGCCACGACCACAGCAGAGGACGAAAGGAATTTTTCCTGCTGCTCATTCCACAGCCCGTATTATCAGCATTACAGAGAGCAAGGGGTATTCCTGCAGCTCCTCCAATCCAGCCAGTGATGCAGCTTAGACTGACAGCAGGAGAAAGCCACATACCCACCAGGTAACATCCTTCACCTCCTGTTACAGCCCAGCCTGCAGTGTGACTGCCTGACAGCACCTGCTGCCACGGATGAACCATCTACTTCCCTGCCAAGGACACAACTTGGAAGATGGAATTTATTCCAAGAATATTTCCCTTGACAGTGATGGCATCTGTTGACACTGCTAATACTTAAAAGTTGAGGAGGGGTTATTTGTTTGCTCGTTTTGAAATACTCAATTTTCATCCTAAGAATTTCAGGTTTAAATTGAAGTAATTGCCCATTCATCCAGCAATGCCTTTCTTGGCACAACTAAAAGATTAGAGACCTTTTCAAAAGTTAACTTCCCTCATACTAAAACAGAAGGGAAAAAAATTACACACATTATTACAAAATTATGGAAAAACAACAACAACAAAAAAACTTTATTTCCAGATATACAAAACACCTATTCTCTCATTTCTCCATCTTCTTCCTCTTCTTCCACACCTCTGATGTACAAAACATTATTGCATCTGTAAACAGAAAAAAGTTTTCTTAATGGCAAATGTTTTCATTTCCCACCTTTTACACGCACTGCTTTAAGCATCCTCCTGCCTGAGTGCAGCCTGGCAGCAGCCAGATCCCACACAACAAATTGCTGCCACTGACCTTGTACAGCTTTCCACCGAGTTCACAGCAATGGCAAAACCCCCCAAGCTTATAAAGCCTGTAACTGTACGGGAGATTTGTACTCCTGGGTTAAGATTTATGACCATGTGTAACTTTCAAGCGCGCAGAATGTTCTCGGGAGCAACAACCTAATACGCTGCAGTAATGCCGAGGATTAATAGGTACATGATAGTCTGGGAAACGAAGTTACCTGAGACAGGGCTCGCAGGTCTTGCTTTGGGAATATGTTAGAATTCAGCTTCTCTCAGAAGCCGCCCCCCGGCCCGCACGTTAGGGGTTAACACTCCGCACCTCACACAACAACCCCAGCGCCCGGCAGCGCAGGCGGCAGGAGGATCCACAGAGACCCCGTCCCGGACGGAAACAGCCCCGTTACCTGATGAGAACCTCGCCCAGGTGCCCGGACAGCGCCCCGTCGATGTACTCCTCCGTGTTGGCGAGCTTGGGGAGAGCACGGCGGGGGGTCACGGGGCGGCCGCTCGGCGGGGCGGCCCCGCAGCCCGGGGGGGGC
>NW_009952366.1:6862455-6866421 GCF_000747805.2 Chaetura pelagica | reverse complement strand
GGCGGGGAGCGGGGCCGTCGTCCCTGCCCGTGACCGGCAGCACCACGTCCCCAGACCCTGGCACCGAGTGCCGCATCCAGCCTTTCCCTGAACACACCCAGGGTCGGTGCCTCCACCGTTTCCCTGGGAAGTCCGTCCCAGTGTCCGGTCACCCTCTCCGTGAGGAAGCGCTTCCTAAGATCCCACCTAAACCTCCCCTGGAGCAGCCTGACGCCCTGCCCCCTTCAATGGCACGTGGAGCAAAACGTTTCGTTCCACCGGGCGTCACGGGCAGCCAGTTTGGGGTGTGGCGTGGCAGAACCCGCTCGAGCGAGTGGCTGCGATGAGATCGTACCGTGGGGGTAATTTCTGCGCTGAATTGTCAAGAATAAATATCTCTCTCTGTGAATGGCAACAGAGCAGGTTTGGTATGTTATCGGCAAACAGTACTTCTTGTTTTTACATACTGGACTAATTCTCATCACAGTGTAGAAAGCTTTTTGCCAGCCAAGAAATGGAGAAGCAACCACATTCAGCTTTTAATGCACCCTAGTCCTCTGACATGAGTAAATATTCCAGCCCTCGGTACCAACGTACCGAGTTATCAAAAGCCAGAAGAATCTCCCAGGCTCACAGCGTGGAAGTCAGGGAGCAGGAGGGCTGATGGGGGGGGGTGAACTAATGTGGCAGCAATCCCGTCAGCTGGGTCTGCAGGTTGTGTGGTGCTGGGCTGGGGGGCAGCGCTGAAGGCATCTGGTGCAGTTAACTGGGTGACTTGGCTCGTCAGGAAATGAAATAGCTTTTGCTTCTTTTTTTCTTTTTTTTCTTTTTTTTTTTTTCCCCTCCCTCCCTGCGAGGAGTTCACTGTTTACCTCATGGACTGAATAATTCTGACTCGGGGACAGTTTGCTTACTCGAGTCTTCTGCTGACCTTCAGCACAAGGGTGAAGTTCACCTTTTGTCCTCCTGGTATTTCCCTGTGTAATAGGGGAAGTAATCGTTTGCATTCTTTTCTGCCCTTGAGTCAGGGAATTAAGGCTGCTGCTCAACAGGAAATGAACAGGAAAGAGTTTTTTGTCATAGATTAATCCAAACCTTAGCTCTTGGGTGGGTGGATAGGATTTTTTCTTACAGCTCAGGGGTGGGAATTGAGCACAACTGCCTGCACTCTGTTCCTAAGGAAACACATTAAGCAGCTGGACATCTGACGCAGCAGCATTTCTGGTGGAGGAACTCATTAGATGGCCTTATCTGTGTAAGTGCAAACGCTCACTGACATCATTGACATGCCCTGTCACCATCACGTCAGGCAGGGACAGCTGCCTGGTCCTCTCACACTGCTGAGAGAAAGCTGAGCTGCCCAGGACTATTTCCTGATGAAGGCAGCAACGCGCTTCTGCTGGCCGTAAACACGTCTTGAGAAAACCTTGGGAGCTGCCCCTCGTTCAGCTTCTGGGCTGCACACTCCGTGACCATCCCGCGCCTCTTCCTAGGGATGTGCCAGGGTGAGTGGAGTTTCTCCCTGCTGCACTCTTCCTCCACATCAGGCAAGGTGCTTCTGATACTGCTCGGTTTATCTGCAGTTATAGCAGCGTCAGCTTTGCCATCACAGCAGAGACACTGTGAGATGGGCACCAGTTGCAACCAGAGAACTCAAAGCAGCCGTGAAGGCACAGACCTGAGTTAAGAGTGGGGAGGGCTGAGTTAACACGGAAGCTCCACCAGGAGACGATGCCTTCAAAGGACAGGTTTGTGTCAAAATAAATGCAAGGAAGCAGCACAGAGTTTGCTTTGCTGTGCAACTGATGAACCTCAGCTTCTGGTTCTGCTGGGTTCATAGTGGACAATGCCATGTAAGAACCTGCTGCTTTCCCCATACAACCCTGTCCCAGGTGAAGAAGTACTACCCTCCTTCCTGCTCCTTGCCAGAGTCCAGACTGCAGTGCCTGGTTCCTGAAAATATGATAAAATGCCTCCATCTAAGCTGGACAGTTTTTAAGTAGCCTTGTGCAGACTTCTGACTTGTGATTTCTGACAAGCTTTCTGCTCTCACTGCTTGGGGATGCTGTAGTAATGACTATCATGGACCTCGAAGGATTTTGCAGCTGGCTGCACCCTTGGAGAGTTTTGCTGCTGGAGCAATACTGCTAAAACATGAAGAGGATCCAGGATTTACTTTCCCTTCAGCAACAGGCATAATGGAAGATTTGACATTATAAATCATACTGCAATGGAAAACTTGTTCTTGCCCACAAATTTTCTGTAGGACGTATCCGATGAAATTTTGTCTGAAGATTTTTATCAGTAAGAAATGCAATTTTTTTGTATGTGCAAAAAGCTGTATCAGTTATCGACTCTTGATGACTTGGGAACGGCTGTGGCAGAATGTGTGGGTTGTCAAGAGCCCTCACATGAGGGCTGACCTGGGGCTTTGCCAGAATAAACCAGTTTCTCTTCAAGAAGCATTTTCAGAGAGATCTCTACCAGTAAAACATCTTTCCTCTCTCTGTTGACCATGAGTCATTTTAATAACACCACCTTCATCAAGTCTCTGTGAATGAGGCAAGAGCCACCCGCCTTCACCATGGGTGAGGCCTGCAATCCTGGAGGTATTTAAAAGATGTGTAGATGTGGTGCTTATGGACATGGTTTAGTGGTGAACTTGGCAGTATTAGGTTAACAGATAGACTTGATGATCTGAAGGGTCATTTCCAATCTAATTGATTCTATGCTTCTATGATCAAGGAGGTAATGACATCAACTTCTAGAAGAAGAGAGGTCTTTAATTTCTCTCTGATGTTTTGGGACCATCTGCCAAACCAAAGCTGAGTTGTGCTGCAGAGGTGGGTACAAGACTGTAGCCTAGGGCAGGTGTTTGGTCTTGCTGAATAACACTTGGAGCCAGAATGAAGGGAAGAGCAGAGGGGAACTATAAAATCCTAGAGGGACTTGCCATCAGCCCTGCATGTGCAGTGGTGGCTGGCATACTGATGGGAGGGAGCATGAGCCAGATGCAAAAGTCTGTTTGGGGTGGACGTGCCCAAGGAGCGGAGGATGAGCCATGAAGGACTCTCAGTGCAGGAGGCAGGGGTGAGCCTGGGAAGAAGGGAACACAGTTTTTCTTCTCGAGCGGAGGATTTGTGTGCAGTTTCAGATCAGCATGATGCCCTTTGCCCACAGAGTGATGTCAGCATGAGAGGAGATGTGGGGGCTGTAGGTGCATTGCTGAAGCCCAGGTCTTGGTGGAGTCACAGAGATGTTTTGCTCTGTCTGAAGGGGGTTTGCTGGAGTGGCTCTGCTGGGAGCCTGGCACCAGGCTGTGCTCTGCCAGCAAGAAGGGACATGGAATGGGTGCTGCACAGAAATTATGGGAACATTAAAGCCTCCTTTTATGCATATTGAAAACCTTTATTTCTCTGTGCAAGTAGTATTCATGCAAATTATCCAGCTACACTAATGGGAAGCCCTTTAAGAATTTGTCTCTGAAAACACAGGCTCCTTTGCCAAGAAATAATGGGACTTCCTTAATTATAAGCTGTTATCTTCTGGTTTTGGCAAACTTTTGTGGCTTTATGTTGTTTCTTTTATGCTTTGACATTAATGAACTGAAATTGAAATTATGTGCTGAGGAAAACAAAGTGATCTATGCAAATAATAAAATGGCATTCATGTGTGTGTCAAAAAGGGGGGAACAAGCATTGTGCAGAAGGAATTTGGGAACTGCTTTCACACAAACTTCTTAATGGAAAGTAATAGCTGGCTCTAAATCACAGACGTGGTTCAAGAGTTGGTGTTTTGAGAAATCTGAGCAAAGCTGAGAAAGTCTGGCTGGTGTTGGAGGCTGGCTGTGTTAGGTGGCAAGCTGTATTTTAACAGAGATCTTGACTGCTTCACTTTTCCTTCTGCTTCCAGCTATGGCTGAAATTCCAGTGGTGGTAGCACAAACCTAACAACAGTTTCTAAACCTGAGTAGTCCTTTATTCCTGC
>NW_009952366.1:6854825-6862443 GCF_000747805.2 Chaetura pelagica | reverse complement strand
TATTGGACAAACAGTTACCCTGACAAACAGAAGAAAGTAATTTTTTGTTAACAGTGAATCTTGTTGGTGGGAGAGAGGAAGGAGTATTTAGGCAACAAGACAGTTGTATGAATACGAGTCATCTGGGGATTGCTGGTCAAGAGAGACGATGTTGTACCAGGGGTTCCCTTGCCATTTCAGAGAAAGAGCAGAAGGAAACTAGCTGTAGAGGAGAAAGTAAGAGAGAAATGCTGCTGAGTTAAAAGAAGGAGCTACATCCAGGATTACTGAACTTCTTAGAAAACTCTCTTTGAGCCCAAGCAATGTTCTGGAGAGATGAGGCAGGGAAATAGGAGCTCAGACCCCAAAGAAACGAGTGAGTCAACAAGGCTGACTGGCAGCTGTAGGAGCAAACGTGTCCTGAACTCCCTCCATTACACTGTGAGGCTCTGAATATGCTGTGGGTTTTATTAATTTGGCCAAATACATCTATTTCTGTGATAGCCAAAGGGAAGGGTGATTTGGGGTTGGAGCCTCTGCAGTCTGCTGGGCTATTTGCTGTATGTACCTCTCCCAGAGGAGCCAGAGTTGATCCTGGGGCAGCTGGGCCAGAAAGTCTCATTTCCAAGAAGGGACTGCAGGCAGAAAAAATCTCCAACCCCCCCATGCTCTGAAAATGTTCCAGAGGTGACGTCTGCATTTCATGTTTGACTTGAACCTGAGCCCAGGGCCCACGTCTCAGCTGTGAGGCAGAGATCACTGCCCTGCATCTGAAACCCGTGACTTCTGTGTCTCCTCTAAATTGCTGGTCCTTTTGTGAGAGCCTCTCCAGGGCCAGGGAGCAGCAAAGGTCTGCTGTACAGTCAAAACATGGGTACAAACCTTCCTCATGGAGCAGATTAGAGGAGAAGTTTTAATGTTTCTGGTCAGCTGTGAGAACCCCTGAACATCTTGCCTGCCTGAAACAAGCAGGATCCCAAGCTTACATAGGTGGCCAAACTTTTCTTAGACCCACAACCCCCACGGACTTAGCCTTCCTGAGACAGGAAAGGTTACAGGGACCAGGACTTAACTGTAGGGGGGTGGTCAGTCAAATTTGCTCCAGGCAAAAGTCGCTCAAAATCCCGTGGTCCCACACACATCACCTGGTGCAGATCCAGGAGAGGGAGCACGGCTGTAGCTGTTTGTGCTGCTTTCGTGCCAACTGTTCTCAAATTACCAGTGCCCTGACTTCCATACTTCTTGGGGCAGTGCCCAACTGTATGTACTGGGTGCAGGGTGTCACCACAGGGATTACTTTCTTCAAAATGCCTTGGGAGTCCAGCAAGCTGAAGTTCTGGCCAGCCAGGTTTCCACTGGATTGTGTCAATGGCAACGGTGCTTGCTGAGAGCAGCTCTAGCAGCTCCTTTTCTAGCCAGGAGGCCACTGATGTGTTGGTGTTGCCTTGTCGCAAGTGCTTTCTCTAATGCTTTAGATTGCTATTTAGTTTCCCATTTCTGCCTTTTTTTGTTGAGTGCTCTGTTATGCCACTTATACAACTGTGACTGTTTTTTCCCATAGTGCATGGGGGATGGGAGCTGGCTTCTCTCTGTGCCCAGCAGGTGTTCCTGAGAGGGCAGCTGAGGTACCCTGGGCTTCCCTGCTTGGGCACCAAGAGCCTGGAGAGCCACAACGAGCAGCTGGAGTGCTCCCAAGGGTGCTCCAACAATTTCTGATGCTCCTTGCATGTCCTAGCTGACCTGGCCTCACTGCCACACCACTATCTTCAGGTAATTTTCTGTTCTTTACAGTTTTATGGCAGCCACTATCACCTGCCTATCCTGGGACATGGGTGGCCTCAGCAGCATAGTGTGGACATTTGCTGCCTTCCTTCTCCAGAGCAGTGTCTTCTTTGTGGCAATTTACATCACAGGTAATGGGAAAGGCCAAGTAGGTAAGTGCAGGGGTTCTTGTAATAGGACCCAGAGATGGTCATTAGAGGATCCTGCCACAAACACCCTTGCAAAGACAGGTACTTACCAGGTGAGTGAAGAGATCAGCACCCCATGCCCCATGCTGGTTACTGCAGTGCAGGGTAGAGGTACTTCAGCTAGTTTGGGTAATAAAAACAATTGAAAAAAGTCTGCTTCTCTGCCAACAAACATGTTCTAGTGTCTGAACGGGCTCATTCTGACCAGTGTGTCTGACTACAATAAATTGGAGGATTGTGATATACTCAAGGGTGAGACTGTGGCCACATTTCAGCAGGTTTTCACAAGCATAGCAAAAGGTACCCTTTACAAAGACCATTTATTGTGATACTCATCTTTGCTCCAAAGTTCATTACCATTTTTCCAGAGGATACATGTTCTGTTAAAAAAAAAAAAAAAAAAAAAAAAGAGTCTTGTGGGTGTTTTGTTTTGTTTTTTATTCTCGCGTACCATTCTTGGAAATTACCTTCTTGCCTGAATTTTTCTTGAAAAATATCAGCTTGGTGCAGATATTTCCTGCTTCCAGGAAAGCTTTTCTAGAGATTTGCCTCCTGTAAATGTTTATACAAAGAGCTAAAGTCTGCCAAAGTTACAAGCCTCAGAGAAAGAGGAGCTTAGACAGAGAAACCTTAATAACAGCATTGCCAATTTCACTTAATAAACAGATGCTTTTAATATAGATTTTATATAATAAATGCTAGCTTAGATGTGAAACTATTCTGCCTTTTTTTTTTTTGCTACGCATTAAACAAAGATTTAACATATCCATGCAGAATGTTGAGTATTTTCTGCCAGATGTATTTCTGTGATTATTCTTAAGGTTGTTTGAGCACCTGTAGGTTGCAAAGGACTGATGGATGTTCCTTTCATATGATGCTTCATGTAAGGCAAGCGACTACTTGTTTTGACAGATTGTAGAAGATATGTATTTAGAAGGGGGAAAGGGCTAGTTCATACCTGTGACACTTTGTGGATTTACACACTCCTGTGAATTGGACGTAAAACACTTCAGCTCATCTGTGGTTTTGTGGGTTCTTGCTTTAAGTGCTCAAGAAGAAGCTCTTATAATTTTTGTTTTATTTTTGGGAAAGGAGATCTAGAGGATTAAACAAAGCAATTAAAATTTATTTAACAATAGACATCAAATCCACACCCCAACAGTCTTAAACATTTAAGCTTAATTTGCAGTACTAACAAGTTAAGACCACAAGGGTTTTTATGAAGGTATCACTTTAGGTAGCTGGTAAGATGATTCATGGTAGAGTCAAGTGGGTGGCAATTCCTGTGCCCCTCTGGGCTGTCATGGCAGTGGGTGATAGTGCTTCTGTCCCAGAACTGGGACACCAGCTCCCACCAGAAGAGACTGGCAGACACTTTACCCACCCAGAACATAAGAATGGCTGGAAACTCAACTGCTGTGATACTTGTTCAGCATTTAATAATGAGCTGAATTAGTCTGCAAAGGGACTTTCCTACAGGCCAAGTTGACAATGACCTTTACAATACAGCTCTACTTTTTGTGGGGTTTGGGGAGAAGCAGTTACCAGACTTAAGAACCTGTATTTTATGAGGTATCTTTAAGGTAAATTAATCTTCATTCCTCCATAATTGATCTCCATTCCTCTAATGAAGTATTCCTACAATAGGTTTTATTTATGGGTCCATTATTTGCAGTGCTCAACTTGGCAGAATTTCAGGGAGTTTATTCTGAAAATAAAAAGTTCATCAGCATTAAATGGATTTTTTTTTCCCCTGAATAGTCAACATAAATAAAGTATAGTTGGAAAATACTGCAGACCAGTGTTTCTGATGAGCTGAGCAAAATAAGAAAGTATATAATAGCTTATACAAAAGAAAAATACAACCTGTCTGATGTCACCAAGTTGACTCCAGCCGCAGGTAATGGACTAAAAGGTGCAAGCTGAGCATATTGATTTGAGCTGTAATGTCTTTAGCAAACGAGGAAAACTGAATACCCTTTGCCTGCATAACCTTTGCCTTCATTGGTTTTGTGTTATTCACATTTGGAAGTACACATCATCTCCAAGTGTGTTTAAATATCAGCAGGATGGAAGTAATGACTGTGCTTTCAAGGGCAGGATGCCCCAGAGTTCCATGGGAACTGGCTGCTAAATTATACTGAAAATTCATGAGCACACATGACTCAGACTTGAGTTGTACATCTGAAAGGTTTTTGTCATGGAAAGCATTGCTATTCGTTTATTTATTTGTTTATAGCAAAGGTAAATCCCTTTTATATAATTTTAAAATACATTCTTCTTTCCATATTTTCTCTGATTTAATATTACCATGTGTATTTTTAATATATATATGTATGTGTCTGTGTGATACCACAAAGCAGTGCAGACAATACCATGCCCATTAATCTCTATTTCTGTGTTACATATGTATATATACTCTATATTATTTGCTAACATCCATTTGATTTTAGACATCAAACAAATGTGGGATTCTGCTTCGTCTGAGAGCACTGGTTACATTCACAATGGTGAACAGATTAACCATTTAGTTGCAGGTATCAAGGTTGTCAGTCAAACTGGCAGCACTTCAGAATAGCTAAAGCTTATCAAAAATTGTCTGGATTGGAAATGACAGCCATACATGCATGAGTGCATCTGTATGGCTGGAAGACTGTTGAAGTGTGAAGTGAACTTCTTCAGTTCACTTTATTTTTTTATCATAATTACTGTATTTCATGAGGGAACATTGACTTGCCACATGATAAATACACAAGGAAACAGAAAAAAAACTTCGTTCCCTTATCGTCTTTGTCTCCCAGAGGTGACCATATCCGAACAAAGCTTATTTCTTTCAGTCCTTATGCATTTACGTAGCCATTTACTGTACTCTGTATAAGTGAAGCAGAATAATTTTTTTGTGAGACTAATTAAAAGTTGCATGGTAGAAAATGTTTTTTTGATCACACCACCGTAACGAAATTGAGCTGTCTTTACTGATGTGTGCTCTATTTATTGGGGGTTTTAAAACATATTTCCCACACATCCAGCAGATCATTGTTTTTTAGGAGCAAAAGCAGAATACATTTTTTTCATCCTAAGCAGAATAATATCCTTCATGGACATATTTAGAAAAAAAAATCATGGCAATTTGTCTCATCTTTGTTCTGTTTGTTGTGTGGCATTATGCTACTTTCTAGCTCTAGAGCATCTTAGAAAACTTCCATGTCAAATCAAGAACAACTAAATCGCCTCTGGGTCGACAGGACTAATGCAGAAAGTTTGTCTCCTTCCAAGTGGAGTTACAGGCTCCTTCAGTCCCAGTATAAAGTACCAACCAGGCAGTTTTACCTTGTTCTACATTTCCAATCCCATGCAGAATGAACATTTAGTAAATGGAAGAAGCCATTAATTTAGTTACATGATTTCATCATAGACTGTTAATGGAGTGTAAGGGTTGCACTGAGAAAGCCTGGAGGTTTTAGCACAACAAATGGGCAAACACAAACTTTTATTTAAGAATAAAATAAAATAAAATAATCCCAAAGTTAGTTGAAACCACAGTCAATTCTTCCCTAAGGCTGCCATAGGTAGGGAAAGGACTTAGTTCTGTAGCTGTTATTTTTGAGGAGAAAATGGCCCACCAAAGGAAGGTTTAACTGGCACAGCACTCCAAAGTGCCTGTTTGGATTCCACAGAGAATTTGGAAAGTTTTCTTTTCCAGGTGTTATGTGCCTCATTAAAATGGAAGAATGAATAATGTCTTTGTACATACTCAAAGGCAACTGCTGTATCTGAACCAGCCAGTGGATAAAGTGTTGATAATAACAGAAGTTCATTCTATGCCCAAAAGACTGAAGGTGGCAGCTTTGAGGCACTGTCATTATAGATAGACATGGGGTCAGGGACTGGTCTTACCCCTATTGCTGGTCCAGCAAGTGGCCTCCAGCAAGCTCTGAAAGTCCCGTTTGAAAAGCAGGCACAATTTTTTATTATTTGGACCATCATTGCATTATTTTATTGATGGATGTTGTGATGGTACCTAGAAGACTTATGCAAAACTGAGGCTCTGCTGTGTGGGGCACTCAGCAAACACCAAGAGATATCAAACCATGGGTGGGTATCCTGGTTTGGGTCAACAAACCAACAAAAGAACAGCCCCATGGCCTCTCATTCAACTCCACACACACACTCTGGGATGAGGAGGACAAAGCTCCTGGGTTGAGACAAAGGACAAGGAGGGATCTTCACTGATTGGGGTCCTGTGCAAAACAGACTCAACTTGGGGAAAAAACAATAATTTAATTTCACACTAATCAAACACACACAGGACACAGACAACACAAATAACAAAGAGCAGGGCTTGCATATGTTACCCCACCCCTCCCTTCTTCCCGGGCCCAAATCACTTTGTTCCCGGTTTCTCTCCCTCCTTCCCCCCAGCGGTACAGGGGGACAGGGGATGGGGTTTAGAGTCAGTTCACAGGCTGGTGGTTCTCGCTGCTCCTTCCTCCTCAGGAAGAAGAATTCCTTCCAGTCCTTCCCTGCTTCCCCACGGGAGAGAGTCCTCCACGAATCTCTCCTTCCTGAGTCCTTCCCACGAGGTCCAGAGCTGCTCCAGCCTGGGCTTCTCACAGAATCACGGGCTGTTTTGGGAACAAACTCCCCTGGCCCCGGGGTCTTCCAAAGCTGTGCAATCAGAGTCCACTGGCAGCAAATCCTCTGGCCACAACATCCAAGTCCATTGGCCAAGTTCACCCTTCCTGGTTCCTTCAGGGAATGTTCCACCACGTTCCTCCACGAGTGCAGGGGCACAGCTGCCATCTCACCATGGGTTCCAGGGAAACTTCTGCTTGGGCACCTTCTTCCCCTTCTTCCTCACCAACCACCAGCACTGCTCTTCTTCCCCAGCATGGCTCTTCTACCCCCAAGTCCTTCTCTGCTCAGGTGTTGATTCTTTCATATGTTAATCGTTGAGGTGCATCTATTGTCCTCCTAATGGCTCTTTGGCTGGATTTTGGAAGCAGAGGGAGCTTCTCAGCTTCTTACCGGAGCCACTCTTGGGGCCCTTTCCCCGCTACCAAAAGCCCCACCAAACCAAACCCGAACAGTGGGGAAAACGAAGCCTCGTGCAAAAGGTGGAAAATGGAGCTAAGACAGGTAACACTTAATGCTCTACCTGCTGTTCAGGAAGCAAAAAAAGGCATCGCCGGGATTTATTTGGTTTTGCTGCAAACTGTGACTGTCCTAAGCCCAAAGCCATCCACGTATCTCTCCCTTCCCGGTGCCTGAGCACGGGGGGGAAGGCGAAACGCCTCCCTTTCCACATGTGTGCAGATGGCCCGGAGACGCAGACAGACATGGGACTGTCAGCTCCAATTAGGTGCTGAAACGACCTACTGTACTTCCCCTCTGGAGGTACGAGAAAAGCCGTTCCGCCCATGAATGGGACGTGGGTGAGAAGCGGAGTTTGCAGCCCGCTATTGTGTGGGAACGTCCCCTCGGCTTCGCCACCCCGCGGGCAGGCGGGCAGCTCGCCCTCCGCCGGCTCATTAGGGCAGGCGTGAGAGGCCAGCCCGAGCCCACGGCTCTCTCCTGAATGGTGGCCCTTTGGGGGGGACGCTTGCAGGGCAGCCCGGTTCCCACAGCACCCTGCTGATCCCCTGTCGAACAGCCTCGCAGCCCCCCGT
>NW_009952366.1:6854456-6854729 GCF_000747805.2 Chaetura pelagica | reverse complement strand
CATCCTTTCCCAAAAAAAAAAAAACCACCAAAAAAAGTCACTTTCGACCTCAGAAAGGAGAGCCTGCAAAGGGTGGCCCCGTCAAGAAGCCCAAGGGAGGAAAAAAAACCCAGAAAAACCGGCGTCGCAAGAAGCGCTGAGCAGAAAAAATGAGTCCAGCAGGGGGTCCTGTGACACTACAATGGAAGCGCAGCTGCTCCGAGGGATGGGAGGCTGCCCTGGGCTGCTGCATCGTCCGCCCTCGAGGCAGCGGTTCCCTCCTGAGGTCCTGGG
>NW_009952366.1:6851474-6854343 GCF_000747805.2 Chaetura pelagica | reverse complement strand
AGCAGGACATCACCATCAAGGCATCACTCTGGAGCAAGAAATCAAGAAAAGAACGGGGAAGACGCTGAAATGTTGCTTTTCGCTCCTCTGCAGTTTGTCTTTTAAAATCCAGGTGCTTTCAACTACCCTGTGATTTTTCAGCTCAGTCGAGATCTGTGCACAAGATCCTGCCCTGTGTCCCTGGCACAGTCAGGGCACTCCTGAAGCTGCCCTGGTGCCTCGTGGGGCTCCTAGTCTAGAGCTCCACTCCTCAACCTGCTCTTGGGGTGTCACTGGTCCGTGAAAACCACCAACCAGAAGTTCCTCAGGCTGGTTGAGCAGGAGTGGGTGTGGAGGGCTATCCATCAAGAGCTGTTTTTTCTGGTTGCCGTTGGATGTTGTTATCTTACCTGCCACTTGGAGAGTGATGCTTACAAAGGAGAGACCTTCACCCAAAGTACCTGACAAGGCCAATGTGGAGTAGATTGGTTGCTACAAGCAAGAGATGCCCTTGCTTCTAACGGGATGGGAGCAAAACATGGGGAATCTTCAAGGAGGTCACATATTTCACATTTGCTACATGTATCCTGTGTGATACTAGGGGCAGTTTTCTATGCAAACTGAAACCCTGGACTGCATGTCCTCTCACTGGTGTGTTCCAGTTGAACCTTTAGATTCAGGAATAACAAAACAGTTGATTTATAAGGTCTTTGTCTGTCTGCATACTGGTAGACAATGAAAATTTAATGAGGTTTCTACAAGTTTTAGCACAGAAACAATAAATGGCTTCTCTAAGAGGAGTGATTTTCAGCAGTACTGCAGAAAAATGCCATCTACCAGGGATGGAGACAGTCACTGCAAAGCAGATGCCAGCAAGACCCAATTTGACAGCAAAGAAAGTAAAAAACAAATCAGAACATAATTAAGTAAATAAATTAAAAGCGTCACCACAGTGTGTTGTTCGTGTAGCTCAGCTGCTTTGGAAATAAGAATGAAGACCTTCTGAGCCACAGCTCTCAGAGTGTTGTGGTCAGGGAAGGCTCACAGCTATTGCTACAGATTTTGGGGGGGGATGTAAAATCACAAAGAAACAACTTGTTTCAGAAGGGATGGAAATGGGAAGGGGTGAATCCACATGCAGTAATCTAAAACTGTGTTGGTTTATTGTTTCTGTCTTCTAAGCAGCCTGTCTTGTTGGCAAAGCTTGAACTATGGAGATACAGACATATTCCAGGCACACTGGAGATGTTCCAGACCTGCTAATAGTCCCCCTTAGTCATGGAAGAAACAACATGTAGTAAATCATATTGAAGGCCAACAAAAGGGTTTTAACAACTTTATTAATGAACTGGAAAGGGAGGAGCATGTCAGTGACATTAGTAGAAAATGTTAAATTTGGGTGTGCTGCAGGCAGAAAAATTGCTCAAAGACAAATGTGGAGATTAAAATGGTTTCATATGAAGTAATTCAGTTTCAGGAACTGTAACTGTTGAAAGGGAAGCCAAGTGCACAGATGTAAGTTTTACATTGCTCCTCACAACACATGCAGTCTGTCCAGAGAGCTGGAGGAGCCGACCTCTTCTAAGAATAGGGGCCTAGCAGATGGACATCAATGTGACATCACCTGCTGGCAAGTGACACCTGGTACTGTCCTGCCAGCCTATGACATAGTCATTGGTAGACAAAGGTGAAAAGAAAGAAAAATAAACTAAACTAATGCAAATAAAAAGACTGTCTGACGTGGTCTAAGGCTTTGGTGAGATACTGCTGTGTAAACAATGCACATGTTATTCTCAGGCTTTTATTTGAGAAAGAGATAAAAAAAAAACACCTCTAGACACTGTCCTTTGTGGGAGACTCAAACAGGAGAGCAGAGAAATGGCTGTGGGTTTGGATGTGTGCTTTGTCAAAGGCAGGGAAAGTCAGAGTCTGCTGTTGGGATAAACCACAGAAGTATCTTGTCCTTCTCACCAGGAAGGCTCAGTTGCTAGAGGGAGAAACTCTATAATGTTGTGAAGAAGGAGTTATGATCACTGGGGTAGGCAGGAGTGCAGCTGGGGTTTTGTATACAGTAAAATGGTCCTGGGAGGGAGGAAGCCACATCCAGCTGAGAGGCTTTCCTCTGGAATCCTTCCTCCAGGGGATTCACCAATGACATCACCGTCCAGTTTTCTGGAGCAGGTTCATATTCCTGAATTGCCTTTAAGCACACAGTACAAAGCATAGAACAAGCTTTATTATGTATTTCCAAGGAACTCTAACTTACCAAACTAGTATCAAAGAAATTTTCTTCAAGTACTAAAACTTGCTCATGCAGGGCAAAAAAAAAATAAAAAAATAAAAATTGCCTGACTGTTGGATTTATTAATCTTTAATTGTTTTGTAAATAATGATCTTCTTGGGTGTGGAACTTTTTCCTAAGATGGAAAATACTGATCTTCCTGGAGATGACTGTATTTTTTAATTGCCTTTAATTTTGAAAGTGGTTGTACACTTGCTAGAGGCCGTTTGAAGCAGCTGCTTCACTTGCACATGGATTGAGTCCAGCTGATGATGCCACATCTTCCAACAGAACAGCCATAACTTGAAGAAAGGTGTTTGGCTTCCAAGTTCATTTTCAGCACTGAATTTGAAATAGGTTCAAAAAGAGTAAGGAAAAAGGAAATAAAAAACTTGGCTGGGCCAAAAGAGACATAAACCAAAGGGGGAAAGATATCAGTGTTGCATCGCAGAGCCACTAGCAGAACTGTTTTGGTTGGAGCCTCATAGTGACACACACATCTTAAACTCTCAGATAAATTATCTGCACCAATATCCACCTCACTGTGATCCTGACCACAGATTTGCAAGTGAGATGGAGTCCAACCTTTAAAACCAAAAGTGTCTGGTG
>NW_009952366.1:6851006-6851422 GCF_000747805.2 Chaetura pelagica | reverse complement strand
GAGGCCACTGATGCTAAGGGCCACCACCTTTGTGAATGCAACAAACCACAACTCATTTGATATTCCTCGGGGCAAAGGGTGGGGCTGGTGTTACTTTTCCCAGTGTGTGAATGAACAGCTCTGCTTTCTGTGTGTGTGTGCATATGGAACTATATAAGACAAGGAAAAAAATGGTTTCAGGAGATGAGTCTTCTCACTTTATTATATGGAGGCTATATATAAAATGTATTCTAATAATGTTTGGAAAGCCTTCACAGTGTGCCATTTCAATACGTTCCACTGAAACTACTTTTCAATGGGAAACTACTTTTCAATGGGAAAATAAACAAGAAAAAAAAAAGGGAGGATGTTTTTCAAACTCTCCAGGAGATGTTTTTGGCTTTTGTACACTTCCTTTCAAGCCCATAAACACTCTT
>NW_009952366.1:6840840-6850859 GCF_000747805.2 Chaetura pelagica | reverse complement strand
CAAAGTGAAAATATTTCTTTGACTGCAGCAGGCTGAATGAAGCCATAAAAGCTACCAGGCCTAAGTTCTCAGTGCCATTTCTGACCTCTCTTATAATGTTTTAGATACCTCAGATATTTCTCCATCAAGGTCTCTGAAGGCAAAAACTGTTAAATCACATCTGTAAACCGAAGCATGGAGAATTCTTTACATGTGTAAAATTCCTTCTCATTATACAGAGAGAAATAGTTTTCAGACTGCTGTAAGTACAAGGCAAATAACTCACCAGAACAATAGGAATAGTGTATACAAGGCTCTTAGCCTGGATGATCTTGTTTGGCAACAAATGTCTGAATGGCTTGACTGGATTACTTGGAAGTAACTAAATTAAACACCCTCTTTTGTTCATCAGCTGGGAGATTTGTTCTAAGCACTCTCCTCCAGTCCTGAAACATCTGCAGATAAGTGAGAAAAAAAGGCAAAATAGCACATAAAGGGGATTTAACTCCTAAGCAGAAATGCAAATGAAGGGCTTCTGGCTAGCTTGGAAGATCCCTGCTCAGGAAGATCAATGCTGGAGACTGGACAGGAGCAAACATTTATAAGAGCATCCATGTCACTCAGAGCTGCAAAACTGGGGGTCATCCGTTATCATATTCAGAAGACAGGATAAATTATAATTTTGCACTTATACAGGGAAATGTCAAGAGGTCAGATCAGAATCTATATTCTCATGAGCTAGACTGAATTTGCACATATGAAGACACTCTCCTGGAAGGCTACTCCCCTTCCAAAAGCTTGAATTTCTCTCATGAAACTATCCTTGAGATATATGGAACACGCTAAGCTGCCTGCAGCCTTCAGTGCATGTGTTTGAGTGCTGTCTGACATGTTTCCAAACATATCAAGCTCCATATATTCTTTGTGCACTCCTGCTGGGTGCACATCATCCCTGGATGAATGCCTGCACCACACCACCGAGTGGAAGGCTCCAGTATTTTGTTTCCTCCGGTGCTTCCCTGTGTCTGCCTACACCCCAGTCAGAGGCAGCGCTGCTCCCAACCCTGTGGCAGCCTGGTCCATGATCTCTCAGATCCGGCAACAGAAGACCTGGATCCAGGGAACAGCCAGAGCACTGTGTGGCAGCCGTAGGATAAACCTTATGAGGGTTTTTTGCCTGTGCACTTTGTTTGTTTTTCACCTGGAAGTTTTTCTCAGGTGACTTTTGCCAGCTCCCTCTAAAGGCCCAGGATTTCCTGACCTCCCTCACAGCAAGGAGGTTGGGCAATGCTGCACCTTTCCAGGCTGCTCCAGTCACACCAAATGTACAATGCCATCCCATGGGCACGTATTTTGGAACGGGGTGGCCAGGCCTGTGCCTGATGGGGGCTGTGGGCAGCCTCCCACCCAACCACTGCTGGGTGCCACTGCCCTCCCAGGCACATCATCCCACCTGCTGACTCCCATCGCGGGACCCCAGGCACACCATGTTCCTACATGCTCAGAGATAGGTGTTGAAAGGTGTGTGTTCTGAATTACTACCCATTTTTTGTCTGAAGCATCTGCTATGCTCTGAGTTTTCTTGCTGCCTTTTATTCCCTCGAACAAGGAAGAAGCCAAGGTTTTACAAGCCAAGTCTAATCCCGTTTACATTACGCTTTTAACTCCAGTATTACTAGTTCAAAGCACATGTCCAAATTTAGAAGCAAGACTAATACAACCTCAGGCTTAGCACTCATCAGATCTCACTAATTAAGCATGTTCAGGCCTGGTCAGTATCAGACGGAAAGTTGTCATAAAAGTATCTGCCTTAGCTAGGAGTGGTCTCAAAGACTGCAGGTGATTCAGTGCTCCCAGAAACCAGCTGCTGGCCTGGCCGTGCTTAGCCTGCCAGTTTTGAAGGTCTGTGGAGCAGAGCTCGGCTTAGTTACATGCATAGTACTTCACACTGTTATTTCCAAACAGAGAGAGAAAGCCAGCCCAATTTTGAACTGCAGCAAAGGGCTACTTGGGGTTTAAGTCCCCAAATTCCTAGCTGGAGGAGAGAGGCTGCAGAATACAGCCACCTGCACAGTGTCCTCTCCTAGTGCCATCTCCTGAATACCTAAGGAAAAGGCCGATGGTTCAGCCTGCCTGGAACAGATGCTCCTTTATCGTCAGTAAAATACTGAAATTGTCTTTTTGCTAGAGAAAGGCTGTTGATTGGGGTATCAAGCTCCAAAAAGGAAAAAGATTCTCTTCTTTCCTGTATTCTTTGTCCTGCTTATCCATCTGACCCCTATGCTCAACTGGCCATGCTGCTGTTACACACTTCTCACATTGGAGTGAAACCAGCCTCGGTTTAAAGGGTGGCATGAGACCAGCAACCATCCTCTGTAAGACTTTGTCGTGAATCGGATTTATCACTTCACAGCTGAGAGCTGAGTTTAGCCCTAAGGAAAGTTTTGCAAACAGCTTTGGGGTGGTCACTGCAGCACAAGTGGTTGTAATAAACTACTTTATGTAGAAGACACCGGTTTGCCAATGACAAACGCTTTACAGTTGGAGAAAGCTCAGTGCATATACATGCAAACCTTTCTGCTACAAAGTTTTAGCAACTCCATAACTCCCTAGCTGTGTTGCAAATGCAAAGCTCAACCCATCAGATGGCAGAAATGCCCACAAGGTTCATCATCTTTGCCACAGGATCAATGTCTAGTCCAAAGCAAGCCAGGATCAACATCTTGAAGTCATGAAGTGCTTCTGATTTCGCCCGAATTGTACCACAGTTAAAAAGACTTAGGTGGTAAAGGAGCAGTTTACAGAACCTTTTAATTCTTTGCTAAGAAGCACCTTTTGAGTATGTCAAGCAGTTTGGCTTTTCAATATCCAGTAAACAGAAAAAACATTTTTAAAAAAATACAAAGTGAATATCAAGGCTTTTTGCCAAGCGTCTAATTCTGTTTTTATAATGCTGTTGGATTTAGAAATACCAGTGTTCTGCTTGCAGCTAAGTCTAGATAGGCAGGAACTATCAATATGCTTTAATGTGACCATTTAAAAGTTCTGTCTTCTTTGTTAGCTTTGTACACAATCAGCACATCTTTGCTAATGTTTTCCTTTGTTTACTGTGACTTCTAGGACATCTGATTGAACAAGACAGTGAGCCAGCAGTGGAGCGTAATGACAGAGTCACCTGCTCTGCCGTAGTCTATTATTTGTCTATTATTTCTATTTCTATTTCTCCCCAGTAAAAAAGTGTCACCCAAAACCTGAGTGTCTTCGCAATGGTCAAGGACCAATTAACAACTAACACTTAAATGCCCAACCTTCCTCAAGGATCATAGCTCTGAGAGCAAACGGCCATTTCAGTGTCTAAGGTGAGTACTTTTATAGACCTAATGGGAAAGCAAGAAAAGCAACAAGAAGGTCCTTGCAATGTTAGGAGTTTGCCAAAGCACATTATAAACTAGGTTTGCTATTTCCCTGGCGTACCAGGATTTCAGCAATAACCCCAGATGAAGCATGTATAGAAATACTTTGACTGCTGCAGGGGAAGAAAGCCTTGGCTGGGGCAGGTACCACCCACCTTCAGTCTTTCCAAACAGAGACATTGTCCTATTTCTAGCTAAGTATCTAACTATCACCCTTATACAGGGTTGGGCTTGAGGATAACTTATTCCTCCTTCTCTGCTCTGGCCATGCATTCTTTGATAGAAATTACTTAATTGAATGAGCCTCATTTTGAATCCTTGCTGCACTTGGGAAGCAGGAGCCCATCACCATGGGACACCACAATCAATGTGGGATGCCACCAGCACTGTGGGATACCACAATCACTGTGGGATGCCACCAGCACCACGGGACACCACAATCACTGTGGGATGCCACCAGCACCATGGGATGCCACCAACACCTTTTCAACCCACAGCAGGGAGGTGCAGATGTGGGAGTGTGCCCTTTCACCCTGGTGCCTGCTCCATCCCCTCGTCCTCCAAGTGGACTCCCCCAGCCTCTCAGCCTGCCACACATGCTGTCTGCTTTTGTAGACCTGTCAGTCAGGATAACGTTCTTGACCAGGCAAATCACAGCCACTTTTCAGCTGGAAACAATGCTCGAGCCACAACACGGCATTGTGCTTAAAGCGGATTACACAAGCGGGGCTGTCTGCCTGGCATGATATTATTATATCAATAGGACTTTTCTTTCTCCCAGAAAACATAAGCTCTGTCATCTTTTAACAAAGAAACCCAATGCCAACCTACTGCCAGCCGGCACTTTTAGCAAAACACTGCTGCTTTTCTTGGAAAGCACTAACAACTATGGCTTGTTCATGACAAAAGCACCAGGGACTCCGGCAGGGAGGAAGGGCAGAACCTTATCAGTGGTGAACTTTATCAGATTCCTCTTTCCAAATCCAGTGGTGAGCAAACAAAAATAAAAGGGTTCACTTAAGCAAAACACTTCCCTGGTGCAAAAGCCCCTACATGTTGGTGAAAAGCCCCTAGCCAGTGGGTGTGTGCAGCAGAAATGGCCCGTGGACAGTGGGGTTCATGGCCCTGTGGCATCAGCAGAGTGCATGTCTGGTGGCAAGGCATGAAGAGGAGACTGGTGGTTGTAGCAGGAGAAAAATACCACTTGCCAAGAAATAGCTTTTGCTGTGTTTCTCTCCACTCCTGAATGCTATGGAGACCCTCACTGCTGCCTGATAAGGGGTCAGCAACAGCCAAAACAACCCCCCAGGTCAGCTTGTTCCTCTCAGTCCTTGAGTTTGTTACATTCAACAACTTTTAGATGCATTCTTCCCCCTGAAGCAATGTTGCACCACCATTGCCGTGCACCCTCTGTTATCTCTGGCTCAGTCTGGGCTATTTATTTCTCATGACATAATTCCAATCAAGTTTTAGAGGGCTTGATTCCTGCAAAGCGGCATGAAAAGGCTGTCGCTGCTGTGCCTACTGCTTGTGGATTAAAACAAACATGATTCCATCTGGCTACATCAATCTGTCATGTTCGCCCATCTGTGGTTTTGCCTGCAAGTTAAACTCATTTATCATTAGAATAAATCCCTTTCATAAAAGGGAAAGTGAGGCCATTTGTTGGGTTGAGTTTATTTTAATTTGAGATGCCTGCCTGAATCTACCCAAGGAAATCTGTGAGCAGCATTCCCAGCCCATGCTAGGAAATATGCCTGTCTTCACAGACAGTGGATGCATCTGCTTGCACAGCAGGGCTGGAACACAAGCCAGATGCATGCCCAGGTATTGCAGGAAGATTGTCTGAAGGATGGTCTGGTCATATTTGTACACATCAAGAGAAACCCTACTGAAATCAGTGCATGGCATTGATACAAATCTTATCAAAATCAAAAAAGCTAAGCCACCATAGGTCCCATTTTCAAAGGTGACTCAGTAGAAGAGGCCAAGATTTGCTGGTGCCTATCAGCATCTGTAAATACATATGTTCACAGTATAGAGTCTATGCTCTTTAGCGTAGATTTTCCCCATTCTTCTCTGTTGTTCATTTATAGGTTGTCTTTCCATGGAATAATGCTCTTTCCAGTTGGAAATTATCTAATCCTAAGTCTTGCAGTCCTTGCTGGCCTAGCAGTGTCTCCATCTCCTTCATCCTTCTCTGCACTGCTCCTCATACAGGGAGAGGTCACTGACATTTCCTAATGTAATACTCAGTTGTTGCCTTCTGTGTGGCGTCTGTTCTGCCCCGTCAGTGCATGTGAAGCTGCTTGTGCACTTTCCCTTTCAGATACAGAGGGGCTTACAGCCTTCCCACAAGGCAAAAGTCCTGGTTGCCTTGAGATCCATCTCAAGAAGTTGTATATTGTGCATGTGCACAATGCAGCTGAGCACCAGTACTCTTGTGGGTCCCTGTCCTGGAGCGGTGCTCGTAGCATCTCCAGGCACCCACCACCTTCCAGACATGAAGGGCCTCTAAACATGAATAAACCAGTCAGCTGTAGTTCATTACCACCTTAGTCATTGCTTTGCAAATATTTGGACTTCTGCCAGAATTCATCAACGTATTTCTGAATTCCAGGAGTGTCAAGAATTCATACCAGCTGTTCATTAGTCACTGCTCACCACTCAACTTGCTCATGCTGGGAAATGTTGGTGTTTGCTTAGAGAATCAGAAACCACACTGGCTCACCCACCAGGCACCTGGGTCACTGAGATTCATTGGTGGAACATGGTAGCCAGCATTTTGTAGGATACCATAGCTAGAAAATTACTTGCACAGATAGTCTGCTAATGCCTAAAAAAACCCCAAAAAACAACCCTTATGCTTAAGATTCACTTCCCAAAACAACACACTCTGCTGCGTGACTGCCCTAAGTGGTTCTGACCAGGGGATCTGCAGAGGGCTGGTACCAGGCTCCTGCCTGTCACTTACTTGCTGCTCAAAGACTTTTTGGGTGGCTACATGGCATTTCAGGGGTACTTCAGGGCCTAAAGTTCACACTGAACAAAGCTCTGGAGCAGAGCCACAGAATCAGCTCCTGCTTCATCGCATTACTGTGTCTGGCTCTTTCTCATGAGCTGACCCGACAGCTTCACCCAAGTTCACTTCCCCCCCCTTGAAGATGAGGCTCATGGGCTGAGCAGGAGCCAGCTGCTTTTCAGCAAGGACTCCCATCTGATCGGACCAACCTCAGAGCTCACCACCATCCAGTGATGGGGCCAGCACTCTTTGAAAGGCAGGAGAAAAGATGTGAAGCAACGTGGTCAAAACAGGGCTCTTGGTCCACTGCAGGAGTACTTCAAATTCGGACTGAACATGCAAGTCTAGCACAGATATATTCCCCAAAGACTTGCACACTCCTCCAAGGCTTTTCTTGAAATCAAAGAGGCTGCAGCAGCTGTTCCTTTCATGTTTTGATCCAAAACAATTAAATGGTCACCTCTTAGCCACTCTGCTGTGTGCAACTTCACCAAAGATGTTGCCTGGCTTGAGTCACCACAGGGTGGTAACATCAGCAAGGACACAACCTCTCTTTACAGTCAGCTGGTCCTGGATGGGTTCCCTCCTCAAAGACAGTCCTTCACTGGCTTTATCTTGTCCCAGCATCTCACAGAATCACAGAATGTTAAGGGTTGGAAGGGACCTTGAAAGGCCCTCTAGTGCTATCTCTTTCTCCTGTTTCACATACCCCTTCAGTGATACAGACCAAAGTGCATGGCCCTGGCTGACCACTGAGCACTGCCCAGGGGAATAAAAGGTTGCAAATGGACATGTGGCACAGCTCAGCTTCCTTACCTTTGCTCTGGGTGTCCTTATGCCAGCAGAATGGAACCTTCTGCTCTGGGATACACAAGAGGAAGGGTGACAACTAGGAGATCATAGAATTGTAGAATTATAGACAGAATGGTTTGGAGTGGAAGAGAACTTAAAAATTATCTAGTTCCAACCCCCCTTCATGGGCAGGAACACCTTTCACTAGACCAGTTTGCTCAAAGCCCCATCCAACCTGGCCTTGAACACTTCCAGGGAGAGGGCACCCACAATTCCTCTGAGCACTACTCTGATCTCTTCATGTTAGGAGAATCTGCTCCAACAGGCAGCATTACCTGGTTCTGGTATTCAGGCTTGTACACTTGTAGATGTTGGTCATTCACAAGAAGTGGGTTTGGCTCTGGACCAAATGTCCTCAGCATCTTGCAGTCTTCCATAAGGTCGCTTATGCCCATCTTTGCTAAAAGATCTCAAGTGGGAAATTACTGAGGAGAAACTAAATGGAAAATGTGGAGCCCAGTGTACTACATATTTGTGGAGATTAAAGGAAATTGCCTCTATTACAGGGAGATGAAGAAGATACAAACATAGAATTTAACTAAATGGTTGATTTTCTCCAGTCAGTCAAAAGGAAAGCTTTAATTTCACTAGAAAGGACAAAAGAAAGAAAAAAGCACAGCCCAAGGGAAGGGAGGAAAGAAAGACATTTAAAAAACACAAGACAGTATTTCCCATTATGAAAGGGGCTTTTTTGGAGACATAATGCTCAGAACTACATTATTACAAGATTTCTTGTGATTTATGACAAATCCTATAGCTGACAGAAAATACTTGACATAATTCAGTTAATATTACAAAAGGTCTTTGGAACAAGCTAGCACAAGCTTTAAACTTTTAACTTAAGATAAATTAAAATTCTTACACCAAGAGCCCTTAAAGACCACGCATGTCCCAGCAACATCATGAATGTTCCAGCTATTACGTGGACATATGCAAACCAGTTGCTGGGTTTTGAGGACTGGGCTCTAGTCTTCTTTTTTACAATAATCCTGACAATTAACTAGGGAAAAGAAACCCAAACTGTGTTTCATATACTAATTCTTGCTTTCAAAAATACAAGCAATCCCTGCTACTCACTGAACACTGAAATCTACTGTCAGACAGTTCAGTGTCAATTCCACCAGACATTGTTTTCCTCAAAATACAGAACTTCTGTGCATAGGACATGCTCACATAATTACTCACTGAAAAATACATTGTCCCAAGATAGAAAATATAAATCACTCCACTGAAGCTGAAGACTGGGACTAACCCTTCACAACCACAATTTAATGAGTCACTTGACTTTTTGCCAGGCTCTGTCTTGAACCTGTGCTCTTGGTTCTGCCTCTGCCTTCCTATGCAGGCTGGGATAATTTGATTACTTGCATTGTGTCTGCATTCTTTCTCATAAAATGCATTAAAAAATTATGCATTCCACATCTCCTTCCCTTTCAAAGAACAGTGATGTTTGCTCAGATTTAGTGATGTATTGCTGCAGCTGTGTGTTAAATAAAGCAGAAGATCAACATGAGTATTTCTGTTAGAACACTTCAGAACAGATTATTTTAGTGAAATGGCTTAATAACCATGGTTTCAGACACATATAAAACTTATTTAATTTAAGCCATTATAGGGAAAAAAAAAAGTTACTTCAATTTTTGCTACTTCCTTTTCTCTGTCCTTTCCACACTAGAAAAGAAGATATAAAGGCTACAGGGCAAGGGAGATAACTTCAGTTTAGTTCAGCAAACGTGAAGGCAATACTGCTTTATACATTGGAGTATGGGAGGAGAAAAAATTATCCCTTTAATTCCTTTTAAACCATATCAACCCCCAAAACTCGTTCTGCTTCCATCTAATCTGGAAAGAGAATTCACAGCTTGAAATGTGCTTAGAAATTCGAAAACATTTTCTTATTAAAATCAGAAACATTTCAAACACACCAACATGTTTTTATTGAACAAAAAATCCTTTTTCATCTGACCTCATTAGATATTAGTGCTAACTTGGCAGTCCTCTCCTAGATACACGTATTGAGCTGGTGGCTTCGTACTTTTTTTCCATTCTCCCTTTCATCTTCTTCTTCTCCCCTTTGTTCTTCAGCGGGTTTCTGAACAGCAGCTTGTTTTTCTTGGCTGCCTCTCAGGAACGTCAGTCGACATTGGATCACTGGATCTCATCTTCTTTGATTTCAAACCTATTTTAAACCCATTAAAAACCTAAGCCGTTTGTCCTGTGGTGTTCCCACTCCTGCCTGGTTTCCAGAAGCTCAGACGTATTTAAGCAAGGGCAGTAAGGTGCCAAAATACCTCCCAGTTTGTGGTCCGAGGCTTGTCCTGGCTGTCCTCTCCCTTGCAGGGCGCAGTGCTGCGAGTGCTGCCATTGCTGTGGATACTATGATGCTAGATTTCATGGCTGGAACCCAGCATGAAAAAGGAACCTGGGGGCACCCCATGTCCCTGCCAGGGTTGCTAGAAGCCCCATCCCCAAAGCAGCACATTTCCAGGGGTCACTGGGGGTGGATGGTTTTCAGAGCTGTTGTGTCAGTCTCCTGACTCCTATAGACATTTCTGTGTCAGGTACCTAGAGGGGGCTGAGGATACCACTGGCATACAGGAGCTGCGGGAACTGGTTCCTACCACCTGGATCTGCAGCGGCACATGCAGGACATGGGGAGAATTTAGTTGCCCCCTTGAACCTGGGAAATCCTCCCCTTGCTGATGGTGAGGTAAAACCCTGGGCCCCAGCCTGGTCGCCAGACTGATTCCCTG
>NW_009952366.1:6830674-6840285 GCF_000747805.2 Chaetura pelagica | reverse complement strand
CTGCTGAACTTCTGACAGCTTACATCCATAGCTCTGCCCAAGCCTCATAGCCAGTACAGCTGTTAGAAATGTCTAAATTTATTCCTTATGAAATTTGAATAAATGATTCCTTATCTGCTCATATCTCTCCAGATGTTTGGAGATCTCATTTGTCAGGAATGTATTTAGAATTTAGTCCCATGCCAAAATCACAAAGCTATAAAATATATTCCCAGCTTTGCTAACTCCTCAATCATTCTGAATTTTCCTCTCAAGCATTGCTTATCTCTCTTCATGCTTTTCTAGTGCTTTCTGTTTTTAAACCAAGGAAGAACATTATCTCAGTCATAATTCAGTCATTCAGTGTCCCATCTCTGAGAAGGGCCAAGACCTGGTGAAGAGCCAAGTAAGCCCAGAATGGAAAACTATGAAATTATTTGACCATAGTTAGAGATACTCCCCAGAGTTCAGTGTCTGATCTGTGTCTTTAAAAAGTTCTTGATCCTGACTGTTGCTACAGACTGTTCATTCATATGCAACTATGTATGTGTTTATTTGCTTCCCTTAAACATCTGAGCTCAACAGGTCAGCACATTCTGTTTTATGGTCTGTAAAGATAAAGAGACTGAACATGGAAAAAGGAGTCTCTCACTCCCTCAGTGATGTGATATTCCTATATTATCCATTATTATGCTTTTAGTTGGAGCTGGAAATCCCCCAGGCTTCTTTCATTTCTTCTTTAATTTCATTTTTCCTGGCATAAAGTTATTATTTTCTTCTGTTCAGCTGCGCTGCACACTGCACTGCCACAGCAACCATAACATGACTCATATACCATGGTCAGTATTTCTCTTCTCCTCTTGTTGTTGAGCCAGATCAGACTTAGTTCTCTGTCAGTTTAGCAGAGGTCTGTCCTCCCCCTTTTGTTCCTTCTGCTCTCATACAGATTCCATTCAGCATGTCAGCATCTTTCCAATAGTGGGGTTCCCAAAGAGGTTAACAGCTCTAGGTCTGTTCTAAGGAGCTTTTCAATTACAGTAAAGGTCATAGGGCACAAGGAACACAAATTCACTGCCTCTGTAGTCATTGAGCAGTTTGCCCAATCCCCCTGGCATAAAACTCAAGCTAAAGGTCTAGGCTTGAAGGGCTTAAAGGTGCTTCAGTGAGTAGGAATGCAGTTTCCACTGGGCTACAAAAAGATGCAAGTGTTGCAAATCTGAGTGTCCTGTCATCCACTTTTTAGGCATCTTGCCACCTTCTTGTCCATGTTGCCCTGAGTGAGCTGTCTGTGCTCCCTCTAAGGGGGTGGAGAACACTGGGCGCCTGGGAATGGGACTACAGAGCTCAGGACATTAGAGATCCAGGACACGAGCAGGTAAGTGGATCAGCAGATCAAAGCAGCATCTCCTCTATGCATGTCCAAGGGGTTTTCTTTGGGCTGTAGTGTCCCTGCCATGCATGTGGCTTACAGCTGCCCAAAGGACTGGTCATCCACGTGATGCCCTGAGTGCCCCTGGGTGCTGGAGTGCTGCTGATGCTCCCCTGGGGCAGAGCCTGCTGTTCAGTAGCCTCCAAAGGAAATCTCGTTCTCATGTGCCAGATCCGCTCTGCAAAACCAACCTGTGAGCAGTAAGTGGAGATTATCAGGGAACATTACTGTTCCTGCAATGCCAAGACTACTCCCACGTTTGTCTTCCAGAGATTTTATGGGCATAAGGGTGGAAACATGCCACTGCTTTGCTGGACTGCTTGTTTGCAGATGCTCAGCAGAACAGTTACTTTGTCAGTGCAGCACCGTCCTTGTCCTGTGAAGGAGGGTTTTCAAGGCTATCAGTGGACACTTTCCAGGAGGCCTAGACTCATGTTATAAAGACAGAAAGCACAAAGAGTGATTGTCTCATCTTTTTTAGCTCCACACATCACTTGGCTTTCAGATTCATGCTTTACAGCACAAAGTAAGGAATGCTATAATGAGCCATAAAAGTGCAGTCTGCCATGTCTGAGCATTTCTTTTATTATTTGTCTAATACTCTTTAGGGGTTATTTATTACATGAAATTTTACACTGATTTGGTTAAAAAAAAAAAAAAAAGATACTAGGGAAGGGGAATGAGGGAAGACAATGAGATAGGGATGCAGAGGGCAGGTATAAATGACAGATCAAGAATGAGAAGGCACTTATCAGGTTTAGGCTGCAGGGGTAGGGCTGGTTTTGTAAACAGGAGGGAATTAAAGACCATGATGGCAAGGAAGTAAAGGAGGGATCTAGGCTGCAACATGGAAAAGCAGAGAAAGTTTGAGACTCAAGGAGAACTGATAGTAAGGAAGAAAACAAGGAGAGGACATCAAAAAAGAACACAATAGAAATGAAGGTCCATTTATTTTTATTTTTCATCCCCAACATACCGATTTATTTCTCCTAGGAGTATGTGTTTCGGATGATCAGTTCAGGACAAGGAGAATAAAAAAAAACAAACCTGTCAAATCTTTCATTCAATGAAAGATGAATTCTGGAGTAGCTGAAAATTTCTGTGCAGTAAGCACATAGAGTTGACTATAACAAGAAATAATGAGTTGGATATGTTGGAATAAACCTTTTCATAATATCCACAGCAACTTTTAGGTGCTCCAAAAATCAATTATGTTTGGATTTTCATTTCAGGAATAAGAATTAACGTTGTTCCTTTCATTTAGTGTGAGGTTGTCCAAGAAGAAAGCAACCACATTTCTGAACAGATTATGAAGTGAAAAAAAAACAGCTACTGACTCAGTCCTAGGTAGTGGTTCTTATTTTCTTGAAAATGATGCTTCCATGGCCTTGAAGTGCTACAGAAGTACACTGACACTCAGTGATTTCAGGGCCTGCCATTGAGACAGCTTGGAAACCCATGGGATTTGACAGTGTAATGTCTGCCAAGGACCTTCAGCAGTCTCAGTAAATGAACAAGCTGAATGTCTCCAACCTAGGCATCAAACCCACTGTGCCAGCTGACCCCAAGCAGAAATCCCACCTAAGGCTTAATAGCAAACCTAGCAGGGAATCAAGTCAAGAGCAACAACAAAGAGAGAGCAAACTCCCCTATTTTTGGCATGTCCCAGATTAAGCATATGTAGCAACACAAACTCCTTCTTAAAAAATACTGTAAAAATGCCCCAGTTCCCCACTGAATTAACATACCCTTGTGAGCAGGATTGTCAGGGCTGTTTAAAAATGGTCTCATTCATACAAACTACGTAGCATCTGGCTAATGTCTGTACCTTTTTGTGTGCTTTTTCCTCCTCTTCCAAGTACAGTCACAGCATCATGGAGTGGTACTTTAAGGAGGTGTCAGTTGCCTGGTAAAAGTCTTTGGACACCAGCTGCCAAAATTACCGTGCAGATTTCAGGCAGAGTTTGAAGCAATCAACTAAAGAAGGTTTGCCTATTGAAATGTCTTTATTTTAGTCCATGAGTCCTTGCTGAAAGACCTAGATGAACTATTGCACCTGGCTGCATGCAGATGTGGCAGTGCCCTCTGCTCTTACCTATGCAAAATGGGTGACTTCTCAGAAGTGCCCAAAGCCCGTTTGCAGAAGTGACTTGGGCATTTAAGGCCTCCCAGCCCTGTAGCAGCTCTGTTCCTCCTGTGAATTTATGAGATCAGCCTGGATCTGTGCTGAGCAAGAAGAGGCTGTGCAGAGGGAAGGTTGCTTAGCTCCTCTTTCTCCTCTGAGAGCTCCTCCTAAACCTCATGGGTAAAAGCGTTTGCCCAGCCTGTCCTCTGGTAACAATCTGTCATTTTACTGGTATGTACTGCAAAATGTCTCCAGGTCCTCATGTTCCTGCTGGATTGTGGAATCAGAAGCACGCATACCAGGGCCTGAAATTCTGAGCTGCTTTGAGGGGAATGGAGATCCCCAGAGGATTCTTTCAGAAGAGATCTGGCTTCTTTTTTTTACTGTGAGAGTGACAGAGCACTGGAACAGGCTGCCCAGGGAGGTTGTGGAGTCTCCTTCACTGGAGACATTCAAAACCCACCTGGATGAGTTCCTGTGTGATGTACTCTAGGTGACCCTGCTCTGGCAGGGGGGTTGGACTAGATGATCTTTCAAGGTCCCTTCCAACCCCTAAGATTCTATGATTCTATGATTCTTTCTGGCCATGATGATATTTCATGTCTTTACTGTTGCCTGCAGCATGGTTTAGAGGTACCAAACTGGCTGTAAGCAAGAGGCTAACAGGCTAATACAGGCTAATTTAGCTTAATTGCTCAATTTTCAATGAAAGCAAAAGTCATGGGGCCCCTGGCATCTTTAACATATGCTGGAATAAGGCAGCTGGAAATAGTGATATTTAGGCTGGTTCCTTGGCTCTCTTCCCACTCTGTACGTGTCCTATATCCACGGACACATTGAACAACCAGGGCTGTCATATTTAACTACCTATAAAAAATTACATTTAAGAGCTCTTTAGTGATCCAAGCTTGAAAGCAGCCAAAGAGTGACTAGGCTAAATGCTGGCTCACACACACAGGTCACGTGAAGCCGTGTCTCTGCTACATTATGCTGCCACAACAGTACAGACAAAGCACGTTCCACTTTTATGGAGCTCTCTTAGTTTAATAAGCTAAGTGGTCTTCCATTTCCACTTATGAGAAGCTAATTCACTTAACTACATGATATACTCCAGATTATTTCCTAGATGTATGATGTTAGATGTACAGAAGAAGAGATGCCCTTTTTAAGGTGTATTTTCCACTATAAATTATGCCAGCACTCATTATGCCAGCACTCATGGATACTCGCACCCCATAACCTGCAGCATGAAGTCCAACTCTAATGAGTGCCCTAGACCAGTACAAGCTCTTCCTGGCACTGAGTCTTTCTATTGTATCCCAATGTGTACTTACTGTACACATTTTCCTGCACATCAGTCTTATGCAGGTCAAGGAATCATAAGTGTGAAGTGTCTTTGTTATCTGGCTATTGAAAGAGAGAAGATTGTCAGAGACCAAAAATAGCCATGATGTCACCCTGCGTGTACATCCAGCAGAAAGTAAAACAATGTCAAGAACAGGTGGAAGGGCTGCCAAGATCCCATAGAAAAAACACCATCTGAACTGAGATTTTGATACTAAGGAAAGGGGTGTGGGGATAGATGAAATTCTCTACCACATTGGAGCCCTAGATTTTAAAGACAGCCTTGTGGTTTGATCAAGAGTTTCATCTCCTTACCCTGTATGCTATTCACACTCTTGTTAGTATATACAAACTATCCCAGATGTTTAATTTTCTGCTGGGGATGCTTAAGTCCCCTCAGATGTAAAGATCATAGGAAGCATTGATAATACTACTGCATGATATGCATTGTTTTGTGCTTTACCTGCTCATATGTTAATATTTTTGTATAGGGAGAAGTAGGGGTATAGCCAATTTCAGAATTTCTGTCCCAGTCTGTGCCATAAGAGCTCTAGCTCTCAGACACATAGCATGACTTACCCAAGCCCAAAAACAGGCATGACCAGCACAGCAGGATTTCTCTGTGCCTGTGTGCCTGAATGGGTATCCTCCTCTGTGCCTTGGAGGCTCCAGGCTGCATTTTTCTAGTTTCAACTGTTGCTGCTCTACCTTGCAAATCCATAAATGCTGTCTGTAAAAGCATAATTTTGGGCCCTGAGCTAACAAAGCAAAAGATGGTGTTGACCCAGCAAGACAAATTACACCTTTTTGCATCTTCAGCCAGTACAAAAGGCATAGCCTGAGCTCACCATCAGATCCAGTGTCTGATGCTTCTCCATATCCATGCTGCCACATTTCTCTTCTCTAAGCAGCACTACGTGAGTGACACTTCCACTCCCAGTTGGGCAAAAGGACCCAGCTACACAACACTTCAAACTTTGTGTGTCTGAGGATAATGCAGGGTTTTTTCTTGATTCTCCTGAAAAGGAGCAGCATTAGCAGGAATTCCTCAAGCAACTGGCACCTTTCACTGTGCTGGAGCTCACCAGAATGCAATAGCAAGACTGGGACTGGTAACAGTGACTGTGTGACCACACTGATACCTCAAGGAGAGATTCAAAACCAAAGAAATAATCACTTAGTTCTAACTAGCAAAAAAGCAAAGCAGGCAAGGAGTGGACAAGGACAAAGGCCAAGGTTTTCCAGCTCGGCTTAACCTTCAGTGTCTGACTTTTGACTCTCCCACAAGACACACCAAGAGGATGCACACAAATTGTGAGTATTCACACTGCATGTCTTCACTTTAGGTGCCTGAAATGGGGATGTTGCAGTGTGACTGAAAGCCCCAGTGGCAATGTGCCACCATCAGCCACCATCAAACCTCTCTGCTGTTTCTGGCATAGTGAGATCAGCAATTCATGTACAATAATTGCTCTTGCAATCACAGGGTCATGTTCAAAGGAGTAGTTTTTAGGCTGTCCTATGTTGCAGCCAGCACATGCCTGCTCCTGGCTGATACTGGGAGACATGAGCGATGCCTGCTGGTTGGGTTGACACTGTGAAAAATGGCCTGAAAGCTTTCACTGGACCAGATTAACCTGAGCTCTATGTTGTGAGCCTGAAAATACGGCCTGAGAAACAGCCGGAGCAGGACACCTGTGGGTCCCACATACCCATCCATGCTCTGCATCTCCCACGATGCTGCCAGGTGAAGTCCCAGAGCACCCCTCCATGACACATTCATTGGCTAAGACAATTACAGGGTGCAAATTCCATCGTTCTTATGGCTACTTAGGAGCCAAACTTTCATGCTAGCATAGGTGCAATCATTGGAAGAAGGGACCTTAGTGTGACAGGGCTGGTATCCTTCTCTGAGTCAAAGCTCTGGCTCCTTTGGGTTCTTCCTGGTGTCCTAGATACAGATACTTTGTTTTCCTAAAAAAGGAGGGAAAGTAGACTTTCTGCAACACACTTGTTTTTCAGGAGAATTTTCCCACCAGCACAGGACAGACATAATTTCTGCCATACTTTCATGGAGTCTCTGCTACACAGAGGGAGAGGAGGAGGGCAACCACTTATGTCCCTGCCCGATCTGGCTATGCTGTCACTCTCAGAACCATGACTCCTCCCATTTTTGCTGCTGGTTCACCAGCACAAACTCCCCATTGCTTCTGTGCCAGGCTCTGCCCACCTTCAGAGGATACTCCCCATGCCCTGCAGTGTGGCTGCTGGGCCAGTGGGGCAGGAGTCCTTGCATCACCTTGCAAAGGGTGTCAGGCTCAAGAGGGGACCAGTGCTCACCACGGTACCTCTTAGGCCAAGGGAGGAGCTTTCAGTTCTAACAGCTCATTCAACCGAAGTGCAATAATTTAGTTAATGTTTTTCCACATGCTCTCTGACAGACTCTTATTTTTCTTTCCCAGTAGAGTCCAATGAAATCACAAAACAATAACCTATTTAAATTGATTTGTAATGCCTGAAGGAGGTGGTTTACAACCACCTAACAATCCCCAACTTTACCATGAAACCTCGATCAAATGCTTCTTTGAGCATTTTTAAACTCAGTTTGTCAGATTTTCATTACTCATCCTGTTGATCAGGCAGTTGGAGATACATTTTTCCAGTGGCAACCTCATGAAGTTCAACAAGGCCAAGTGCAATATCCTGCTCCTGGGTCAGCACAACCCCAGGCACAAATACAGGCTGGGGGGAGAATGGCTGGAGAGCAGCCCTGAGGAAAAGGACTTGGGGTTGGTAGTAGATGAGAAGCTCAACATGAGCTACCAGTGAGCACTGGAGCCCAGAGAGCAACTGCATCCTGGGCTGCATCAAAAGAAGTGTGGCCAGCAGGGCCAGGGAGGGGATTCTGCCCCTCTACTCTGCTCTGGTCAGACCCCACCTGTAATACTGTGTACAGTTCTGGTGCCCTCAGCACAGAAAAGACACGGACCTGATGGAGAGGGTCCAGAGAAGGGCCACCAGGATGATCAAAGGCCTGGAGAACCTCTGCTATGAAGAGTTGGGGCTGTTCAGCCTAGAGAAGAGAAGGCTCCAGGGAGACCTTATAGTGGCCTTCCAGTAACTGAAGAGGCTACATAAAAACTGTGGAGGGGCTTTTCACCAGAGTCGATAGTGTTAGGACAAGGGCTAACCGTTTTAAACTGAAAGAGGTTAGATTTAGGAAGAAATTCTTCACCATGAGGGTAGTAAGGCACTGGAATGGGTTGCCCAGGGTGGTTGTTGATGCCACCTCCTTGAAGGTGTTCAAGGCCAGGTTGGATGTGGCTTGTGCAGCCTTGTCTAGTGTGAGGTGTCCCTGCTCATAGCAGGGAAGTTGGAACTTGATGATCTTTAAGGTCCCTTCCAACCTCAACTATTCTATTCTTCTTTTCTAGAATCACAGAATCACTTGGGTTGGCAAAGACCTTCAAGATCATGAAGTCCAACCATTAACCCTACTCTACCAAGCCCAGCATTAGGCCATATCCCCAAGTGCCACATCTAGACGACTTTTAAACACATCCAAGGACGGTGACTCAACCACCTCCCTGGGCAGCCTGTTCCAATGTCTGAAAACCCTTTCAGTGAAGAAGTTCTTCCTAATGTCTAGTTTAAGCCTCCCCTGGCACAGCTTGAGGCCATTTTCTCTTGTTCTATCACCAGGTACTTGTGAGAAGAGACCAGTGCCTGCCTCTTTACAACCTCCTTTCAGGTAGCTGCAGAGGGTGATGAGGTCTCCCCTCAGCCTCCTTTGCTTGAGACTAAATATCCCCAGTTCCTTAAGCCGCCCCTCATAAGACTTGTTCTCAAGGCCCTTCACCAGCTTTTTTCCCCTTCTTTGGACAAGCTCCAGCACCTCAACACCCATCTCCTTGTGAGGGGCCCAAAGCTGAGCACAGCATCCTGTGGCTTGCCCGGCGTTTCTCACAGACGGAAGATGTGCTGACGCCGCCGCGCTCCCCGCAGCTTTCCAGCACAAGGTCAGTGTCTGGATCATCTCCTCGTATGGCTCAGGGGGTGGCGGAGAGGCAACAGCAGGTTTGGTGCTTGCCCACTCCCTCTCCCTCTGCCCTCCAGCTTGTTCCTCCCAGCCCCACATCCTACCACTGTGGCTGCTGCTGGCTGCTCTGCACCCCACTCCTGGCTCCCAGGCTGGGTGCCAGGGCTGGAACAGGAGCCCTGGAGGGCCTGTGAGGGCTGTGCCTGGCCTCATCCCACTGCCAGCCCCAAGGCTGCTGGCCATGGACACTGCCTCGCCACCCCAGCAGTGTTTTGGAGGCTTTCTGCTGACTAGATGCTGAAGTTGGCAGAGGTGGCATTCAGGAAGCAGCCAGCAGGTTAATCCTCCTAATAATTTGCAATGTGCAGGATGGAGCAGAGGACTGACATAGAAAGCGCTGGGCGCTGTGCTTTTCTATAGCGTTTAAGTTTCATCATTGTCTTGATATCTGCATATCAATTACCCAGGAAAAGAGGGAAGGAGGAGGGGCAGAGGTTACATGGGAGCTAAGGAAATGGTGACAGCAATAATCCGGCAAGCGCAGACCCTATTGCAAAAAAATCACACTGACTGCCTACCAACACTTTGCTTCTTTAGCAAATCCTCCCCATCTCTTTTGCTCTTTTGCTTTGCTTTTTTTCCTTCCTGAATCCCTGTAAATGGAACATGGGCAAATTAGCTGGTTCCCCTTCATT
>NW_009952366.1:6823975-6830402 GCF_000747805.2 Chaetura pelagica | reverse complement strand
CCAAAATGGATGGTAGGAAGAGAAGGGAAAAGAGAGAGAGGGGGAAAAAAAACCCCAACAACTCAAAAATGCCTGGAGCCACAGCTTGTGGATTAAAACCAGCTGCATGTGAGAAATAATGGATGTGGTTTTCAAGCTATTGCTGATAGGAGAATAAAGCACCAACTCACCGCTTACTTCCAGAAAGACAGCAGAACCTTTAAATAGTATTGTTTAGAGTAGGGGATTGGGTAGGGTTTTTTTCAGCAGTGAATGCCCAGAATCCAATGTACCTGCACCCAAGCCTGTGTGCTGCCAGGCCTGCAGCACCGCACTCAGGGACTGACCTTCCTTCCTAATACAAATCCCCATCATAAGGCATTTGGTGTTGCTAGTCAGAGAAATGTAACAGCTATTGGACCTCCTGGACACCAGACCAAGCCTTAATCCTCTTGTCCCTCCCATGAATCCTGAGAGACAACTGTGACTAGATGAGATACCTGATTTCATGAGCAGATGGTGGATCCTTGCTGGAGTGCAGGGGTCCCTTTGAGTGGTGTGGGGAGACCCTTTTTTGTACTAAAAGGTCTGGTGCTATAAGCAGAGGGAAAAAGATTCAAGTATTTGCCAGATTACATAGTCAATGGGTTTGTCTGTGTCCAATAAAGGGATTGATTGTTACATGCAATGTAGACTGTGATGGTCGCTGCTTTGCCCCACATAAAATGTGCTGCAGTGAGTAATTCCAGAGTTGTTTCTTCTTCCCTTTTTCAGGTTCCCTACTGACCATTTGTATTTTTCCCCATGAAGGGCAGAAACAGGATGCTTTCCATCCTCGTTACAGAATGCTGAAGAGCAGTGCTATCATTGCCATCATGCTTTTGTGACTTGACTTCCAATTAGTAAATCCCATGGAAGTACTCTCATTCTTCTATGGACGCTGGTCTGGCATGCAAAATACTTGGCTACAAAAAGTCAATCGCTGGCTACAGGGACAAGCAAGGGTATTTTGATTCCCTCGTTTTCTCCTGTTGTTTGTAGGGTGATGTCTCATATCAGAACTCATCTTGAACAGGAGCTTGAACAAGGAGATATGAAGTTTTAATCAGTAATTTTTCCTCTGGATTATCCTTTGTTTTACTTTCATACTGAAAACTTAGGAATCAAGCTGTTTCAAAATACCATGAGTCAGTGAAATGTTTTCATTGTTCATTTGATGATGGTTGGAAGATTTTCAGTAATTTGAAAAAAAAAAAAAATGCAAAACTTAACAACAGGTTTTGATAGAAAGGATTAAACACGTAGCACAAAAACAGGCAAGAGGGAAAGGTCTTCAGACCCCATCCAAGACCCACTGATCAGATGTCAATTTCCGTTGACTTCAGTGGACTTTGAATGAAGACCATACTTTTTCTTGAGGCAAACATCTTTCTGTTCCTTTCAACAAAGCTTTTAAAATGTTTAAATGTGTACGTGGTACATTGAACTTTGTTAATGGCTGGAGGAACAGATCATCTCTTGAAAACAGCAACAGCCATCAGATCTGGATGGGCCAAATTTTCTCTGAAGTCAAAAGGACAGCTAATCCAGTAGACCCCTCAAAGAGAGAGTAGTGTCACTGTGTCCCACGTGGCAGAGCAAAGGGCCAGTGCCATATCACTTAATATGTTGTGTTGGTCATCCAAAACATTGGGAAAAGGCAAAGCAGGTCAGTGAAAAAAATATGGAGCAAGGTGTAGGTGCCCTGGGGAAGGACTCAGAAGCATGACCAGCAGGTCAAGGAGGGTGATTCTTCCCCTCTATTCTGCTCTCAAGAGACTCCACCTGGAGTAGTATGTCCAGTTCTGGAGTACCCAGCATAACAAAGACATGGAGCTCTTGGAGCAAGTCTGCCACAAAGATGATCAGGAGCTGAAGCATCTCTTCCTACAAAGACAGGCTGAGAGAGTTGGGGTTGTTCAGCCTGCAGAAGAGAAGGCTCCAGGAAGAGCTTGTAGCAGCCTTCCAGCACCTAAAGGGGACCTACAGGAAAGCTGGGGAGGGACTTTTTACAAGGGCATGTAGTGATAGGATGAGGAGCAATGGCCTTAAACTGGAAGAGGGTGGATTTATCTTAGACATTAGGAAGAAATTATTTACTATGAGGGTAGTGAGGCACTGGAAAAAGGTTGCCCAGGGAAGTTGTGGGTTCCCTATCTCTGGAAGTGTTAAAGGCCATGTTGGACGGGCTTTGAGAAACCTGATCGAGACGGAGATGTCCCTGCCCATGTCAGGAGGGGGTGGCGGTGGAAGTAGATTATTTTTAAGGTCTCTTCCAACCCAAACCATTCTATGATTCTATGACTGTGCAGGAGTGTGGCTGCTCTTCTTGCACAACACAGCAGTGTGAAGGGGGGATCCTTTCACTGCCTTCTCTCCCAACAGTAACCTACTGCTGAGAAGTGTATGCGATACATCCAGCCCTGCCCAGAGGACACCTGAAAGGGCCTCTCAATGAAAAATAACTAACAAACTAAAAATAAGCCTCTCTAGAGCTAAAGCAGACAGGGAATTGTTCAGCTGGAATTGCTGCCCTGCAGTTAAAGTCCTTGGTGGAGGGAACTGCAATCCAGCTTCTCATCTTCCTGTTCAAGGGTGATGCTCCATTGGGCTATCACCTCCACTCCCCTCACAGAGCCAAGCGGGCCACGTCCAGTCCATGGGAGATGATGGGCAGGTGCAAGATGGCACATGATGCCGTTTAAAATAGCCAGGCATATCTGAAGGACTGTGTTGGCCCCAAGGGCCTCCTGTTAAATTGTAACAGGAGTTCTGCATACTTACATGGATGCCAAAAGTGAAAATGGTGATCTTTGAACAAGCTTCTAGTTAAAAAGTAAATCTGATCTTTTGAGATTTTTGTGACAAAAGTCTAAGCCAGACAGCTCTGGCTGGGAGGAAGGTGTGGTATCCCCCCATGGTTTACTCCTAAAGTTAGCTTCACACACTGACTTGAAGATGTTAAACTGGCTAATCTCTGCTCTTGATGGGGGCTTTGGGGGAAGAGATTTGTGGGGGATCCTCTCTTGTCATCTGATTCAGGGGACAGGATTTCGCCCTGAGAGAAAGGCCAAAGGGCTTATGCTGCCTCTCCTCAGGGACACCATCATGCCCTTGGGGACTTCTGCCAAAGCAGCAGGCTCTCCTCTTTCCTCCAGGTTACCTCCTCAGAGTGTCTGAGGAGGCAGAGGCCATCCCCCTGGCCTGTCACCCGTGCTTATTCCCCTCTAACTTACTGGGACACATATATTCAGAAAACATCATCACTCTTTACAGAGTTCTTAAGTGTAATAAAAAATTGCAAACACCAGAAAATGGCAGGTGGTCTTCACATTTCTGGGGCTTTCCATCTACCTGGCTACCTACAAGGAATGACAGCTGGAAACATCTCTTGCTGTTCCTTAAGCAGTGGTAAAGTATGAGCCCAAAGCTTATGATCCTGAAGCAAGTCTGGGGTGAGGTGAACACTCCCCTTCTTGTAACTACATTATTTTCTCTTCCATCACCTCAAGAGGCAACACTGACCAAAAAAAAGAAAAATGAAACTCTGCAGAAACATCTCTGTGCACTTCCTCTTCTCTGCTGAACTCCCACCAGCCCTGCAAAGCAGCAGTTGGACAAACCTGCCCTGGAAAGATGCCCACAGCTTGTGGCCCTGCACAGCTTTGCAGGGGGTATCCACTGAACCACCAGCTTGGGTGAGCTCCCGGGTGCGTGTCTGTGCAGGTCTCACAGGGTGACCAAGAGCCAGGAAGGGGATGTCAGGAGGCTCTGAGTTGTCATGTGGACTGTGTGGCCTCCAAAAAATGAAAAAAAAAAATTAATGTAGGAAGAGCAAATGGGCTTTATCAGGATGCAGAACTGCTAGGCAGGAAGGAAAGCAACCAAATTATTTGGCTTATGAGGACCAAGGCATGTGAGCCAGGCAGCATCTCAGAGGAGCAGGCTTGTGTTAGCAAGGTGAGGGCAGTTCAACAGCTCTTAATTTTTGCACACTCCAGCTGACTTTTGGAGATCCTAGCTGGGGTTATCTAGAAGTTGCCCTTTATTCTTACTGATGATCAAAGGACTAGGAAGCCTGCCATATGAGGAAAGGCTGAGAAAACTGGGTTTGTTCAGTCTGGAGAAAAGAAGGCTTAGGAGAGACCACATCACCATGTTCTGGTACTTGAAGGGCAGCAACAAAGATAGACACTCTCATGAGGGGTAGTGGGTGCAAGTTACTCCTGGGGAGATTTCAACTGGACACAAGTGGAAATTTTTTTACAAGGAGAATAATCAGCCAGTGGAATAATATCCTCAGGAAAGTGACGGATTCCCCAACACTGGACACTTCCAAGATTCAGCTGGAAAGGATGCTGGGCCATTTTGTCTAGACTACACTTTCGCCAAGAAAGGTCAGATGAGATGATTCTTGAGGTCCCTTCCAACCTGGTATTCTGGGACTCTCTCCAGTTTTCTATGCAATGGGTCCATTTCAGCAATATCTGACCACCTGCCCCTGCCACTGCTGTAAACATGTTGTTACCATACATTCTCTCTCCTATCCCAACAATTCCTTACCTACCACGTAGCCTGTCTCCTCCCATTTTCCCTCACTGGCCGCTGCTCTTCCCTCTCATTTCTAACTCATGCCTGAGCCTGCTTGCTCTCTTCCTCTCTAGCCACTGATACCACCATCCATTTCCTCCCTCAGGATTTTGTTCCACAGTTTTGTAGTTTGGGTCATCTCCTTCCTTCCTGCCCCAGGGGTTTCTCCAGGCTCTCTGCCTGAGCCAGTCCTTCTCCTTCCCAATTATTCTTCCTGCTCATGGACCTCAACCTGCCCTATGCTCCTGACACTAAATGGGTTGACATTTGCTCTTGCTCAGGTCCACCCCGACTTATCACCTAACAGCAGGAGGAACTATGAGTGATGAGTTACAATGGAGATAAATTCCTTGCCTGTGGCTTGTGCTTTCCCTGTCGCAGCCCTGCGTGATGCGACTGCTGCAACACAAAGCCCAGTGTGATTCCTCAGCAACACATCACCCTTTCATGAGATGTGAGACAGAAACCCTCCAGAACATCCTTTCCCTCCACAGCCACTGCCATCAGGAGGCTTGGGAGTGTAGGTGTAGCCCTTGCCAGCACAGGCTGCAGGACAAGCCCCTTAGGAGCCTGGAAGCAGCTGTGGGTGATCGGTGAGTGCCTGGGGGCTGGAATTCCCTGTCTAGACACACTGATCTGGAGAGCAGGGAAAATGACAGCAGCAAGGTGAGTAAATGCTGCTTCGTGGTACATGAGACAGCACTGAAAAATGAGAAAGATTTAAAAGTATGGATGCTGAGATAAGGCCACCCCGTGAGTCAGACATCCGACTGCTACCAGTAGAGTATGGACTGAGCACCTCTCAGGGGGCATTTTGGTTGACCATACAACCCTGAGTGCCCCTGAATATCTGCATTGCCTTGCAGAATGTGTCACGGTGGCCCTAAGATAGCACCACGGTGGGTTTTAAAACAGAGCTTTTCCCAGTTCCAAGTGCAGAGGAAGAAGTGTGAATCATCTAGTAACATTTGCAAGGTACCCACCTCCCAGGTTCAATTCAGGCAAGTGACAAGGGAGAGTGCTGAGAAGCCCTCTGCCCTTGCTCACCTGCTGTCCCTCTGCTGGGGCAGACCTGGAAGGGTCATCGTCTGGCTGTGGAAAAACAGACGTAGCTGTTGCAGAAAAGAGCCGATGAAAGAAGAAATGTCTTGGAAGTTTTAAGCAGCTCGGGTTGAGCTGAGGACCAGTCTGGGTGCTCCCTTCACTCTGCTCCGCTCTCACGAGACCCCACCCGGAGTATGTGTCCCGTGCCGGAGCCCCCAGCACAGGAGGACGTGGAGCTGTTGGAGCGAGTCCAAAGGCGGCCCACGAAGATGATCCGAGGGCTGGAGCACCTCTCCTGCGGAGACAGGCGGAGAGTTGGGGCTGTTCAGCCTGGAGAAGAGAAGGCTCCGGGAGGACTTCACAGCGGCCTCCCGGTGCCTGAAGGGGCTGCAGGGAAGCTGGGGAGGGGCTTCATACCAGGGCCTGTAGTTAGAGGACAGGGGGTGATGGAATAAAACTGGAAACGGAGACATTTAGATTAGACATAAGGAGGAAATTCTTTCATGTGAGGGTGGTGAGACACCGGCACAGGCTGCCCAGGGCAGCTGTGGATGCCCCTCCCCGGGAGTGTTCAAGGGCAGGTGGGATGGGGCTCGGAGCCACCTGGTCCGGTGGGAGGTGTCCCTGCCCGTGCGGGGGGGTTGGAACGAGAGGCTCCTCAAGGTCCCCTCCGACCCAAACCATTCCCGGATTCAGTGACGAGCCCGGAGCCCGGAGGGGGCTGCGTCCCAACACTCACCTCCCACCCCCTCCGCCCCGACAGCGCCTGGGGCGC
>NW_009952366.1:6820676-6822688 GCF_000747805.2 Chaetura pelagica | reverse complement strand
GGTTTCAGAGCCCCTTCCCGCAGCACGAGTCCTTGGCGCTCAGACCTGCCCGCAGCGGGGTCCCGCCGCGCCGCGGCACAGACAATTGCGCGTAAACAGTTTGCATAACGTTTCCGCGGCCCGGCGCGCCGAGGGTGCCAGTTTTCTCCTTCAAAAACAACCAAAAAAAACCCCAAAACAAACCCACATGGGGAACAAACATTTAATCAGGCACAAGATATAAACGCAACATCACAAGGCGAGTGTTGCTGAAATGCTAAAGCAGGAAGCATATGATTTTCCATGGATGTTTTACAGGTGAGTCATGGGGTTTGCTGCCTGCTCCTGCTCCTTACTGAAGATCCTGGTCCCCGGGAGTGTTTAGTTGGGCAGATTCATTAAGTGCAAGTAAGGAAAAGCACCTTTTCCGGGACTGTGGCAGAGCAGTCATGAGCTTGAGGCTGACAGCATGGAAATCTTCGTGCTCTCATTTGTCCTTTTAATGAATTCCTGCGGCAGGCAGCATTGCCTAGAAAACTGTCACTTTTCATAACATGCACTGCTCTGCATCCGTCGTGCAGCTCTTTCACATTCAAGTGAAAACAAACACCCTTTCAAAGGGGGTTTCCTCTCCCCCCTTCTCACCCCTGGGACTAGAATAAGGGTCTGTGTGCCAGCAGCATTTCTCAAATCCTACTGAAGTCAAGGTCCCTGGCCCCAACTCTGGCTCCAGGTGAGGAAGGGACCCTCCATGCCTGGCCCAAAGGCCACACTGCAGTCAGTCCCCATGCAGGACCAGAGCCGGAGCATACCAGGAGCTGGGAGCAGTCAAATGCTTTCAGCTCCCAGGGACTCCCATGGGAATTTGGTAGCCAACCCCTCCTGGCTAGGCTCAGGCAGAGCCTTGCCCATGCTCTGGGGACAGCTACATGGAACCCTGCCACCACTGCAGTCACCAGTCACTAGGAAACCTCCCACTGACCAGGTCCTCCTCCACTGCCTGCCCAGGGACAGGAATAGGTGGTGTGCAAAAAAACCAAAAGGACAGGATGAACATAAGCAATAATCGCAGCCTGTCTCAGGGTGCTGGCTGAGCCCTGCTCTTTTTACCTCTCCCTGAATCTCCTTCAGAGGGAGCCGCGGTAAATGTTCATCTGTTTGTTTAGCAACTAACTGTGCTGTGTTACGTGTAGCCCAAGAATCCAGGAAAGCAGCCAAAGACATAAATTAGACCAACTTGTGGCAAACCTAACTGATAATATGATAATAGCACCTACTTACCTACCCCTCAGAAGAGCTGTGTAGGTTAGTTAATGTTTATACAATTCTTTGAAAAGGATGTTCAGGAGATGTAAGTGATATTGCATGAATTTTACAGTTAGATTTGCTTGCTTTTCTAGAGTAAACATTCTGCACAGTTAGTATAGGTTATCTCAATCATAGTTTTACCGGCTCCCTGTAGGAAGCCAACTTGACTGAGCATTCCTTGTTCACAAAAAGTTTCCCAAGACTGCTCACCTGGTGAGACTGGATTCGGAAGTGCTTTGTAATGGGTGCATAACAAGCAGCAGTCCACATCTGCTCAGAATAATCAGTACAGAAAACCTGCAGAGACATTTGGTGATAGAAATTTTGTCTTCCCAGGGTGTTTCTTGAGGAGCAGAAGGAGTGGGGAATACTGTCAGGCTCTGAAGGCTTAGCCTCTGCTTGTGCGTCATATAGCTTAATTGCAACTATGACACTGCAGACAAAAGCTGAATAAACCCCAAATAAAGGATTTATTAGATGGTAAACTGAAATGACCTTTGGATGTAACAAAAATGCCAAGAAGAAGCCATAATAATTGGTGCACAAAGCTGACTATGTATGACTGGCTCAGCGATAAAGAAGACATTATGCACCTCAGATATTTTGGCCAGCCCACATCCAAGTCATCAGAGCTTATTTTTGTTATGTTCAAAGTTATGGTTCATCAAATACAGCCTTGACCTCCTGTTACCTTTATTAATAAAGAGTAGTCAAACATTCCCTAC
>NW_009952366.1:6819269-6820135 GCF_000747805.2 Chaetura pelagica | reverse complement strand
TACACCAGTAGTGTTACACTGCAGATGGTTTCACACCAAACCCCATGGTGGTTTTATTTTTCTTAGACACTTCAACTTTGGATTTTTAAATCAATAAGGCGTCCAGAGAAACTTGAACGAAACTCACAGAGCCTCAGCTGTGAGGCAGCTTGCCAGCATCTTCTCAACCAAGGATTATTCATTTTTTTTACCCCCTTTAAACACATCAGTGACAGCCTTCCCTAATTTAAGTGCTGTTTCAATCCAACCTTGACCTCAGCAGCTGTGTGGGACTGTGGGGAGATTTGGGGTAGGAATGGAGGGGTGGGAAAGGAGGTGAAAATTTGAGGTCACTGGTGGCAGGAGATACTCCTGTATCAGCTATTGGGACCAGCACCCAGTCTGCCACATTGGTGAGGTGAGGTGCAGCAAAGCTGTCTCCCACGGCCACCTCCTGCCCTCCAGCTGGCATGCCACCCTGGCCACTCTGGTGTCACCAGCAGCCCATCTTCCTTGCGCTTTTCTCCCCTTCTCCAGGACCACCTGGATCCTCTTGGAGGCCTTGGCGTGATACGGCCATGGTCACTGTGAGGCCGCAGCGCTGCTCTGGGCGCCTTGAGGCGGGAGGGTGAGGTGGAGGCATCTCTCCTCCTGTGCTGCCTACTCCGCTTTGCAGCTCTGGGTAGGGATTTTCCCAAGAGCAGGGAAGCCCTGGGGGTTATTTGGTTTGTTCTGCTATTACAGACGCTCCACGGAGGGGAGAGCTGAGCAGCAGTGCCGTGCTTCCCCTCTGCAGCTCGCTGGGTACCAGCAGCGCACGGTCTCAGCAGGGGCAGCATCCCCAAAGAGCGAGATGCGGGGCACGTCTACTGCTCACCCCGGGAGCC
>NW_009952366.1:6801742-6819155 GCF_000747805.2 Chaetura pelagica | reverse complement strand
CAGGTGCAGTGGCGCCCAGCCTGGGCTGGCCCACCCTCCCGCCGCCATGGCCGACTCGCCCTTCCGCCTGCCCCGCACCTGGTGGCAGGCAGCCCAGGACGCCCCTCGTGAGACCATCCGGCTGGACCTCGAAGCCACCTTCTACTTCACTCACCTGATCCTGGTCTTCAAGTCGCCCAGGCCGGCCGCCATGGTGCTGGAGCGCTCCCAGGACTTCGGCCAGACGTGGAAGCCTTACAAATACTTTGCTGCTAACTGCTCAGCCACCTTCGGGCTGGAGGACGACGTGAGGCAGAGAGGAGCCATTTGCACTTCCAGATACTCAAGTCCCTTCCCCTGCACTGGAGGAGAGGTAGGTCTTGCTGGGTCGGGAACAGAAAGCCCTTTCTCCAGCCCTCTCTCCTTCTGCAGTTTCCACTTCAGCACTAACCCATCTTATTTTACTGCACCAGCATCCCTTGTCTTAGAAATTTTTTCAGGAGGTGAATTAACACAATTCATTCCAATGTGGTGTAGACACTGCACTGCCCCTCACTTTGCTGAGCTCGTAACTCCCCTCTTTCCTAAAAGCTCCTCTCACCCAGTGGAACCCGCACATGCAACTGTCCATGAGGTGGTGCTGCCAACTTCTCAGGAAAGCCAAAGGTCTTCTCCCTACCTTGCAGTCATGTGGTTTCAGGGTAATGCAAATCAATCCGAGCTTGACCAAAATGCAGCTGCCTTAAAATTAATGGTCACCTGCTTCACTTTTAATAGTGACCACCTTCACTGAGAAGTGAGGATGTAACCAGTCAAAACGGCTCCTGATAACAGTGAAGTATGGTTCCCATAAACCAGATTAGCCAGGTAATTAAGAAACCTATACCTGGTGGCTTTGTTTGTTTGTTTGTTTGTTTTTCTCTGCACGCTTATGTGAAGAGAGCTTGAAAAAATGAAGAAAAGCACCACGTTTGCTAAAAGGAAAACTATAACTGGAAAAAAAAATAAATTGTTTTCAGTATCAGGAATAGCATCTGGAGGTGCTGCCAACAATACTCTTCCCTTTGGTGCCTAAGAGTGTCCCGTGGTGCTGGAGATTCGTCCCAGGGATGCCTGGTCTTGGGTCTGTCCTCCCCTCTCGAGGGGACACGTTCCCACTGACTAGTTCTGGATTTGAAAGGTTGCTCCCTCTAGTGGCCTGATTTAATGAGCTTGTCTGAAAGTTTAATCAAACTTGAAATTGCCCTCTGACCTAACACAGAGAACAGAGCAAATTTGCTTAGTGAATCAGGTTATATAATTTTAGATTCTGCTGATAACATGTTTTGAGGTGAAAGCTTGGTTCTTGGACAGCCCAGCATTCATGTCTGAGAGAAATCACCTCTTCAGACCCTTTTGCAGTCATTCGGTGTTAGTTCTAGTCATGGTCTGGCTGGGAATCCACTCTGCAGAGGCACTGAGAACTTTTTATTCACCGAAGTGTGCCTCTTTGCTGCATCTTGGAAGAAAGCTCATGTCCTGCTCTAGGAGAAGCTGTTCTGTGCTGTCAACAGCTCAGAAACAAGGATCTCCACACCTTCCAGACAGATCCAGGATGGGTATTTCATAGCCCAGCAAAGAGTTTTAATCGGATGGCTGGTAAGAGAAACTGTTATCTTCCTCTCTTCTCCTACCTCCCTTTCCTCTGCCCCCAAAAAGCTGCCTGAACTTCCTTTAACAGTGAAATATCTACAGGGGTATAAAAGAGAGATGGAGAAAGACTTTTCACCAGGGTCTGTTCTAATAGGACAAGAGACAACAGTTTTAATCTGAAAGTAATTTAGACTGGGTATGAGTAAGACATTTTTTACGATGTAGGTGATGGAACACTAGGACAGGTTGTCCAGAGCAGTTGTAGATACCCCCACCCTGGAAGTGTTCAAGGCCAGGTTGGATGGGGCTTTAAGTGACCTGATCTAGTGGGAGATCTTGCTGCCCATGGCAGAGGGTTGCACTAGATGATCTTTGAAAGTTCCTTCCAACCCAGACCATTCTGTGGTTCTGAACTGGGGCTAACTACAAAGTAAGACCTGCAAAAGAAGTGATGGATGTACCCTGCTGGGAGTTTTTCAAGCCCTCACCTCTTCTGTCAGCCTCTGTGCTACACCACCTGAATCATAAGGCTATGCCAGCCTGTCATACAGGGCAGGGACTGAATTCTATAGATCTTGGGACAGGCAGCAGGCCATGTCTGGGGTACTCTGACTTGCATGCTTCTTTGTCAGCTTTCCCAGTGATTGTTCTCAGGGGTGAAAAACCCAGAGCATCATTCAGGGCAGTGTTTGCCTTGTGTGTGCTGGGTTCCTGTAGCCAGCACCCCAGTGTGGTCACCTGCACACCAGGATGGGGGCTGTGCCTGGCGACAACCTGTACATAGTTCAGCCTTGGGCTGACTCCTGTGTAGGTCAGGGCAGTGCATGGGAACAGTAGGATCGAGGTCTTCCTTGTAGAAGAAAGCAATGCCGTGTGTAGAAAGCAATGCCTTTCTCAAGAAGGAAAGGAATTTGGTGGTGTTTGATGCATCTGCAGTAGCACGCTGCAAAAAGAGGCTGTTCACTAGGCTTGCTTCTGTGAGATCTCTTCTTTTGGCATGGCTTTAGTCTGTGTTATTGCAAAGAAGCTATAAAAGTCAAGATAATTTAATTATTCCAAGTTTCAAACAAATGTTGAGTTCAGAGGGCTGAGGCTTGTAAGATTTTATTTATATGTCATGCTTCAGGTCTCTGCACTTCAACACCACTTTTTACCTGCAAAATAGGAACAGCAGCTTTCTGGTGACCAGATGGCAAGCCTGCATGCTTAGCAAATATCACATTTAATTTATTACAGTGTGCTACATTCCAGCCATTACTTGTAACTGCCAATAGCAACATGTATCTCACCTAAAGAAACATCAGAGTTTTGTGTTCTGTTTGGAGTTATGTTGTGCTTTACTCCCACTTTCAGTACTACCTAATTTCAGACATATGGAAACAGTAATTTCACTTGAAACAGTGGTTTCAAATATGCAGTCATCTGAAATGTCCAAGTCAGAAGAGTATTATTTCATTGTAGCTCAGTTGCCACTGTTTCCTTTAAAGCATAAATTCTGCAAGTGCTACTGGATTTCTTGGTTAAATTTGTAGAGGTTTTTTTTTGTGGGGGTTTTTTAACTGTGGTGTAACAACTGTAAGCTGTGATCCAAACTCTCTATACACACCTTTCTCCCACTTCCAACATTTAAATGCCACACGTGCATTTTCAGGCAGGGCTTGCAGGGTTTTGCAGCACGGTGAGGTCTCTGCATGCTGCTGGCAGCTCTGTCACTGCTGCCAGTCGCTCTGGATGAGCAGTTTGCAAAGCTCAGGAGAGGCCTCTGGAGGTGGCCACTCACCCCAAACAGCACTGGAACCCAGCACAGACCTGTGGCCGTTTGGGCTGGTGGTTTCTGGCTTTAGCTCTCGGCAAAGGCCATGCTGATCCACCTGCATTTCTGCCAATCATCACGGTGCCCGCGAGCCCCGTTTCAAGGTAGCAGCATGCAGAAGCTCATAGTACTCAGAGGCTTGCAGCCTTAATCACCTGTTAGTTTGGAGCAAAGGTGTATCTGCTTCAGTTTTTATTGAAAAGAAGGATCAGGCTTTTTACATTTCTTCTGCCCACTTCATCATGAGTCATTCCTTAGATGCCTCATGAACTCATTCAGCTCTTATGACAAAAATCCTCCCTCTTCACAACTTGCCATGATGTTGCTTTTGAGGAGATTTATAATAGCACAGAAAGCAAGCTGCCAAGCCTCTGGGTTTGTTTCCAGGATCCAGAGCTCAGAGCTGGTGGAGAAATGAAAGATGCTGAAATGTATCTGGGAGGGAGACACCCTCCAGCTTTCTTGTGTAGTAGTATGTCTCTGGGCTTCCCTTTTCGGTGGTGGAATCAGGGTGGTGAAGAGTACTGGGAGAATGGTGTGTGCTTGGAGGGTGAAGAAGAAGTGGGAGGGAGGAGGAAACCTCAGCACAGCCAACCTACATTTCCAGCAAGCTTCAAGCATCTGCCAGTTTGAAGGGTCGGGCATGCAACACATGAAGGGAAGGAGAAACTCCTTCCCTGACAGGGAATAATTTCAGATCTGCTGCAAGCAGAAGGGTCACTGAAGACTTCCCTCATGCTTAATTTAGTGAATTAATCGTTTCACAGCAGTGGTTCATTTAGTAGGCAGAACCTCCAAATGCTGGTCTTACATTATCAGTGTTATAAGAGGAAGGCTAGGGCCCAGTTTTTAGCCTGGATCATGCATTTGTGCTACAAATCCAGAGTATTTCCACTGTTTTCCATGGTGTAACCCTTCAGCCACGTTATTGCAAGGGAAATTAGAACTGGATTCATGAGCCAAACATAATCTGATCTAAGTAAACAAGATGCAAAAAATAAACCCTGTCAGTGTCAAGCTCAGACAGGAGTGCCTATTCTATTAGTATGCATAAATGGCTGTCTTCCCTCCCACAGCTCAGATCATATTAATATTTCTTCCTTTACAGCCTAATCTGATCATTATTAAGGACTCATCGACAAGGAGCCCTCAGCAGATGTTAATTCTTTAACTGTGAGCAAGAGTGACTGTCCACTCTGCAATGCAATTATCTCATTCACTTTACATTCCCATCTGTGGTCAATTCAGATTAGCTCGCCTGAGTGTCCCCATTTAGACAAGCTCCAGGATAAAAGGACTTACTGAAGCAGAGTCTCCTTGACAAGATTTTAGTAAATTAGTAACTTATTTGAGTGTTCATCTATTCAGAATACTGCTAATGAATCACTTGGGAGACCTCAGCTATTGTTGCTGTTTGCTATTAATAGGAGAGGCGTATCTGCAGCTTGATTTTATTCCAGCAACAAATTCTAATGTGCTTTTAACTTTTGAAACATCACATACCACTGTTTTACTGTGGGGTGTGTATCTTATTGAGCATTTTATTGATCTCATGTGCCTCTGTAGCAGAAAAACCTTCATGTGTTTTGCCGTGCATTGTTACTGCATGCAGTCTACTTCTGTTCCTTAAGGATTTGGACACCGGTCCTACTGGTTCTACCTGAGATTAGGTGTGTAGAGAAGAAGTAAATTGTGTCCTGCTGCTCACAAGTTTGGCCCTGATAGACAGTGAGGGATTGTAACACTCACAGACACAAACAGGAGTTAAAGATGCTCAGTAATTTTTATTTTGGAGCCCTAGTTCTGGGTTGCAGAAACACTCTGTCACAGCCTAGAAGCTTTTGTACTTTTTTTTTGCCTGTCTTTTACGCCTGAATAAACTTGATTTTAAGCTCATCACATTGCTGTCCTTAACTGAAGCTACATCTCCATTGCTCTGAGATCCTCCAAGAATCTTGTGGGTCATGGGAGTTCAGTCACTTGCAGGACTTGGGACTCTACAAAGAACCTGAGGAAATATGCAAGAATAACCTCAAAACAGCCTGGGACATCAGCCCATTAGAGGTCTGCAAATTGCTTTTTTAATCATCCTGTGCCACTTTGGAAACAAAGGCCCAAACTGATGAGAAGGAAAGAGCAACCCTGGCCGTTGTTCAGCAGTGTTCAGGACACACGAGGACACAGTTAGGGAAGTGTGATTTCATGTTCTGTCTCTACAGTTTGTATAAATACATTTTTTAGGGAAAAAAAAAACAACAACCACAAACCAAAACAAATCACAACTCTTTAACAGCATCTTCCTGATAATTCTGGTTTGGGGAAAATATTAATTCCTGGGGTCTGTACAGAAATGCAGAAAAAAAGAGTCTGTTCATCTAGGAGCCTAGGGTGATGGCCAGACCCAGCCCAACTCTTTGCATTATGTGGGTGAATTTAGTGAGACATGGGGATCATTATTTCATAAGCACATAAAACAATTATTTCTGTGCAAGTAGTTAATGAGACTAATGAGACTTTGTAAACAAAGTCAATCTGGAGTCAATGAAATTATGTAGGAACCTAGAAACCCTGGGTTTGCAGCATCTGACCTTTGAGTGCAGGGTGGCTGGGGACGGTTCGTAAGAGCCAACTGGGATGTGTGCCTGCCAAGCAGGATGCTTCCCTCCTACCAGCCAGTCAGCCCCTACTATCTCTCAACTTAGGCTCCAGCAACCCAACTGTTGCCCCCAGCATCAAAGCCTGTCTTCCCAAGCCCTGTGTGGGGTTTCCCCTGCCTTTAATACAGAGTGGTGGGAGAGAGCTTCTACCTTTAAAAATTGGGTCAGCAAAAAAGGGCATTCAGGGGAAAAGGGAAAACCTGAGCTTATTTTTTGATCTGTGCCAGGGAGGACATGAGATGAGAGCAGTTCTGGGCACATGTGGAGACAAACCTTTGGTTTCTGGGGAATTTTACTATGAAAGATACTTTCCTTCTAGAGTTTGGTCACAATCAGGATAGAGCAACACAACTGCTGTTTTCTGGGTACTGGCACCTACTTTTTAAGTTTTCTGTGTATGGAGATTATAGGGATTATATTGCTAGATCTCGGGGCCAGGTTGTGACAAATCCTTCCCTTTCTCCTGTGGGCAGTATGAAAGGAGTGACATGTCCCTTTGCTGGGCCTCCCAGGTGCTGAGCATCTCTGGAGGACCAGGGCATGCAAGGAGCAAGATGTTTCTCCAGCCCGCCTGGTGGTACTCTGCATGGTTCTCTCCATTGCAGCTAGCCCGTGGGAAGGTCTCATTGTCTCCTTTTCTCCCTGGATTTCCCAGTGCTTTTGGCACTTAGAGGTTGGCCCTTTGCTTGGCCAGCTCTTGAAATGCAGCCGCCTCTGGGATGGAGCACAGCCAGACTTTAACAGTGCATATCAGCAGTCCCCCATTTAGAACAGCAAGTTTCTAACAACTGTGGATCAGGGCTTCTGGATGAGCTTCCAATTATGGCTAAAACAAATTATTCCTCGAGGGGAGCCTGACCAGTCTGTGAAAGGGGGTATATTGTAAGGCTGCTAGCAGCAGGAGGGAATGGGTCCCAGGGCTCCAGGAGACCCTTTCCAAACTTCTTATGTAGGAAGTGAAGAGCACTGTACCCATATGAAACAAGAGGAATTTGGGTAGGCAGAATTTAATTCTCTAAATTGGCATCTGGCCTTGTAAGCAGGACTATTGCTTCCCTTGAGAAAAGTGCCATGGGATTTCAGTGATGCAGCCAGAGCCTCTCTTCAGGCACTGCACCCCACTGCTTCATTTCACACTTCATTTTTGACATGAAGGGAGAACTGGCTTACTTATTCACTTCCCAGTTTGCTGGCTGGGAAGTAGGGCTGCCATGTTTCTCTTTGGGATTCCTGGATAGAACTGGTTACATGGGAAGTGTGTAACCTAAAGGAGTGAATTGACACATCTCACAAGTTTTGGATCAAAAGCTCGTGGGGACTTAATCTGAGATAAATGGCCATGCACAATGTGTGTCAGCATGAGATATTCAGTCTACTGATGTTCAAAATCCTACATAAATGGTGAAGTCCTCAAATTCTCCCTGGGAAACATTTCCAGGAAGAAAATAAATAAATGTCCAAAATCAAACTTACTAGACACATATGCCTTGGCTCTCTTATCACCGGTCTCTCCTCAGCATCCCTTGTTGCCTCATTGGTGTTGTCAAAATCTATAGCTGTGCTTCTCATGACATATTTGAGGGTGTGTATTTGCATATAATTCAGGCAGGTATTATTTTTTTCCTAAAGTTAAGTGTAGCTCATGGTAACTGGATGGTTTAAGCAGCCAGTTCTATAGACACAAAGCCTTTTCATTCCAGACAAGAGGAACTGAAAACTATTCATGCAATGGGGTTACTCTTAGGCTAAAAGAAACCCCCTTGATCCTTAATGCTGTGGCAGTTACTGAAATGCCAACCTGCTGCCTTGCAGGTTTTTGCAGTGGTGCTCAGAAGCTCTTAAAGGGGTTATTGTGCAGCTCAGGGGAGTGAGCCAGCTTTACTTAGGAAAAAGCTGTCTCACAAACAAGCAAGTCCACTTCTCTGTCTGGATCTGTGGAATTATCTCCAGGTTTTCTTCGTCTTCCATATGCACGACAGGTACTGCTGGCAGGCCAAGGCTGAGAACATAAATCTTTGTGGGAGTATGGAAAGGAGGGGCATTGCTGGAGGGAAGAGTATTTAAATACCATTTTTCTTACTGATGGGCCAAAGGACTTCTTCATATCATCAGATGAAATGTGCTGGTTCACCTTCCTATGCAGGATAGTGCAGCCTTGGAAACGGTGATTCTGAAGATGAGAAACAAGCAGTAGTTATTTTCCTTGATAGTGCATAGCTGATGATACCATGCATCTGGAGGGTTTTGTAAGCCAAGAAACTGAGCATTTTTATCTGTCTGATGAGTGAAAGTAGTGGTTATGCAAAATAAAGCCATTATGGAATAAACTATCAATTATTGGAGAAGCACTGTTAACCAGAGCTGAAGAAAACGAAATGTTTTGAGCTAGAGGGAAATTTTTCTAGTAAGAATATTACATCTTTGATCATCATCTGCACAAAGACAGGCATGACCTAGCAGTGTTTCATTTTCATCTAATGAAATTGTGCAGCAGGATGTTGAAAGGAAGCTGAGAAGATGCCTCTCATCTGATTGATTATTGCCAGATATGTCAAAAATCCTGGAGAAATCCTGAGGCTCTTTCCTAGTTCTCCTCTTGCCTTTTCCAGCCCCCCACCAGCCAGCTGCTGTGCATCAGGAAGAGCTCATCCCATGCAGCTTCTTGACTTTGAGAATGGCATAAGAATGCCTTGAGTCTCTCAAAAGATAAAAGTTGCCATGGTATAAATTAACTTGTCAAGGACCCCACAAGGGCCAGGTACTTGAAGTAGTTTGATTTTCCTCCTGAATTCATTGTAAGATTGTGTAACTTTTGGGTGTTGAACTTTTGGATACACTATAAAAGATTGCAGAAGGGCTCTAAGAATGGGCCAGATGCTGTCTTCTGTCAAAATACATGAAGCAGCTGTAACAGCTGCAGGAGTGCCACTTCTCCAGCATCTTGAGGAGCTCAGGGGCTACTGTTGGTGATTCACAGTGGGTTTCTTTCACCATTGCTTGGGGATGTGGACAGAGTGCTTCATGTTGTGGCTGGAAAGAGAGGCTCTACTGCCCACTGTGATCTTAGTGTCTTTGACAGTCACCTCTCTGCAGTGGCAAGTCAGGTTTCCCAATTTCTCTTGCTGTTTCATCTCACCTGGGTGATGCTGGAGTGCACACCATGAGTGCCAATGCAGGGGATGGTCAGACCTCTTCTTCCCTGCAGTCCACCTGGTCTAACAGGTGAAAAATCAAAGTATATTAGAGGAGCTGGTGGGTGACTCCTGCCCAGTTTAGACTAACAAACTTCCCACACCATGTGCATTATTTACAACATCTGCAAAAAAGTATTTTTTTTTATCCTAGGGCCACTGCACAATGAGCATATCTCAGAAATGTGCATGGGTTGCTCTCTTAAAAGGTCTTTTGTTTGGGGAGGTAATACATGAAGTCTGTAAGATTTCCTTGTCTCCGGGAAGAGCCAAGAAGAAAGTCTGGCAGATGTTGACCACACTGATGCAGAAAATCATAGAATTGTAGAATCATAGAATGCCAGCATGGGTTTGAGCCCTCAATACTGAAACTGGGAGACAAGAAAAGACTGTCTGCAGGGTATCTATCTGCCTCAGAGAACCTGTGTTGGCAGGGAATATGTTGGTTGTTTTAGGCTCTAAGTCTGGTGGTTAGGCAATGAGACTGACAGATGGGTTAGCTGAGCTGCTCCTGCACTGGCAGCAGCCCAGGAGCCCTGTTGAACCAGGCAGCTCCTGACCCACAGGCTTCCTGCTGTAAAAAGGGGACCCCAAAGGCACCAGGGCAGGTAGGACTGTTGCTGTTCCCCATGGGTACCACTGCTTAGCACAGTAAACCTGGAAAGTCAAGCCATCCTCACAATACAGTAAGACAGTCTCACCTCAGTCTTTCTAGCATGCTTTATTGGGCCTTAGGTTTTATTGTCCCTAATTACTCTTCCATGGGAAGTGGTAGGAGGATGAGCATGGAGCGATATCAGCTCCAAGACTCCTCAACATCACGAGCTGACCAAGCAGGGGTGAGTGAAAGAGGTATGGGGACACATTCTTTGAAGCAGGAGCTCCTGGCTGGTGCTGGATCTCTGCAGCTAAATTTACATCCAACTGCCCTCACAAGTGAAATAAAGAGAAGTCTAATCGGTCTTTTATGGTAATATTGCAGTTTCTTGGGTGGAAGTTGAAATCAGACACAGTGGCAAGTTGATGTTATAGAAAGCTCTGGTGGACACACAAATGTTGCATCATTGTTACTTTTTAAATTGCCCATTTCCTCAAATCAGCCCCCTGTGAACTTTCCGTAACACCCAGAGAAATTACTTCTTGTAACTTCTGCATGTATTGAGAAGGAAAACTTAATTGGCCCAATAAAATTTCCCAGCTAAGCTTCTCTGAACAAGACCAACCAAGGCTAAAAGGAGTTTCCCCTTTTGGGTGGTCCCTATAGGAAAGGGCCTGGGCTGTTGGGTGGGCTAAGTGGGCTGTGGAGGGAGGTGGGGGTAGGGATTCAGGCACAGAGTGGCTGGGGGTGGTCGAGGGGTACTGGGCAGCAGGTGCAGCATGGAGCATCCCAGCTTGGGCTGTCGTTGCATGTGGCTGCCAGCAACAGCTGGGCCTGTGGGCACCAGAAGACGTGAGGCAGTGCTGGGCACACAGCTGGAGATACCGAGGCCAGGAGGTGGGGGACGAGGGCTCCCCTTCCCCTCAGCCCCAGCACCTGGCAGTGCCAACCTCGGCTGCCTGCCGGGATCAAGGGAGATTTTTCAGGAGGTGAAGGGATGAGGTCCTAGACATGCTGGCAGAGCTCCACCACTGCCTTTATAGCCTATGTTTTCAGAGTGTTGTCCAGGCGCTAAATAAACCAGATAGCTTCCAGTGACATGGAGATTCAACAGGGCCCCATAATACAGGCAAATGAGCCACATTTATTTAGTGGCTGCATTCCAAGAGACACTGCAGATTCCTAATGTAAACCTTAACTTTTCTGTTAAACATTTACCAAGACACCACACACCCTTTTGTAAGGTGGTGCATGCCTCCCATTGCTTTTGCTGTCTCACTGTTTGGAGAAGATAGCAAACCTTACATTCATTTTATTCGTAGTATTTTTTTCCTCTATGTTCCTGTAAAATACATCAAAAGCCATAAAACCAACAGGAAAAATCAAATAAAGTGCTACTTAATTTATCAAATGCCCATGAGCCAAACAGGTGAGTCACTAATATGGGTAGGTCATTATTGTAGAGTGCTTATGGATGCATTTCCATGCATCCAGGTTGGATGATGCAGGGTAGAGTCCATTGTTCTCTGTTGGAAAGAAACCACAGACCACTTCATGCAGTGTTACCACCTTGGTTTTCATTTAAAACAAACAAAAAAATGTGTTTATGCTTTTAATATTTGTCTATTGCTTTTACTTCCTCTTTATTCCCGTTTGTTGGCTACTCCCACGTGTATATCCTTCTTCAGCCTCCTGTCCATTTGTTCCCTCTATCTGTAATATACTAGTAGTGTAATTTTGTGATGCCTTCCAGGCTTGGTGGGGAGAAGCTGTGGCTGAGGCTGGGGTCCCAGTTAGAGGTTGGAGCCTGGCACCACTGGCTGGACACCAGGACCTGGGGAAGGAGCGTGTGTGCAGGGGCTGTGGCTTTGCGGCTGTGCATGTTTCTGAAGGTCTGTGAGGAGAAAGATCCTTCTTGTAGATCATGCCTCTCTTCAATATTGTGGGCATTTGCAACCCAAAGGGCCCCTTTTTCTCACTGTGGACACTTGTATCTTGACAAAGCTCTGGCCCCTACAACTGCAGTGAGTGGAGACTCCAGCAGTCCAAGATGTGCCCATGACTCATCAATAAGGCTTTGCTGGTGGCAAATCTTTTGTTGGTTTTGTTGACTTCCTCAGGCAACTTTGACTTCAGAGCCTATTTTGTTGCTCTCAGCATCACTCATTAGCATTTTCCTTCCCACTGTGGATATATATAAAGATGTCCTTTCATTGCCTCTTCAGTGTAAACATACTAGGGTACTTCTTGCAAGGGGACTTTTATATATTTATAAACCAAGGTCACTGTGGTGCAAGCAGTTACTTGAGTGCACCGTGTTCATGGCCACCGTTTTATTTATATACAGTGCTACGTTATTGCCTCTGCAGACGTGCAAGTAGCTAAGGCTTCTTGCACCACTAAGACAAAATTAAGTAATCAACAGAGCAAGAGTTGCTTGTGGCAGCCTGTAAGGAAACTGAAATGCTGTGGAAATTTATTAAAGGGTGTCTGTGTAATGATGTGCCCAAACCTGGAGTGGTCTGGCTGAAGAGCAAGATATTTTTTGCTCCATGGCATGTGCAAGGTGCTCTGGGGCAGCTTCTTTGCTCCTGCTCCCCTGGGAATGGAGTGGGCTCCCTCCTGCCACCACCTGGCATCCCACCAGAAGGGTCGGATCAGCCCAACCCTCATGAGGCATAGACATGGCATTTCCTCACTGAAGGACTGCAGTCTACATTTCCTGTTTAGCTGTGTATAAAGAGTTCTCTCCCACCAAAAAAAGCCCTGGGTAACTTTTAAGTCACTTCTCTATTGATGTTGCTTTATGCAAAGGTTGCATTTATAGGCCAGGGGATCCAACAGCACAGTTCCATGTGACGTGGAATGAACGTTACCCCAAATACTAGATATTTTATTTTAAAGACAGAGGTTCTTTTTATTTGCCTCCTGGTTTCTGATATTTGCTGCCCAGATATGAGATATTGCTAGATACTTAGTTTTAAATGGAAGCTGAGATAAAGATTCAGCTCCTGGAACTGTGTTTAAGAAGAATCACAAATATCACAAGATTTCTAGCAAGCCAGAAACACTGGGAATGAAAATACCTTTCTGATTGGATAAATTATGGCATGTCTAGCTAAGAAGAGTTTGGAGTTTTCAGTTTATTATTTCCTACTTGCTCTATAAAACAGACATTTTGAATTGGTGTGTGCACTAATGAGCTGCTGATGTAAAGATCCAGACCTCCCACCCTTTGCTATTACACGCGATGCTGAGTACCAGGAGAAGTCAGTCTGTCTACCTGACATTGTAATGCTGGGTTTTGACATATTGTTGATAAGATATATACATGGACACAGACTTGAATGGGGAAGCTGGAGGTCTGGCCACTGTGGGGTGCTTCCTGGTGAAGCTTGCTGCATACAGATGAACAGATTCTTCTGCCATTGCTCCACCGCCAAGGGAGTGTTACCTCCTGGCAGAGGCCTCACCCTGTGAAAACAGGAATGGCATCATCTATCAGAAAGGATGTTCTCCTGTACCTCATTGAGCTATTTATCTCCCTTGTATAATCACAACCCAGCTCTTTGGTAGGACCCTTGCACATGGCTTCTTCCAGTGCTTTTGGGGGAGGAGGACTAATGGACTTGATGGATCCGCAGGCAGCAATTTCCCCAAGGGGTGGGAGGAAACTGCCATTGTTGTATCTGGCAGAGGGGGTGCCCCAATGGCTAAAAACTGACATGATGTGCCCGTGTCAGCCAAGACCATAACTGTGGTAGCAGAGCTCCTGGAGGGAGTTTCTCAAGTGCAGGTTGTGCCTGGAACACGTTTTCTGTGTGGCTTTAGCAGGATAAACCTGGAGGACTTCAGGAAGATGTCAGGAGGAGAAAATGCTGGCTGTGGATTGGGCACATCACCACCAGCAGTTGGGGACCAGTGGCCCTACAGAGATGATCAGAGGAGTCAGCTGCCCCTGACTGGGCAGCAGGACCCAAGCACTGCCCAAGTGGTACTGGGGAGATGATGAGCTTAGAAAACCCCACGGTCAGATGCACATGCATGTCGGCAGAACATTCTTCTCAAATCCTGCCTATGTGCTTCCTCTGCACTATGAAAACTAAATATTTTTGTTGAGAAGGCTTCTAACTGGTGGCTGGGGGCTGCTGGCAGAACCGCAAGTGTGAAAACCCAGTCAGGTTTGAGCATGGCTCATTCAGAGATAGGATGCTGCAGCCCTGGACCGGTGCTGTTAGTGGAAAAATGCCATGAAAAAGTCCAAGGAGAGGTCAAAGCAGGAAAGCTGGCATCTGTGTACATGGGGCTGGGGGGGCTGGGCAGCACAGGGGTGCTGACCCATAGCAGCTCTATGAGGGCAGTGTGGCTGCAGCGATGTTCTGTCTCCTGAGATGGGCTGGGATAAACCAGTGAGGTTAACAACTCAACAGGGAAAGCCTGCTGGGGAGCATGTCCTTGACCTTATTATGCAGCCTCTGGGGGCTCCATCTCAAGCTGCTGGAGCAGAGCAGAGAATTGCTGCTTGTATGGCATCCTACATGTTATAATGACTGGTTTGTATTTCATCAAAGCAGAGCTAGTGTCTGGGACAGAGGGATGAGGGTGTTTACTGTCTTGGAAGCAGTGAGACCAGGCTCACCCTGTTGTGTTTCACTGCTACAGGGTGCAGCACAGCTCAGAAGCCAGGGCTAGGGCTGCCCAGCACAGCTGAGAAGTAGGAGCTGGGGTTGCCAGGCACAGCCACAGTGATATGGGGCAGCCATGGGTAGTGGCTGGGAGCCCACAGCCTTTGGGAATTACGGGTAGGGCTCATGTTTAGCATCACTGTTTTCAAGTAGCCATAAAAAGAAGTGTTTGTAACATCTTAGGGCCTGAGCAGGAATACTGGCTCCATTGAAATCAGCAGCATTACTCCCCCTGAATTCCACAAAGACAAGATTTAACCCTCTCAACATGAAGGAGCTCAGGGTTATTGATTTCCTCACTGTGATTGTCTTTGCTAGAGCTGCAAGCATCAGTCACGTGCATTAAACAGGTAAACAAGAAAAACTGAAAATGGAGGGAGGAAAGACTGCAGCTGCATCTGGCATGAATTGTTTCCATTTATGTGTTTCCTTCTCTGCTCTCGTCTGAATCAGGACAAACAAAGTATTCTCTGAAATGCGATTTGTGTAATTGCAAGGAACCCAAAATGCTAGTTTTTACTGAAAATTCCCAGCCCTGGCATTTTCCATCATCTCCATTAAAAGGAAATCAATGTCTCCAGTTTGGATGTTTCCCAAGAAATTTTCTTTCCATATCTGAAAGAATCTTGTGTTCACATAGCCATTAACAAGTAAATGTGATCGGAATGACCTTTTTTTAAATTTGGGTAAATAACAAGCCCTGGGGAGAGATGCAAGACCTGATTATTGCAGTTGCTTGGGTTTCTGTTTATATCGGCTTAATATTTTCATTTTAGGAAAGCAGAAAAAAATATGTATGTTCCTAGAAGAGAGGGGAAAAAACCCAAAACACAACACTTTTGAAATGTGATACTAGTTGTTAATCTCCTTCATCAGGCCCAACACTTTGGCACAAGGAGTGTACCGCTCATCAGCCTTGCCCTCTGACCACCTCTCCTGGTTAATCTTCTCCCTTTTCAAAGTCCTTCCAGCAGAAGATGCTGGAATATGGTTGGGAAGGAGCATTTGCAGGCCGGCAGTGTGGTGGCATAGGGCTGCAGCCATGATGCGCTTTCCAGCACACAACGTCTGGCACCAGCGCATCCCAAGCCCAGCTGTCACCAGCCACTGGTAGTGTCTGCACTTTGCAGGCTGATGAGCCACAGAAAAGCACACTGCCACCATTCAGCTTCAAAACGAGCTCTGAATCTCCTTCCAGGCGTGGACAAAGCTTCCTCTGGCTGGATCCTGGCAGCTCTGGAGAAAAGCCAGACCGTGGCCAGGAGCGGTGCCAGCAGCGCTGGGGCTGGCAGAGGCAGCAGCTGGCAGGCAAAGCCCGCAGGCAGGCGAGCTGGCAGCAGCTTGGTCAGTATTTTCCAGGATACATGAGTCTTGGTGAAATAAAAGGGAAGCCTTCATCAGCTGAAGTGTATCAGCTGCATCTTTCAGGGAGAGGAGATTTAGGGAGAGGAGGCTGTGGTCACCATAAGCGGTGCTGCCCGGCTCACACGCTGCCTCTCACCAGGCACCCTGCAGCACCTCCTGGCAAGACTCCATGTGTAATTGTAAGAGGTGTGTGGCAGTCGCCCTGCACTGCCACACACCTCTGTGCAGTCTGTAGGAGTCTGGTGCATGGATGGTTATCAGCAGGGCAGCAGGATGGCTTGAAAAGGTTTTAAACTGCTGCTGGGAGCAGTGCATAGAACCCGTAGGCCCTCAAATGCTCTTCAAGTGCCTGATTGAGTGCTGCTTATAAATACTGTAGTTCATCAAGCCTTTGGTGGCTGTTGAGTGAAGAACTATTTAACTATCTAGAAAGTGTCAACTGTAAGTTGAACATACCAGTAACTAATACGTGTGTCAGAAATGTGTCATTTTATGCCAATGGTAGTTATATGAAGTATGTATGCTCTTTCTGATTTCTCACTGTAGGCAGCTAGACCAACAACTTTAAAATAAACCTCTTCAAGAAAATTGGTTATTTTATCTAGTGCTCTCAATTTTCAGCTTGAGCCAATATTTACCTACTCAATCAATCAGACCAAAGTTAAAATAGAGACTGACTGATAAGTATTTGTTTAAACTTCAGAATCCCCCCCACTTTTCATTCTTTCTTATCTCGGTTTTCTCAACTATCAGCTTGCTGTCACTAATTGCCACACCTAATCTCTTTTCCGCTAGGAAGCAGCCTGGGACTGATAGAAGCCAAATATTTGGAAATCTGAGCTTTGTTTGTTAGAAAATACACCCATTCTGGGGTTGGGAAGGTTAATGAAGAGTCCCTGACCTGAGCATCACCAGCAGAACTGCTGGTCCCTGCGCCATATACCAGCAGAACCAACCTCTCCTTTAAGTTATGACAAAATGTCACTTGACACCCATAGGGTCCAGACCTCACATGGAAAGGGACAATAGGGGGTCAAAGGGGCTTCATTTTTCACACGCTGTGGTGGAGGTAGATTTGCTGCTCCCCCCACTCACGAAGGGCCCAGAAGAGCATCATGAAAGCCTGGTGTGTGCTCCCAGGGGCTGCTCCCACTGCCACCCCACCCCTGGCCCACCCCAGGGCTGGCTGACATCCTCCTGTCTGCTCTCCTGGCTGTGTCTCTGTGCCCAGGTGATATACCGAGCCCTGTCGCCGCCTTACGCCGCGGAGGACCCGTACAGCGCGGAAGCCCAGGAGCAGCTGAAGGTCACCAACCTGCGGGTGCGGCTGGGGGGGCGGGGGGGGGGCGCGCCGAGCCTGCCCCTGCGTCCCGCCCAGCCCGGCCCCCCTGCAGCCCCCACCGACCCTGCACTACGCCATCTACGACTTCATCGTGAAGGGCAGCTGCTTCTGCAACGGCCACGCTGCACACAGCGTCCCCGGCGCCCGGCTC
>NW_009952366.1:6783199-6801467 GCF_000747805.2 Chaetura pelagica | reverse complement strand
GCCCCCCCGTCCCCCAGTCGTTGCCCTGGCACCTTCCTAAGTCACCCATGCACACCCGGAACTGCTCCCGAAACTGTCCCTGGTGCACTCCTAATCCTCCCCATGCACCCCAGGAACTTGACCTCGGGTATCTCTGTCTGTGTCCCGGCCAGCCCGGCCCCCCTGCAGCCCCCACCGACCCTGCACTACGCCATCTACGACTTCATCGTGAAGGGCAGCTGCTTCTGCAACGGCCACGCTGACCACTGCGTCCCCGTCGCCGGATTCAAGCCCGTCAAGGCAGCCGGAGTTTTCCACGTGGTATGTAAATTGTGCCCAGCGACGTCTGCGCTGCGGGAAAGCAGAGTTTTACAAGCAGTAGGAGAGGTAGAGAGGGTGGTGTAGGTCCAAGGATATGGTATTTGACGTGTGATGCCTTGAATTCCAAGCACAGTGAGCAAAAGTGGCCTTCACAAAGGAGGTTGTCTCCATGTCAGGCTGAAGCACTGGCCTTCCCTTGTGCCTTGGTGTGGGGCCCAAGGTGAAGGACTCTTATCCTTCAAGGGTGCTCCACAGTAATTTATTCAGGTGCACCCTTAAAAAAATAGTAAATTGCTGACTCCCTTCTTCTCCTAGACACTAACTTGCAATAACACACTATCTAAAAGATAATAAATGCAGGGCATTTTGATGACAAAGGAGAGATTCTACAAAGGTACTAGGCATCTTTTGATGGCTGTTGCTTCTGGAGAATCCTCAGCTATTTGGCTGGGCCCTGAAATGAGGGGCCACTGAGCTGGGTTTTGGCTGTCCTTCCCAGGCCTTCCATTGTACTTCGTAGTACCTTTCTCTGAATAAAAAGCTTGTACTTTCGTTTCAAGGGGACTCACATCACAAGAGCTCTGATCTCAAATCCCCTGGGACCTACCGAGGCCTATACCCCACTCATCTAATGTCCCAAAGAAGCAAGAGCCACTAAAATGTTGGGGAAGTTACGGACACAGCAGCAGCCAGTGCACTGGACACCCTTGGCATGCCATGCCATGCCCTGCCAGCCCAGGGACACCACTCACTGCCCCAGTACAACTTGTCCTTTCTACCCATCTTGTCTAGCTCTGAAAGTCCTGGCTTTGCTGGCAGAGGAGCAGTCAGAAAAGCCAAGACAGTCAAACTTACTGCGCTGAATAATGTTAGAAAGGGGAAGATCGTAAGAAAAAAACATAAGGCAGTTACTTGAGGTAAGGAGGTCTGGAGTCTTTCCAGCTCTTCAGGGAACTCTCATTTCCCTTAAATTATGGTCTCAGGCATGAATCAGACAGCATGTTTCCCTTCTAATAGAGCCAGTCCTGCAACATCTTGAAAATATACCAATTGGAAAGCATGCAGTGCTGTGATTGATAAGGCTGTTTCAAGTAGCACTGCTCTGCTTTCCACAGGCATTCCCTGAGGGAAAGTCTTTGAAGGGACCTGTTTGCTCAGGATTATTTTGGTGGGATACAGTTGCATGGGAGCGTGCCCCAGAGCACTGCTGAGAGTTGTAACAGAGCCTGCAGCCAAATACACCTTCCGGTACAGCTACAGCCTATGGAAACCATAATGTGCAGGTAGCAGGTGCTGCTGCGGGAAGGAATCAAGTGCCAAAATCACACTGAGAACCAAAGCAAGAAATAGCAACAAGCCCCTGCGCTGGCCCCGAGGGGATTGGAAGTTCAACTCTGGTTATAAATATGTATGTGGCAGGAGTCCCAAAGGTGACGTGTCTCCAGCAAAGCTGACTCATTGTACTGTGCCTTACAGCTTATCCTGCATGTCCCGTAAAGGTTTTGCCAGTGCAGGGGCAACACAGCCCCGTGGTTTGCAAGGGGAATTAAGAGGGTAAGATGTTTCTTCTCCTGGTACCACCTTTTCCATCACAGGACTGAGGTAGCTAGGGCTGTGCCCAATCCCTGCCAGGCTCCTGCTTGGCACAGGGCAGCTGCAATTTGGGGACGGTGGTGGCACTCCATTTGTGTGTTCCAGGATGGGGTTTGCCAGTGCGTTGCTTCAAATTGGGAAGGGAGGATTATTTCCAAGATGACAACAAAACACGTGTGTGAATGAGCAGAAAAGCGATGGAAGATTGGGGAGTCTGTGGCTGCTTAGCTGGGAGAAGTTGGAGAAATTTCTGAAAAGAGAGTAGGACTTCAGAAAGGGAGAGTTTCTTTACATTTCACCTGGACAGGCACACAGAAGATAATTCTGAAGAATTATGGTCATTCAAATGTGAGATGGGGAGTTCAGTCTTGTCTTTGTGTAACAGTATCTATATGGGGTTTTAGCAGAACCTTCACTGTAAAACCAAGGACATCAAAAGCTGGGAAGTACATTACTGTTTGGTTAGACCAGAGTACTCCTGAAGAATATTCACGAAGTTAGAAAGTCAACATCAACATTTAAGCAAGTTTAAGATTCTTTAAAAGAAAAATAAACATTCCAAAAGAAGTATGTGCAAGTTTTCTTAACCTCCTGCTTGGTCTCAACCCAAAGGCAAAATTCTAACTGCAGTTTCAGTCCCTGCTTGTCCAGCAGAAGATCCGAATATGATGTATTTGTTTTTCTCCTGGGCTGCTCTGGGCAGTTAAGAAGGGTTGTCCTCATAGCACAGGGTGTTGCTGCCAGTTCTCAAGCAGATCTTGCAAAGCATTCAACAGCATTTCAGCCATCTCACCCAGAGAGTATCTGACAAAGCCACAGTGGATGTGGGGATGCTGATGGCTGCTGCTCAGGCAGGTTTCGTGCAGGGACCTATCCCTGGGGGTGAGGATGCTCCACTCAGCTCAGGACATCAGCCCAGTTCACTGTCACAGGATTCCTCCTATTGGATGCATTTTTTCTTGAAGGCTGAGCCATCATGTTCTGGGAATCTGACCATTTTGAAGGAAAATATTCTGAGTGGCTGAAGGGAGGCCAGAAGTCTAGCTCAGCCAAGAGATAATACTGACTGGGGATATCCTCAAACTGTAGGGGTGGGATGCAAACAGGGTTGCTCTGTGAACAAGGAGGGGGTCCTTCCACCGCAGCAGAAGCAGCTCTAGCTCCGTTCGCTGAGGTGGAATAACCTCCTTTTGTGATCCCTCTGAACTGGGTCAGAGCAAAGATGGATGTCACAGGGTCCAAATGTTCACTGTGTGAGAAAAACATTATTTCCTGTTAGGCTTAGCAGCAAAAAGCAATAGCCAGGGCCTGATAAAATGGGAGGTTTGATTCTATGCCTTCACAGCTGTCCAGCTGCAGAGCTCTCCATGAAGTTCGTCTCTGTGGTGGTCACTGTGCAGACACCACAGAGCAACACTTGCCAGCGATTCCTTAGCTCACCCTTTCTCCTAAAGGAGAAAGGAATTCATGTAGGAAACCTCGGGGTTTGTTTGAGCTTCAGAAATGATATTTGAACCTTTAGGTTTATTCCAAATACACAGGTGGGGTTCCTGCTCTAGGGCAGTTTCTCTCCATGAGGTGCAGTGGAAGCCTACAGAGAGGACATGGCTGCCTTCCAACAATGGCAGGGCCTGCTCCTTGTGGGTAGTGTGATCCTCGCTGTCCCTTGTTACACGCTTATGTGCAACAGACAGATGTCAGAGCAACACACATACTCTTCCTTCTCTTCCCTGCTCCTCCCAAATTTATTTGAAGTCACTGCCCAAATCTCAGCAGCAGCAGCCCAATGCATGACCAGGAAAACTTGTGCATGAACAAATACACCTCATGCAGTACCGTGCAAAGCAGTTGGATAGTTTGTGACTTGCATTACATGGTTAAACACCCATGTGAGTAGAGAAATAGATTCACAGACATAGGAGAACCCTCATGATCATCGGTAGCCATCAGAAGATTGGCTTTTCAGCTGATGTGTAGCATAGGAGCTTCTCACTCCTTGTCAGTACCTCTGTGCAAGGAGTTATTGCACTGTATGCCTGTCCCCTTACCAGCTAAAGCATCCCTATGGCCTGCTTGCGACTGTGGCAAGAGCTGTGAAAGAGGAGATCAGCCTAGGGATAGGGAGGGTCTTGCAGTTTAGGACTCCAAAGTGGGGAAAGCAAAACCAGAGATACCTCACCAGGGCTGTGCAGTTCTGTCTCAAGGTGAGAGCAGGAGTTCATCTATCTCAGGGATTCCTTGGCCTTCCCTGGTTGCAGAGTCCCACATCAGCCAGGTGGGTTTTATGATTGGCTGGAGATACCAGTGTTAGGGGGCTGTGTCCTTACTGGAGCTTCCTGCTTTTACCCCTGTGAGATAAGATCCCATTATCAGTTGGTGACTTCATTATCTCATTAATAATCCAATATTACCAGCTATCTGACGTTTCCCGCTCTATCCTTCCTTTCCCCTCCTGGATTCCTGCTGGTGCAGCATTTTCTGCACATCTTTCACCTCCATGGAGGTGAGTGAGATGGAACAGAGTGAGAAGAAACAAAGTGGTCTGGTTTTGTTCTTCCTCCTGTTCACTTTCTCCCTCAATGACAGTTTTAATAATGTGATACAGGAGCCATCTTTGCCCTGGAGAAAGGAAACGAGAAACTAGAACCTAGGCATGAAGAAGCTTTAACGAGCTTAAGACGTGCCCAAAGTGGTTTGGTGTGTTGCAGCTGCCATGCTGAAATGGCACTGCTTCAATTACATTTGTATGCTTCTTCAATAATCCAAGGTGCTGTGTCAGTGTAAGTCAAGGACTTAGCCAGGATCTGTACTCTATTTTCTAGGCTGAAGAGACAAACCAGTTCAAGAACTTGATCAGTGAATGCATCTGAACTTCATTGCATCTCCCTGACAATTAGGCACCAAACCCCAGATATACCTCCCCTCGTTTGAGGTGTGCTGTGGGTGTACCCAGGTTAGCCAGCTGATCTCCCCGGGCTCCTTCCCTAGTTACAAAGGGTTGGAAGGATACACTATGGTTGGGATCCAGGCTATACTGAGCTACCATGCTAAAGCACTTCCATATAGTTGGGCAGGGTGAATATTCCTCCCCTTTCCCATGTGGCCAGCCCAGTGGCTGTTTTAAATTGTAGTCATGCTATTGCCATCAAAAGATGCTGAAGGTCTTCTCCAGTGTCACTGACAGAAGCCTATTGTGCAAGGAATTAAAAAAAGAACACCAGACAGCCCCCACACCCTGGACAACAAGCTTTGTATTCTTCCATGAGAATGAGATAGGATATGAGAATTTTCTCATGCATAAATTTGGTTGTCTGGTGCTTTGGGAAAGAATACCTCCCTGCATGCTGACAGCAGCCAGTAGACATTGGTTCTAAAATTGGCACAGTGGCTCCAGAGCAACACAGTTTAAAATCTATGATTAGACACTCAGCATGAATGCCATTATCTTCCTTTAGGCTGATGCCATGCCCATTTTCTGTTAGAGTAAAAAAAAATAAATAAAAACATAGAGAAAATACAATTTTAGCAGTTCCAGGAAAGAAACTCTATTAAAAACAATGGCCCCTCCCAGCTATTTAGCCTATTTACACTATCAGCTCTTAGGGACATTGATTTTCTTTTAGTGTGCTTTTGTGTTGGACTGTATATAAGTGGGTGAGCTCTTGCAATGTAAATCAGTTCATAACAGGGACCGAAAGGATTTTTCCCTCAAAGCAGCAATTTTTTTTTCTCACTGCCCAACATTTTGTAACGTGATAAATCTGAGGAAAAGCATTTTATAGGACTCGACTAAAGAAAAAAACACACGTGTATTTGCAATCTGAAAGGAAGCACTGAAAGGTTCTAATTCAGCAACAAAAGGCTCTGGGAGGAAGCATGTCCTAGCAACTGCCTCTGTATAGAGAGTCAGTCGCTCGTTTATCTTACAGAAGTCAACTTTTGTAACACTGTTTGCAATGTGCCCTCTGATGACTGACGTTGTGACAGGGCTGTCAAGCTAAGAAGGGAAACAGTGTGAAAGCGAACAGGGATGTAAAGACCCCCTGACAAAATGAAAAATGGTATGAGAGGGATTTTGCTGCTTAAATGAGGCAAGAGCCGTGTGAATGCTTAAAGCAGTGAGACATTCTGGGGTTTGTGTTTGTGCACTTAGGGATGCTCCAGAATGACCCGAGTGCGTATGCCTTATGGTTAAATGTAAATGGAGGTAAATGAAAAGGGAGGAAAAATGTGCTCTGGGATGCTCCAGAATGACCCGAGTGCGTATGCCTTATGGTTAAATGTAAATGGAGGTAAATGAAAAGGGAGGAGAAATGTGATCTTTCCCTTCTCAATGCATAGGGATCACATTCTGCCTTCAGAAAGGTCCCTGAGGCCAGGTACATCATTTCTGTGCCCTACCTTGGGTCCTAGCAGAGCTGTCAGGCTAGTTTTTCAGCCCCGGCTCCCAGCTGCTCTCTGTCTTGATGGGGGATTTACCAGGCATCATGGTCTTGCAGCTGGACCTCCTACAGCTCTTTCAGGCATTAGCTTTGCCTGGTGTAGCCAGTCTGTTGGCTCTTTTTCACCTGTTGCCATTTCTCTTTTCCTTCTATTACCCCTCCTTCTTGTCCTGTTTCAGTTGTCACACTATTTCTTTTTTACTAAAAAAATACCTGTCTGCCAATGGCGTGCAAGAAAGGGCTTGCTAATACTCCTTATGTTGTTTCTGATGCATAAAAATCTTTTCTGACATGCTGGAATTATGTAGAAGAAAAAGATATTTTCTTCAATGGGATAAAGCTTGGATGGAGACATGTTTATAGCAAAGATGTTTTGGGCAGTGATCATTATTACTATTGAAGGAAAAGAAATAGATCAGCCTGATACAAACTTAGCACTTTCATTACATTTCTGGAAAAAAAGGAATAGGGTAAAAGGGTATTAACAAAACAGTCACAAGGATAAACAGGTTATTAAAGAGGCCATTTCTCTCCCCTTGGTCAGTTCAGACTGGCCATTTAGCTGTTTAGCTTGTTCATTAGCAGGTCTGCACACCACTCCAGCTGGCCAAGATGGGTCAGGGCCACCACAGGGCCGGAGAGGACCTCACAGAGGTGGAGTTTTCTTGGGGTCCAGCCTGCTTGAGTCATGCCACTGTAAAGGCTCAGCACCATGGGAATCTGGAACCCAGCTGTCTGTTCCAAAGCTGGCTCCCAAAAACTGCATCCTGTGCAGCTGCATCCTATGCAGAAGCAGGGCTAGCTGGGCCATTGTGTCCTGTGCCCTCACGGATGTTCACCCAGATGTAAGTCCTGTTGAGATTACGAGTCCTCAGTCCTGCAGCAAGCAGGGGGATGTACAGGTTTGCAAAGCGTGCATGGCTGGCTGGGCTACTGAAGAACCATCCAGCCCACTCCAAGCTGAGCAGAGGGGGTGCAGGAGCCACAGTGGGATCTAGGCTTAGAAAGAAACATCTGATGAAGATGATGATACATCTGATTGTGATAAACCTTGAAGGAAAGGAATTTTTTAAGCTTTTCAGTGAGAAGTGTGTTTCCTTCTGCCCAGATGCATCACACCTTTACAGGCAATCAATACATGAGGAGCATCATGCCCTACTCTGCCACGTGGAGCTCTCTAAGCACCCACTGATTTGCACCATCTCCAAATTTGGCTGTTTTGCAATGTTCCTCACCAGGAGCTTACAAGCCTGCCATTGCTGCAGCAGGATGAAACACCCCACCACAGACTTTTTTTTTAATTATTAAGTTGAAAAAGGCCTCTTCCTTTAGCGTTTGCATACAAATTAAGAAGTTGGCACACAGCTATTCAGTGGTGTACTTATTAACTCTGCGTGCCAAATTAATGGCTGCACATCAGGGCCTTGGGGTATCTGTCCTCTTCTCTTTTGTTTTCACCCACCTCCCCTATTCTGCCAACACAGCATGCTCCATTATACGGCACTTGGGCTTTCAGAAAATGCAGGCTCTTATGCCTTGGGACCATGAATGCTCCTTGGTGGGGCGTTTTGCCTTGCTCTCTGCTGGTGTCTTGGGATGCTTAATCCTTTGAGGGTTTCTTAGGTGCTGCTGGGTTTCAGAGTTGTATGTTATTCATGCCAGGCAGCCCTGGCTGATTGATTGAGTCCCCACTGATTCTTTGTGTGGCTTTGGCAAGAAGGGAACTGAATTTAAAGGGTGAGGCTGTAGGCTGAGGGCACAAGTAGGGGGAGCACACATCCCTGCAGTAATTCTGAGAGTCCCTGTGTCTGAGACATACCCCTGTTTGCAAGTCTTCTCCGATGTCTTTCTCGCTTTGGCATCATGATCACCAAAGCACTAAGGGACCACTTGGTTTTGACCATGGCACCCTCTGGCTCCCTCAGGTTGCCTTCCCTTCCTGATCACACACATCTTAGGTCTGGTGAGACCCTCTACCCTAGGAGTAGGGTACCTAAGTCTAGTCAGGAGCAAGCTGAAAGATTTCCCTGGCCGTAGATGTGGTTCAGGCTCCTACAGCTTGTTTTACCACTAACCACTCAACGGCCAAAGGACTTGCAAGAATCCCCTACCAAAAATGGCATACAAGAGTTAGGGCTCCAGCAAAACCATGAGAAGATGACCACATGACTAATACAAGTTTAACCAATTTGTTTCCATGCAGATGGATGCTTTTAAATGTCTGTAAAGAAGCTCTGTAACACTGGTTTGTGCGTGGACTTTGCCTAAAAAATAGAGAAGAGAGAGAGAAATTCTGTTGCAGAATGTTGATTTAGGAAAGCAAGGCATCTGAGAATTTGAACAATATTTTGTAGGTGGTAGCAAAAATGAAAATACGCAAACACAAAACACATTTTGAGAACTAAAAATTCCTTCTGAAAATTTGTTTTGTTTCTTTTCTTAATTTGCTTCTCATTCTTTTCAAACATTAGCACACATGTAGGCATATATCAATACAGTGAGCCAGACAGACTAGTACCTGCAGTGAGACCAACTGATCTCTGCGATGGGGCCAAAATACCATAGAAAGTGAAATTATCCTAGTCTTTATGCTTTAGCTTAGACACTTGTACTTTCTCCCTGACTCCACCTGTACCTCTCCATTGCTTACGCAGTCAGTTCCTGTACTGTATTTTGCTTATTCCTGATTTGATTATCCAGACATTTTAATAAGGCAGAAAAGTATCACTTTAGAACTTTTAGCAATATTGTATTATTTGTATTGCTGCTGAAAAATCTTTTAAGGACTTTCAAGGTCAGTTTTGAGTTTTTGTCTGTACCTGTTACTGCTGACCACTGTCAACTAGCAGCTGAAATCTATTCATTAAAAAATAAATAAATAAATCAGAAAGTCATTAGCCAGGAGTGTGTGTGGCTTGCAAGCGTGCACCTACGTAACAGGCAGGGGCTGTTTACAACGTGCTCAAGGTCCTCTTCTGTTTTGTTTACTGTTCAGGTTTTTCACAGGAACCATTTTGTGGTAGGTCTCAGCAGCAAGTCATGCAGTTTAGGAACAGCAAACCTGTAAAACCGTAAGTTAAACAGGGTGGAAGGCAGCAGTTTCCAGTAGCAGTTACAGCCATGTCCCAGCTCTGGGCTGATCACCAGCTTCCCCAACCAGCCTGTGTCACTCCCAGTACCGAAAGCAGCCGGCAGCTGGTGCAGCTCCCCAGCTCCCTTGGTTTTATGGCCATCCTTTGGCATGAGCATGGGGCCAAGCTGGCAGGGTGAGCTGAGGTCTCTAGCTCGTTACTGAGAAGCTGGAGAAGCCAAACCACACTCAGTTTATTGCCTCCCTTTCCCCACCACTTACCCTGGTGAAGGAAGGGTGGTGAGGCACAGCTCAGCTCACATTTCATCAAACACAGGGTGCTGATTGTGCCATGCATCAGATGTCCGGAGAGACTTAAAGCTGAAACACTCTTAGTAAAACTGTACTTAAAAGTAAAACATGGAGCAGAGTAAAGCTGCAAGCCCGGGCAGTCACCAGAACAGCTATAATAGGTAGCTGGCTGCCACGCTCCACAGGAAAAAGCAGGGCCTTCAGCCTTGCTGGCGGAGCTGTGCTGTTTCAGAGCTTGATTTCTTTGCACCCAGGGGCTGCCTGGCTGCTCTTGTCCTCCAGCTACGTCCTGTTTTCTTTGCATTTGCCAACAGTGTGAGTAATGCCAGCGGCTGACAGGGCAGCTGGCACCAAGTGTGCTACGCTGGCTTTTCATCTCTAATTATCCCCTTGCACCAGGCTGTCTAGCTATTAAATTATCTATCTGTCATGAAGATATCTGATTATAGTCGCTCATGGTCCTTGTGCTATCCTTGGTTCTTCCTTTGTGGGTCAAAGATTCTGCCTAGCATGAGTAGCTATCGATGTTTCAGGGGGTTCTTTTTCTCATACTTATGATGGTAACAGCTGATCATGCAGAGCTGGTTGCTGAGGTTGTGCATGCTATTCCTGCAGTGCTGCAGAGGTGTATTTATGTTTGGGAGGAAGAAAAGGAGAAAGGTTTTACAGTGTTTCCCAAGGATGCTTTGAATATGGCTTTTTAAAATCTCTTCTGGGAATTCATGATGCGGCCTAAAACTGCTAAAAATCCTTTCAGATCTCAAAAAATAAAAAAAAGGTGTGATTATACAATAAAATTATGTGGTGATCCACAAATACTAATCTAACTGAAAGTGTAACTGCAGAGTGTTTGCTTTTGACTGAACCAGACATCAAGGCAGTCATCATGCTAGCCCTCTTTCTAGTCTATGTAACAGCATCTAGCTGGTGTGGTATCTCCTGTATATGGGCCTTGCTTGTGCCAATGAGACTCTTTGGGCTTTGCTGTGGGTGATCCTTGCTCTCTTTGCCCTGCTAGGTCCATGGGAAATGCATGTGCAAGCACAACACGGCAGGATCCCACTGCCAGCACTGTGCCCCGCTCTACAACGACCAGCCTTGGCAGGCGGCCGACGGCAAAACCGGAGCCCCCAGGGAGTGTCAGTGTAAGTAGCCAGCCAGGAACAGTGTCTCCAGAGCCTCTGCTGGAGTGAAAAAGCTTCCTCCTTGTGTGCCTTTCTTCTGTGTTTCCAAGAGGCAGCAGATACCAGGGTGGTGGGCAGGTGCTGTGGACGTGGGAGGATTCCTTCTGTGGTGCTGGGATGAGCGCAGGCTGCAGGGGGCTGCAGAGGTCACAGGGTGGTTGGATGCAGTAGCAGCAGCAGCAGCAGCCTAGTCAGAAGGGTGCTGAGGAGTAACTGCACCACCCTGTGCAGTTTTGCAGGCATGCTGAGTGCCATCCTTCTGAGGCTTCAATGCTGTCAGCACTTAAACTAGCATCAGCCTGCCTGCAGTTGCACTTGCTCCAGTATGGATGTTCCCCAAGGGAATGACAGGGAATCCCTGTTTCCACCAGCAGCAGTTCATGAGCAGGGGTTGGAACAGGTCTCACTTGTCCCCTCAGTTTAGGTGTCTGGGCATCCAGACATCTCCAGTGCCAGCACAGGGAAAGGGGGATGTTTGTCCCCTCTCACACACCTCCCCTCCACCTGCCCTTTCCCTCTGTCAGATGCAAGGAACATCCTGAGGGCACCCATGTGGCAGATGCTATAAAGGGCACTGCTGAGTCCTAAAGCAGAGAGAGAAGGATCCTGCCACAGTATGATCAGTGAATGTGGGAGGTCTCCCAGTGCCATTGCTGTCCTTGTACTGGGAAACTCATTCTTTAAAAAAAGGTTAAAGAATTTTGGTTTATATTTTTTTTCTTTAATGTCACCTCTGAAGTGACAAGCAAGCATGGATGAAAATGCGATGATACTTCATGCATTTGAATGAGTAGTGGTGTCACAGGTCAGGTCTCCCATTCCAAAACATGGTTTGGGTTTTTGTGTCTCTTATCTGCAAATCAACATCTTTCATTGCCTTAATGAGTCTTTCTGTCCCCCTTTGGCTCCATCTCAGCATGCAAGTGCAATGGACATGCCGACACTTGTCACTTTGACATGGATGCCTGGTTGGCATCGGGCAACCGCAGCGGCGGCGTCTGCGACAACTGCCAGCACAACACGGAGGGGCAGCACTGCCAGCGCTGCAAGCCGGGCTTCTACCGCGACCCCAGGAAGCCCTTCTCTGCCCCCGACGCCTGCAAACGTAAGTCAGTGACCTTTCACTAGGAAATGTGCATCGAATGGGAGGATGTCAAAGGAAAGGTGTGATCTTTCTGCCCCTCCTTGGAACAATCCTCTTGCTTCAGTGAAGGAATTCCCTTCAAATTCCCTTTTTGGTTCTGTTTGCAAAAAGCGATGGTGAGGTTTGCAGGGCAAAAGCCTGCAGATGCTGTTGACAAATCTATCCTGAGGATCCTTGTAGCCTGGGGTCAGGGGAAGAGAGATGATTAATTCACTTTGTCCTGATATTTTTGGAAAGCAAAAGCTGCATCGTGTTTTCTTTTTCTCCTTGTTTGGTCATTGCTGCAACCTCAGAAGCAGGGTGCTTCAACCAACAGGGGTGCAGCTGGCACCAGTGCGTGTTCACAGCAGCAGCAGGTGGGTATGGAGGGACAGACAGGAACAGGAGTTTAGCGGTATTCCAGAAGATGTGACACTAAGGAGGCCAGGCCAAAGGTGATGACTTAGCTACAAGTGAAATTAAATATTTCCCAAGCAAAAGCAGTGATCCAAAAGATATGCTCCCCAGGGACCACTGTGAGGATGGTGACTCACCACAGGGGAGTCCAGATCCCGAAACCAAAATATAAATGGGTCAGCTAAATATAGGGTGCAGGCATGCTCTCCACTCTGCACCTTCAGCCACCCACCAACATAGCCAGATTTCTCCTCACTCACCCAAAGCTGGAGGATGGCCTTCATGGGTGGCAGAAGAAAGTCCAACTGGCACCCTGCGTGTGTCATTTGCAGGGACTCTGAACATATCTGTCTCCTCCACAGAAGAAGTACCCGTGTTTAAAGGAAGATAAACTCTTCTGAGTTGGTGACCTGCATCCCAGGCTGGGAGGGTGTGTGAGTTTTTGCTTTCTTCTGTGGAGCTGGGAGGAGAGCAACCACTTTTGTCCTGCTCCCTCACTTTGCCTCATCCTTGTAAGGCTGCCGCAGAAGTCCTCCTCTCCACCTTTCACTCATTGCAAGGAGGAACAGAACAGCTGAACTGCCTGTTTTACAACTCTAATTCTCTTTATGAAAACATCATTGACCACAGTTCTCCATTACTTGTGTAAATAATTATTTCATTCCTGTAGCATGTACACAAATTTGTTTTTTTAAACGGTGAATTTAATGACTTTTTAAAGTTCCTTTACCTACTTGTGTATATTGAAGCTCTAAGTCTCCTTCTCTGAAACAGCAGAAACTTTCCCTCTGTAATTATTGCCAGAACTCGGGCAATGAACTTTTGTTTTGGAGTCTCGTTAGTAAAAAAGCAGGTTTAAATCTTGCACTTAGACTTAAAACAGAAGCTTGAGGGTTGTTTTTTTCCCTAACTCATGTAGTCACCCTTGCGGATTACAAAAAAACCCAATTGATTAATTGACTCCTGTTAGATAATGCAAGACAAAAGACTGAAATAGATATTGTAAGGGACCCTCAAGCTCCAAAATGTGCTTTTACTGGAGTTGTGCTACCTTCACTAGGATTGTTATTCTTGATACTCTCTACATGCCAGCTCCTGTCAGGGAAGAGCACATGCTTTTCGAAGGCCATTGAAGCCAAGTCAAGCTTTGTCACTGCTTTGAGCACAGCCTTCTGGACACCTAAAAATAGCCCTACATCTTAGAGGTGGTAGGAGTGGCCACCATCTCCTGGGATGTCTCATGCAGCCCATCAATGAGACTGAGTTGCATGAGGGACCCTTCGTAGGGTTTTGCTGGCACCAAAATGCCTAGTCCAAATCTTGTGGCTATTTGGAAGGTCCAAAAGGAAATGAAATGGCACCTCCTGGGCTGGCCAGCATGAAGCCTCCTTCCTTGCAAAACCAGAGAGAAACAGAGGTCTCAGGATCTCTTGCTGCAGAACAGCCACAGCTTGAAGGGAAGGCTGCCAACAGTGTGCGTGTGCCTGTGTGAGGTTAGACCAGCGCTAATGAAGTCAGGCATTGCATCATATATTAATCTGTGTGTTAGCTACATCCCAGAAGACTCAACTAGAAGTTTCTCCCAGCCCTTCTGGACAGGAGGAAGCTGCAGGGATGACATGATTAATGGGTATTTTTGTTGACGTATGCTGGTGCTCAGTGCTCTCAGCTTTCTGCATTCACCTCTAAATCACTGGCCCATGGCATTCCACTTTCCACATTTTTTCTCCAAAAAGAACGAAGTGTGCCTGACACAAAGACTACAAATTTGTTTCCATTACTCCTTGATGTAACAGTCCCGCATCTTTATGGACCATTATGTTTTTATGAACTCTGGTATTTAAAGGCCAAAGGTACTGTGTATTTTACAAGAACTGTAAGATAGCCTTGAGTACAGGGGGGAAAAGTCTTCATTTATTTACCTTCTGCATTACTTTGTTGTGGTTTTTTGGTTTTGGTATTTATGAACTACGAACCATTAAGTACTCAAATGCATGAGGTACTTCACAAGGCTCTCCTTCCTGAGATCCCTCCACCATTTTCCTTCTGGTCTTCTGTTGCTGTGGCTGCTCCCTGCACCAAGGGATCCAGCATCTCATGGGGGAGCCCATCAGCTTGTGGGGCCATTGCAAATGACTAATGACTGTTAAATTAAATTATAGAACACCAATAATGTCTTATGCCTGGCACATTTCCAAGGACCATGCTATGGTCTGCAATAACAAGGGACGTGCGTGGTGCCCTGTTATTCATTTCAGAAAGGCCATGGTGTTGCCTGCTTGCTCCTGGCTCAAGGCACTGTTATTGCTCAACTGCCGGGCAGCATTGAAAATTTAAAAATACCAAGGTCAAAGTAAATAAAGGAGTTGTTAAGCCATAATCTTTAAGGATACTTTAAAGATTCTTGTAGACGAAGAGTGTATATAATATTTGCTCAGGAGTAGGTGTGTACCTGATAAAACCAGACATTCTGCCATTTAAAACAGCAATCTAATGACTCTTTCCCCCACCATACCTATCAGTCCTTTTCTTTACATTCCTTGTGAATTTTTAAGCTTCAGCTACAGAATAATTGCAGACACTAAATCAGGTTTTATAATTGCCAAGTTTATTTTTGCTCTTCAACTGTATGTTTTTGATTGTAAATGTTTGGCATTTCCAAAGGTTAGCTGGCAGCTGAAGAAACCACAATAGTATGAACAATCCAGGGCAGGGAAATCCAGCTCCACTGGAGTTGCACTCACTGGATTTCACTGCAAATCAGCACGTGCAACGTTGGGAAAAGCAGCTGTTAATTCATCTGTGCATCGAAGTCAGGTGCAAGATATTGCTGTGTAGTACAGGTTGGCAAATTGGCATTTTAACAATGCTGCTTAGAAGTCAAAAAGAAAGCAAAAAGATCATGCTTTTGGAGGGTTTCTCTTGGTCCCAGGCTGGTGGTTTCCAGCCAGCCCTTCTCTCACTGGAGCTCCCTTGGCCATGGAGACCCCCAGCCTTGCCAGCGGGGTGGCCCCAGCACATGAGACAGGCACTGTCCTGAAGCCTCATGCTGAGACTCTCACTCTCTCTGCCCATGTGTCCACCACAAACTGCCATCCCTCACTGTCTGTAGCTACTTATCTGCCACTTGGCTGCTCCTCTGACCTTCCTGGAAGTGGGTCTCCTACTACTTGTGCTACAGTGAGGTGCAGGTTTGGCAGAAGGAGGAAAACAAGGTCTAAAACCAACACTCAGCACAGCAGTACCTTCAGCTGCCAAATGCTGTATAATCAGTCCTGCGGTCCTTTCCTTCCTGCCTTTGCCATAGTATGGAGGCACTTCGTCCTATTTTCATGCATTTCTGTGAAAGTGATTATAACACGCTCACATTTGAGCTGTAGAGTCTCGTTTCTAGTGCTCAGTGCATTATGATGGGCTGCAGTTTATGTCTCTGCATTGCTCAGCACATTCCCACTGCAGCACCTCACAAATATTTACCATGTTGTAAATTTGCCACCCAAAGCATCCAGATTAATGCCACTTAGTGTCATCTTGGGCCTCAACCCAAAATGCAAGACCAAAAAGCTTCAGTTTGCCAGCTGCTGATGGAAAGCAGGTCAGCACCTTGGTAGCTCATGGGGAAGCAGCAAGCAAGGACAGAGTCCATGAAAGTGGCTACACTGCCCTTGTAGAAACGACCGACCTTCACAACACATCTCTTTACAGCTTTTATTAAAAAGTATAGCCAATTACATTCTCATTTTTAATTGGCATTTTAATTGCCTATGAGCTTGCTGCTGTATTTGTCATAATAGCCTTTGCAAGTTTAATATTCTTGCCTCACAACTGCCATTTAAGGGCCACCGCCACTGCCATATAAATTTTCTATTTGCAAAAAAATTGTGTGAAAGCATTGTCTGAAATATAAAAATCTCCAACCCCAGTAGGGCTGAGAATAAAACTCAGCTGAAATCCAACCGAAACAAGATCAGATCTCTCCCTGAGCAGTGAGTTTAGCTCACTGACTGCAAGAGAACAGAAGAGGTTTAAGTGCTTGATATGTCCCCTGAAGGGGCAGAGGAATGCCAGAAATACCCACCACATCCCCTAGGAAAAGAGAGCATTTGGCTTCATGTGTTAGGTGTGAAACACTTCACAGACTTCAGGAGAAAGGTATGTGAGTCTTGGTGAGCACTGTTGAAAACTATGCTATTAAATGTACAGGAGTTCACTGCCTGCAGCTAGTTATGCAGTTTGTGGAGAGGCTTTCTAATCTTTTAATTTTATATAATTATATGGGGGGGGAATGGAAAGGGTGGGGAAAATCTGGGGATCACTTTGGCAAAGATTTTGGAATCATAGTTGCCTCTAAGTTAATTGCCAATATTAATCTATCCTTTAATATTTTGAAATGACAATCCAAGTATGTTAAATGCCTGAAACCACAAAAATGTTGTTGGAGCAAAGTTAAATATATGTATGTGCAGTGATAAGTATTTCAAGAGAAAGAAAGTTTATGTTACATGCAGTAGCTTTGCTGCTTTTTTGCCTTCACGGTTGCAAAATGAAAATATATGTATTAGAATTTGGCAAAAAAAATCCATCCAAACAAAATTGTATCAAGAAATTAAATTTTTATCTAAATGGAGTTTATGACAAAAGTCTTTCAGCAGGGAATTTTTTGCCATAATGCACAAAGCTGACCACAACGTATCATGGTCAGACAGTCAAACCCTGAGGGAAGGAGAGCACGAGTCACCTGGCTACTGGTCCCTTGGGGAACTGCATTGCCTGCTGGCCAAGCCACGTGGCCAGAGGTTTGGCTCACAATTTTGATAACTGTATTTCTCATCTCTGTAAAGATAAACATCTTTGGGGGGAAAAAAATTGTAGTCTTGCAACAGACACATGTTGCATTTATGAGAAAGAAAAATCCTAAGAGGTAGACAAGGAAGTCTTCACACCACCTAATCTAGGGCATCTTTTCTGATTTGTGAGAATGGCCATTTTTCCCACTGTGTCCCATTATGCTTCCAGTGCCTCATCCTGCTGCAAGGGGCTGTGTGGCGTAAAAAAAAAAAAGAAGCCAGCATGACACACACACTGCAAACATGTGTCCCAGAGTATACGCAAAAGTATATCTCTAAGCCCTCGGTGTCCTAATTCTTTTTTTTATTTTTTACAAATGATGGCTTTAAGAGAAAATAAGACAGAGGCAGAGGGGTTCTTTTTCCTCAGCCTACACTTTAATTAACAAAACTGTTCTGAGAGGGTTATTTAACCTCCTGGATGCAAGGCAGTTGTTATTACTTTAGAAAGCAATTATATTCTGATTCTTTTTTACAACGAAGCACCCACAGCTGCTTAAACATTATTCTGAGTCAGGCACATCGCTGGGTGCTCAGCTGGACTGGAGTCCAGATGCTACAAGGAAAGTCATAAAGGCCTGTTAGGCAAAAGACAAGGTGAAACCGGGGTGGGTAGACTAAGATAGCTCACAAGTCAGTCACACAGTTTCTAAAGGGAGATTATGATCAGACCTATATGAGTAAGAGGGAGGAAAAGCCCCCAACATCCTTGTCCCTAGGCAGAGTGACAGTTCCACCCCTCAGAGCTTTTGCACTCACAGACGCTCTCTGTTCCCCTACCGTGTCCCCCCTCCGCAGCCTGCTCCTGCCACCCGCTGGGGTCGGCCGCGCTCCCCCTGGGCCCCGGCACCTTCTGTGACCCCAGCACTGGTGACTGTCCCTGCAAGCCCGGCGTGGCCGGGCCCCGCTGCCACCGCTGCCTGCCCGGCTACTGGGGCTTCGGAGCCTACGGCTGGCCGGCCCCGCACCGCGCCCCCCCG
>NW_009952366.1:6778119-6782678 GCF_000747805.2 Chaetura pelagica | reverse complement strand
ACTGCGCCCGCAGCTGCGACCCCCGCACCGGCGACTGCCTCAGCAGCAGGTGAGTTGGGGGGCCCTGGGCACCTGCTCCCAGCCTCGCCCGTCCCCCCGCCACCCCCATCCCGGGGAAGGCAACGCGCTGGCCCCGTTTACGTGTGGCATGGTGTCTGAGAAACAGCCGTGATGTAAAATATTTGGAGTCAGGTATGGTCAGGAATTCGGAGACAGAGGGGGCACTGGGGCTGCAGTTCACCTGGGTGCCAGGCACCCAGCATGGCAGGGCACCAGCAAGGCTGGCTTATTGGCTCCTGCTGCTGGTGTTAATGCTTGAGGTGTTTCCCATAACCTTCACCAATGCTTCCTTTCCGTGAGCAAAATGTGAGCTTCAGGGAGATCTGAGCAAGAGAAGACCAAAGGGTTGCTGTTGCAGTTCAGCTTGCATTGACTGTGCTGGACTTGGAGCCACACTGACCTTTTTAAAAGACAGCGTGTTTTAATAATACCCTGCTCTCCAGATCTTACATGTTGCTGGGTTTTTTTACTGCAAGGGAGATGATTATAGCATATTAATATTTGTAATGCATTCTAAACCCAAAATGGGTTCACAATGCACTCTGACAACACTCAGTGTGTTCACTTTCCAAAACTGCCCCTTGCTTTTAACACCACTAAAACGTGCAGTCACGTTGTGCCTAGAGGACACGTTGGTAGTGGCCCTGCTTTCCGCTGGCTTCAGAAGGAAGGCTGACCATCTCCCTTTCCTCCCAGCAGCTCGGATGTGACCTGGCACCATGAAGCACCTCCTTTCCAGGCAGTGCTCAATGAGAGCGAGCCCACCTGGAGCTGGGAGGATGAGCAAGGCTTCTCGGCACTCCGGCACTCCGGTAGGACAGTGGCTGTGCATGTGTTTCCCTGCCCCATCCCTCCTACCAGCAGCCAGCACAGATGCAGTCTTCTGCACCGGCTTGTAATTAGAGCCCTGGCAGTTGCAGGAGGGGATGACACTTCCCTGTTAATGTCCTGTGCAACCTCCATGAGCTGGAGGAGTCTTACAGCTCATCCCATCAACGGGAGCATGTGCAAACCCTGTAGGCAGGTGCTCCACACTGAAAGCCTGCACCCAGCATTCAGCTGTTGGTAAGGCAGGAGCTGCTTGCCTGGATTTGCAGCCCTAGTTTTGAATTTCAGGGCTGGACAATCTCTTTATGTTATCCATCATTTAAATCTGTCTTTTTATTAAATAGGAGTATGTTGGATAAACCAGCAACATTATGTAGAGGGTGGGTTTTGCTACTTTACAGGCAGGGAATTGGAAATACCCAAATAACTATTTATTTCCCCCATATCCACAACAATTTTGGCATCAATTGCAGCTTACAATGCAATTTGAGATTGCCTGGCATTTCAGCTCTAATCCCACCCCCCCCACCCCAAGTCTGGAGAAGGCAGATGCTGCAGAAGGTTGCTGGGAGGCTGTTTGTCCCCGTGGAGCAGCATCAGAATGTCCTCCCTGGAGGTCACTGCTGCGTGCAAGTGGGCGGGTGTCATTTCCTGCCTCTTCAGAAAGTGGCACGATAAAATCTCCAAGATACAGTAATTGAGTTAATTGAGGTGAAAGCACCATCATTTGTCTGGGCGACTTCATTTCAAACTTAAATAAGTATATTGTGTTATTCTTTGTTCTAAGATCACGGAAGTCATTAGTCTGCCTTAACCTCTGCAACATTTCCTTTTTAAATTTTGTCTGGTACATTACGGTGTGGAAAATACCATGGGGGAAGACACGCATGTTATTTGGATCCCAAGGCAAAATAATAAGGCCTTTGTTTCCCTTCTCTTCAAATTGTAAACAAGGAATAATTGCTCTTGGATTAAGATTGTATATTCAGCCTGGATCTGAAAATAAGACATTTTTTTGCATGAGGCTTGAGGGCCACCTGAAAACCTCTGGCAAGTCCCAGGCTTTGTCCGCAAAAGCTCCCATCGTCTAATTACAGTCCTCAGCCATTTGCCTCCTTCTCTTTTCCCAGGTAAATGTGAGTGTAAAGAGCAAGTTTTAGGGAATCCCAAAGTCTTCTGCGGGATGAAGTACACCTACGGTGAGTTTCGGGTGAGGTGGCCGGGGTGTAAAGGGCGGTGCTGTGAGGCGGTGCAGGAGTGTAAAGCGTGAGAGATGCTGCGGTGTGCACTGTTCCGTCCCTGCAAACCCATGGGCTACTTGGTCTGGGAGTGGCTCTTTGACCTTTCCAAAATATATAGATATCGGGGTATCAAATCAAGGTGGGTTAAGTGTCTTGCTCTGTTACCCACCTCTCTTGCTACCAAAATATTCTTGTGCCAAAATCATGGGAGGACAAGAGCTGGAAGGGTCTCTAAGAGATTGTCTAGGTCCAAGACAGACTGGAAAGCACTGTTATCCAAAGTGAGTCACTATCGCTCCTTATGTAGACCAGGCACCCCAAGAACAGTCTAAAAATCACTAAATCTTAATTAGACTGAATGTAAGGAGGGACAGTGATCACCACACAAGGCACTACATAGAGAAGGTGGCTCTGGCAGTTCCTGGGCCCTTTTCCCTGTCAGTAAAGTTCAGCTGTTGCAGTGGGGAGATGTCTACTGGATTTAAATGAATGAGAGGAGGTGCTTTGTCTCTGAAGACCTCTCTGCTCTGTGCCAGTGAACTGCCTCCTTCATACTGCAGCAGAGTGAGGAATGCTCTGCATAGCACTCTCTTCCTTCACAGTCTTCCAGGGGGTTTTTGCACCTGTTTCATCTCGCACTGAAGTAAAAAATGCACAGAGAGATAACCTCTACCTCTGCAGGCTGCCGAGCAACCTACAAAGGGAAGTTCAAGGGGCTGCCAGAAGTTGAAATATAGCCCTGGCTTAGCGATATCAGGAAAAAAATATGATTTTGCTTTGATTTGCTCCCTGACCACAGTAGTGACTGTGTTCAGTCTTGCAAGAGATAAGAAATAATAATTATTTTTTTTTAAGTCACAGAAACCCCAAGTTCAGAAATCTTATCTAAAGTGCACTCAGGCTTCCCACTCTTTCATCACTTGACATGCAAAGGTGTCAACCAGACTGGAGAGACAGATGAGTAATGGGGCTCATCATGAGCTTCAGGAGGCCAAACAGTAAGAGAGGTTTCCCTGAGCTTCCTAATGTGCAGCACTGAATAAAGCACCACCATACAGTGATACCTACCAGTGTAGGCATCAGCACTGTGCAGGGGAGGTTCATGTGTGGGACCTGAGCCTCAACCACACGGGGAGTCAGCAGGTGGGATACCAGGTGGCAGGAGTGTGCCTGTGGATATCTGTAACCTGGAAGGACTTAGTGATTTGCCTCAGTCCCCACCAACATCTGTCTCCACCACTGCATTCGGAGGACTGACAGCAGGAGTGCTCACCAGGGTGGGATGGGGGCAGCCCCTTTACACCCCTGTCTGGGCCAAGGCCAGCAAAGCCTCCAGGTCCATCCCTAAAAGAAAGGCTTTCCACTTCATTTCCAAAGATGCTAAGGAAGCTGAAGCCTTTACTGAGCTCCAGGGGAAAATGGGGCCCTCACAACTTTTGAAAATAAGTTCACTGGACCTCACCTGCCTCCTGGGAAGGTGCAGGGGCCATGGCCAAAGCAACCAGCAGCTTCCTTGCCCATAGGTATGGGCACATGTACTGTCCCAGCAGCTGTGTTGACCCCAGGCTTCCTAGCATCAGGAGCATCAGTCTAACTCCACTGTAATGAAGTAATCTTCACTGCTTCACCCAGACACCCACATTAGACAAGAAAAAAGAAAAAAAAAGAGAAAAATTACTATTTATAAGTAGTTTATATGTTCCTGGGTTTGAATTCATGTCTTCCCAGTGATCAAGACAAAGATCTTGTCTGCTCATGACAAAGGCTCCCATGCAGAAGTCAATGTGAAGATCAAGAAAGTCTTGAAATCTACAAAGCTGAAGATCCTCCGAGGGAAGAGGACACTCTACCCTGAATCCTGGACTAACAGGGGCTGCACTTGTCCCATCCTCAATCCTGGTAGGTTTGACTCCCTGAGCAGTACCTCCCCACTATATTTACACAGATTTTATTCCCACTCCTCTGGCCCCTCATGACAATGAGCAGAAATGGCAACCTAGTGTTCATTAAATTATTGGTTGCTACATCATTTTGATCCCAAGAGCAATCTCCATCAAATTTGAATCTTGTGGAGAAAAATTTGGTTCATTCCATACACTTTCAAACATACAGTTCTCTTTATGCAGCATAATAACAGTCTGACAGCTTTACCAGTCTCAGTCTCTTCCCAGAGGGAGAGAGGTGCGTATCACCCCATTACTACTTTTCAAAACTAGTGATAATAAACACATATGAGTCTTATTTGAGTTATAATATTGCACTGAATTTCTAATCTAAACTAAAGGGGAAATGTGTCTTTGAAAGTAACACTAATTTGCATCTACAAGATTTGGAAGACATTATTTTATACAGTGAGAGGGCAGTTTTGGCTTCACAGTTTTTTCCTTGTAATCTTTCACTGAAGTGGAATATAAACAGTGCATGCTGTCT
>NW_009952366.1:6772254-6777947 GCF_000747805.2 Chaetura pelagica | reverse complement strand
AGACTCAGAGCTTTGTTAAACAGATCAAAACTAAGCTCGAGCTGACACACCTTTCTTTACCTCTCTGAGGTAAACCAACAGTTATAAACTAATACAGATAAAGGGTATTCTTTCCATGAGGCAGATACATCACTTGGAAATCACTAGTCTCTGCTGAGACATCCTGTATGAAGACAACATTAGAAACTTCCTTTGGGAGGACAGGGCTGTCTGCAGGGCTGGATCACACAGAAAGCTTATTCATTGATTAGGTGTTTGCAGTCTTCTTTCATCTCCATTGAGTGACCATCTTTGGCTTTGAAGGCAAGCTGCCGTGATAGCACAGCTGTAGTCAGGAAGTCTTGTCAAGTACAAGGGTCAGATGAATCAGCAGCATTAGGCAGGACTTTACTATTTAAGTGCAGTAAGACTTCAGATATTGATAAACCACCATCAATCCACAATTAAATAGATACAGCTGTTTTACTTTTCCATATGCCATGCAAACCCAAGAGCCCAGATGCAGCTACCTTAATAAGAACCTGAAGGAACACTGTGAAAGCTGTCAGACACCGAGCGTGCAGGGCAGCCCCACAACTCCCAGCTTTGTAATTTCACTAGCTTCAGAGGAGCTTTGCTGATTTACTCCAGCAGATGAAAAGGCAGCAGTAATCACAGAATTGATGAAGATCACTTGGATATCAGTGGAAGGGTGGAGATAAATTGTCTTTGGAGACAATCCAGGCATCTGACACATCAGGCGTTACTCCCTTACCAGCTCTCATGATTTACACTGCAAAGTTCATTATTGTCTTGAAATGCAGCTGCTGGCATGTCATGAGTATAAATTAATCTCAGCTTGCATGTTGGAAAGAAGTTGCGAAGCTTAGTCCTACTGGGAAACTTTAGAACATAGACTGAGTGCATCTTTAAGGTTCAGTCATTTCAAAGGTGGAGAGGGGGAAGGGATCCCAGTCTTTTTTTTTTATCTTATAATTTTCTTCAGCTACCACATTAAGTTCTGAATGGTTTGCAATACTATATTAGTAGATTTAACCCTCTCTCAGAATAAGAGCTTATAACCTCCAAATGAATAAAGGAATAACAGCTGGATAAAAAGCCAAGCTGACATAAACCAATTTCCTGACATATAGCTTTAATGGAAATCACATCTCCGAAAAACAGAGGAGATCAAAGGTAAAGATAAAAATAAAAGAAAGACATATTTTTATCCTGTTTCACAGCACTAAAGGGATAACAAAAGGAAGGGCAGGCTCTTAAAGGCTCTAGCAAGAAATAAAATCTCCAATTATTTATCAAATCTCCCTGGGTTGTTTTCAGATGATTAATGTACTTAAGTTCCTATGAGAGGGTATTCCTACCTTTGCACACCTTCCCCTCCACTTGCACCCACAGAGGTGGGTTAAACTTTGGGGGGGACACTGAGATGAAAGGCTTGAAGGTCTCAGCCTTCTTCAAGGGAACAGGAGCCCCTTCCCCTCCTTGGCTCTGCCCAGCCAAGATACGAAGAAGCAGGGGAAAATGCACAGCCTTAAGGCCTAGCTTGTGGCATCTCAGTCATTTGATTCATTTTACACTCCTGTAACATCAGGTTGAAAGCCTACAAAGCCCTACGGAACCAGCAACCACGGCAATGTTTGCTTGTTCTCTGAGGGTGCATGCCATGTTTCTCTCTCAAGGGACACAGATTTAGGAGCCTTTGAGAAGTGATGTTTGTAACAACAGGATTCACATCGCCAAAATAAATGTCTTGCAAAGGGGGATACTGCCACACACATATCCTGTGTTTACTTGGCAGAAGAGGGGAAGTGTGTGCCCAAAAACTCAGATCGAGTAGATAACAAATTGTATTGAATTAAAGAAAAACATACATGACCTTTAGCTAGGGGACAATCTGCCTTTATTCTGAACTACAAATGAAAACCCAATAAAACACGAGCTGTGGCCAGGATGGAGCAGGGTGATGGAGAGCACAGTTTGTACAGACCTGTGGTGCTCCCTGGACCAGTGTAAGGAGGAGAAGGAGGTACAGGGGGTGGATCTCATGCCTGCTCTATCCCAAGTGTGCTGTAGCAGGATGCTGGACCTGGCAGGGAGCTCCTCCTGCAACAGGAGGGATTATACTCTTTGTTATCCCTATTTATGGCATATGCATGGCCCATTTAGTCTGTTGGGATCTGTGGCAGTGTTCCTTTAGCTAATTCAAGCCCAAGGCTTCACTTCATTCTCCTCCTGAGCAGTTATTGCCTGGCTCCAAGCACTCTTTGAGTCATGTCCTGAGACCCAAGCACAGATCTGGATGCCTGTGAGGAGCCCTGCAGCAGGATGCTGTGGGGCTGTGCACCTTCTGGACACCAGGCAAAGCTTTACCAGACGTTGCTGTCATGTCTCTAAAACATCTGGTGGAGGCAGAAGTTGAGGTAGCTCTTTTCAGTGTGACTGCCACCCTCTCAGGCTCTTCTGGGAAATCTAGTGTTGCCTCTTCTCAGGGTCCAGCATGCCTTTGCCTGCAAGGAGGCACCAGCCATTTTGAGCCGAGGAGGGACTTTTTACAGGGGCTTATAATAGTAGGACAAAGGAGAGTGGTTTCAAGCTGAAAGGGCATTGATTTAGGTTAGACATTAGGAAGAAATTCTTTAATGTGTCAGTGGTGAGACACTGAAACAGGTTGCCCAGGGGAGTTGTGGATGCCCCCTCCCTGGGAGTGTTCAAGACCAGGTTGGATGTGGCTTTGAGAAACCCAGTCTAGTGGGAAATGTCCTTGTCCATGGCAGGGGGTAGAACAAGACGATCTTTAAGGTCCCTTCCAACCCAAACCATTCTATGGTTCTATGAATGGGCTGAACTGATCCATTTCCAGGCACAGGTGTATTCAGGGAGAAGTGGGGCAGGTGGCTGCCAAATGATGGTAACAGCAGTTTACAAACAAGGTATAGAAACTTGTGGTGCAACCCCCAGACCTCAACTTCCATTTGTATTTAGAAGCCAACAAAATTGAAGTTTGTATGCCACACATCCCTGACAGATGTGCCACAGAGGGCAATTTTCCATAGATACAGATACATCGATATACAGATGCACAGAATAATCAAGATGTGTAAATATTTACTCAAATAAGTGCTTTTTGACATGGGACTAGATATCCAGGCTGACTTTGCAGTGTCAATAGGCTACCTGAGTGTGGTGGTGTGCAGTCACTGACTGCTTTGCTGGTTTGCAGGCGTGGAGTACCTTGTGGCAGGACACGAGGACACCCGAACAGGCAGACTCATCGTCAACATGAAAAGTTTTGTCCATCAGTGGAAGTCAGCTCTCGGAAGAAAGGTCCTGGAGATTTTGAAAAGAGACTGCAACTAGAGGTGCGCGACCACCTAAGGGCATTTTTTTATGCACAACATGCAACAGCCTTCAGAGAGAGAAGACCTCTAGGATGAAAACTGGAATGTAAGAAAATAGTGCCAAAACGTGTAGCGAGGCGTTCAGAGTCGTAGGCGCTATCTAATTTAACTCTTCCTAGCCAATGTTCATTCACTCGCCTGTAGCTTCCTTGCCAGGTGCTCACCTGAGCTCAGCTCATCTTAATGTTGAGAGAAACAAAAGGAAGGGCAGACGCTTGTCTCACTCCAGTGAAATGTTGGAGAAACTCCTATGAAGCCACTGATCAACCTAGACTAGATTGCCACCCTAGAGAGGGAAAGCATGCCCACGAGCTACAGCTGAGAAGCAAAACACCACTGCCAGTGCCACCAGCATGGATCTGGAGTGACTTCCAGAGGCTCCCAGAGGATGCTGTGGTGAAGGCAATGTCCGCAGTGGCAGGCAGACAGGGGCAGTGATGACCACTCTCTTAAGACACCCCCTCGGGTTAGGACACTGCACCTGTCAAAGAGAATCGAGCACTACATATTTTTAACCTGGTCACCCCACTGAAGGTTTCAGGGGCTATATTCCCTGCCTGTGCTGGTGAGGATGGAGCTACCAGAGTGAATCCAATCCCTCTGCCTTGGCACAAGCACGGCACGGGGCAGAGGCCGGCTCTCCACCCGCCGCATGGCCACAGAGAAGAGCCAACTCCAGAGGGTGCAGCACCCCTGAGCTTTTGTCCTTGAAGTGTTAAAAAATGAACCTAGCCCTAGTGTAAATATTTCATTGTATAAAGCACTTTACTACCTGCCACTTCATGGTGCAGGAAGTCTAATTGTGTTGGGGAAAGCAGAGGTTGAAGGTGGCACATGAAAAAAACTCCCTGAAACAGAAGCACTCCTGAAGATCCCCCCAGTTGGACAGCGTTAACGGTATAAAGGGAATGGCCAGCCTGGCACTGGCCACTCAGAGTATCTGAGGATACAGTCTGAAAGACAAAGTATTTGCACTGAAGTCCCAGCTTCAGACCAGCACTTGGACCCCGTGGGCAGGACTCCAGCGAGACTTCGCAAGCAGTGTGAGAAGAGACTGAGAAAAAAAAATGCAATTTCCAGAGGAGAAAAACTCTGTCTGCAGAGAAAATAAGTGGATGCAGATAACAGAAAGGACTCATATTCATCTATCAGAACCCAGTGATTCATGGTGGGCCTGGAGTTTATTTTATTTTTATGTTAGTATTTAAAACTGAACTTTTTTTTCCTTCTGTGTTATTTTTTGCAATATATACAGCCATTATACTTCCTCATTAACACCAGTATGGAATTTAGCACAGTTTACTGCAGTTTTCAGCACTAAAATATATCTTTTCTGTAAAGCATTTTTAAACCACATTGCATAGAGTGTATTATGTTCATGAGTGTGAGAGGAAAGAAAAAGAAGACATACAAGACCAGAGAAATCTCAAATCTGCTTTACGTATGTATTTTTCTTTCAAGGTCCTGTGGACTCACAAAAAAAAATAAAATGATACTATTTTGGTAATTTGATTTTATATCTCATGTATGTAATAAATATATGATTTCAACATCTTCATCTTCTGTTACTGCTTACACCACTGACAATGCAGTCTTAGTACCTGCACTAGAGAGCTGAGAAGCTGCCATGGGAGATATTTTCCTGGGGGTTAATATTCACCATATGGTAAAAAGCCAAGGAGCATGGATGCCTCACAGAAATCTCATTTCACCTCTATTCTGAGAGGCTTAAAAGCTCTTATCCTTGCATCCACACAGGCCTGATGGCTGAGCTGCAGAGGAGTTACCCATAAAAAGCAAGCCAAGGATGGCAGAAATCAGGCTCATTCCCTACATTTGAAACACTTTAAACTTTAAGGGGGGGGGGAGGTGGAAGAAAGGGGAAAAAAAAGGCTGTGGAAAATGAGAGCTGTGGCAAAAGGTCTGTACAAACACTGCAAAGTGAAGTCAAGCATCAGAAATGAGCAGCCAGGGGGGTTGAGGCGTAACCTGCAGCGTGGGCAGCACCTCCTGGGGCAGGCAGTTAAGCAGTGATTGCTGGGGCACCCATCTCCCCAGCAGCTGGAGGAGAGGGCATGGAGAGGCTCCTGCTGTGACACTTGCAGACTAAAACCCTTCAGTATCTCTGTTTGATTTTAACTTTGCAGTTATACCTGCCTGAGATATTTTTAGCTTACATTTATTTTAATGCAATTAGAACCACATTTGCAAAGGCTATTTGGTTAATGCGGCATCACGAAAGCTGGAGGGTGTGAGGAGATTGGCCCACAGTCCCAGCCAGAGCAAGCAGTGTAG
>NW_009952366.1:6770551-6772014 GCF_000747805.2 Chaetura pelagica | reverse complement strand
TAGGGAACTGGGGTGGCTCCAGCAGAGGATGCTGCTTATGGCATCTTGTCTGACCCATGTCCTAGCCTTGAGTCTGGGCACCGATGTCTTTACGAATGAAAAGGATTAGCTTTCCTAGGGCAAATCTGCCCATGAGAGCTTTCTGTGAAGGGATTTTGGCTGGAAGGAGAAAAGTCCCTTTACCATGAGCAGGAAAACTGGATATAGCTCCATCCCTCTGAGATCACCTCACGGTGACAAGGTGGCCAGCCAAGCCCTTCTCAGTGAGAAAAGCTTGTTCAAACAGTAAATATTTGCAACCAAGTGAGTTCATGGAAGCAGCCTGCCTGGTTTATCTGTTTAATACCATCTGTTACATGTGTAAGAATGGGATATCTTTCCCTGCCCACCTGAGTAGTTCTATTGCTTAATGATTCCAGGAGATCCAGTCCTGTTCTGTGAGAAAAATCAGTGGCAGGAAAGCCAGCTTGGTCATAATCAGAGTTGGCAGCAGCATCCATGAAAGAACCTTTGCTTCCAAAAATACCCTTCTGGTCTTACAGACAAGAGTTGATGAAGGCAAAGCTAGCCACTTCACAAGAGGCCAAGCTCTCTGGATCATGTTGCTCCTGAAGAGAAGAAAGCAGAGGTGGGTGTCAGGGTTCTGGGAACCAAAGCAGTGGCAGCAGCACCAGGAGCTATAGCAGCTCTGCCCAGAGCATCCCCATTCTGCCCTAGTGCCTCACTTGCATCTAAGAGCAAGTATCTTCCTGCCACTGAAGGAAACATGGTGGAGTCCTCAACCATCCCTGTTTCCAAGGCAGGAGGGTAGATGGAAGCAGTGGCCAGGGGGCAGTGATAGGAGCTAGGGCTGGCTGTCAGGGACCCCATGCTCCTGGATGTCTGTCAGCATTGGAAGGGTGACTCTCAGCTGGTGACATGCACCTGGGCTAGAGGAGGTGAAGTGGGTGTGTTGGAACCAGCTGCCACTACAGCACAGACCCAAAGCAGACCTGCTAAATACAGCCCCTCTGGTGTGTCTGTGTGTGCTCCAAACTTGTAGCAGATGCCTGCAGCACAGAGAAGGGGAACACCCAGCCCCAACAAGAAGTTTTCTGTCCCTCCTTCCACTGTGCATCTCTCCAAGCCCAAATCCTGTGCCATGAGTCAGGGTTGTCAGGAGGGCTGTCAGGACCAGGCAATGAGATAAACCATGTGAGTGAAGTCCATCGTCCTCTGCTACCACTGCTACTTGTGGTAGAAAGCACGACAAGCCACCCAGATCTACCCATCAGTTTTCACTAAGCTGAAGCTGGGTGCTTGGAGGAGGCTGTACTCAGAGATGTCCCAGATCCTCCCTCAGGGAGGTCACCTTACACACCCAATTGCTCAAACCAGGACACTAGGAAACATTTGCGAATGGGATGAGCACTCCCTGGCTGTGCAGGATCTGCAGGCTGGGTACCTCTGCCCAGCCCATTCAG
>NW_009952366.1:6767254-6770365 GCF_000747805.2 Chaetura pelagica | reverse complement strand
CAGGAGTAACAAGGTGATGGGACAGATGTATTTAGGTGAAACATCTGCTTTTGTTCTGTTAAAAAGCATTTGTCTCTTCAGATCACCTTAGGAGATACCATCCATGCCTACAGGCTGTGAGTGCAAGGAGGGGTGGGGAAGAAGCTGCCTGCAGCCCTGGCTGCACCCTTCTCCATAGCAGCATCTGGCTTTAGGGTGACTGACTGGACAGTCCGTGGACCCCAGCAGCACGTCATCCACCTCGCAGCAGGTGCTAGTGATGGGGGCATCCTCCATCCTCAGTACCTCCCAGACCAAGCCCTGGTGGGCTGCAGAGGTGGTGCCCTCCCCTGCCACAACAAGAGCCAGAAGGTGGCTCGGGGCTGTGTTGTCTGCATGTGCGTGTGACCTGTCTGGCCAGCCATTGCTGGCCCAGGGGAACAGGATCTTCCAGTCACAGTGGAAAATTACAGGCATGTTTAATATAGTTGCTCCGGAGGACTAAATCTTCTGGGATATGACCATGTTGCTGAAAATGACTGAACATCTGGTACTGCCGGCCTGCCTAAATGGAAAGCTGGGCTGGTATGGGTAAACATAACAACTCGGAAACAAATAGTTGCAGTGTGTTTTGTGTTTTTTTTTAATCTTTATTTTTAGTATTATCATACTGACTTCAGTATCAACAATGGACAGAATAAACATCTCAAAAATGTCCAGTGGCTGGGGCCCCAGCATCCAGAGGAGCCCTCTCTCTGATAAGGCAAAAGAAGATCAGCTGTCTGTGGGCCTTCTGGTCTGATGTGTTGATTTTTCAATGATGGTGTTTCCAAAGCATGCCCTTGCCCTGGGGTCACAGCTTCTTGCTGGTCTTTTCCCACAGCTCAGCACAGAAACATCAAGGATGCCTTTTTTTGCTTCAAGGAAAGGCAATGAAGCTTTGGAAAGGCTCACAGGCTGGGAAATATACTATATATGGGAAATTGGTTGGTGTATTGAAAATGTTGAGCATGGCTGAGAGGCCAATGTGCCACAGCAAGCCTTGGTATAGCCACTCTATGTGACCAGCCCAGCTAGAGGCTGTGCCCATCTCCTCCCTTCTCCATCACTCCAGTGGCTCCTTTGGAGTAAAAATAATGCTGGGCTGCTTGCAGACATGATGTGCTCACAGATGTGCTGCATTGATGGCTACGCTTAAGCCCAAGCAATGCTGGGGAAAATTTTGTCATGCCCAAGTCTTGTTCCCTGCAGTGTGGTCTGCCCTTCAAGGCATCTCCAAACTACCTGAGAACTTCCTCAGCAATAGAAGAGGCAGACAAGAAGTTTATCAGGCTGCTGAGAGGTCTGGGAGATGGGTGTGGGTGCAGGTGTGTGCTTGTGCACCCCTGTGGGACTACTCACTGCTTCATTTCCCAGGCAGGCTGCTCACACTGCTGCCACTTCTTTCACACCTACTGAGCACAGAATATGGATTTTAAGCCATCTGGAAATCATGGGTGGCAAAAGGCCCTCAGATCTGTATGAAAATTGCTGAGAATAGAACTGTTCCTAAATCAAAGATTAGTGAAGGTTCCCTAAAATGAATTGCTGTGGACATGGATATGTACCTCTTTCAAGCAGGTGCAAAACAGAGTCCAGCTCCAGGCTCAGGACACATGCTGAGGTACAGAAACACAGGAAAAAACATACCAAAACTAAGCAACCATTCATTAGTCTGATATAAGCCTGGAGTAAAGAACCTTCACCACTCTTTTTCCCATGGCTGATTCATGCATGTCATCCCTACCTGGTTCTGTAGGAGATATTTCTAACATTATAACCTTAAAATGTATAGCTGTTAAAAAACGCAGTTGCTCTGTCTCTTCTCTTCACAGGATCTGGTCCTCCTCTCCTTTGTTTGCATCAGGTGCAACCCATGTCTGGACTTTGAGCATTTGTGCAGCCTCCTGGTGGTCAAATCTGCTGAGTCATCTCTACTTGAGGTTTATTGGAATAACACCTATAAGAGACAAGGAAAGTACTTCAGGCACACAGACTGGGACTGTAGATTCTCCCCACCTAACATGAGGTATCAGCAGCAGGTGGCAGTTGTGCAAGGACGCCCAGGGTTGCAGAAGAGACCCAGCAGCACCATGAGGGGGCCATTACAGCTGCCCAACCTGCCTCAGGGGCAGGTCAGCAGGCAAGAAATGCACAAGTACTTTTGTAGCTCAAAGAGCATCACTAAGACATTCTTGGTAGAAGAGCAGGGGATTAAATGCACCTTCTGTAGGAGCAGGGAAGTTAAACAGAGCAGGGGCCCAAGCGTGGCCATCAGCAGCATCCTTTGCCACCTCTGTGGCTGCAGGCAAACTCAGGGAGAAGGAGCCCCAGTGGTGGGAGACAAAGGAGCCTCAGCCATTGATGCCATCAATCCTTGCTCAGCATGGCTGACCAGATTTGATCTGCCCCTTCCCCAGAGAGCTGAAACAGCTGGGTCATTTCTTGCCCTTCAAAGTAGGTCCTCCAAAATGCCCCCCGAGCTGCCGGGGTGACTGGGACAGGGAAGGTGATGGAGGGAGCCTGAGCTTGGTCACTGCAACACATGCAGCTGGCAGCCAGCTGGGGAATTTAAAAACATTCACATGGAGCCACATGTTCAAACTAAACATGCCCAGAGCTGCTGGCAGTGCAAACAACCCTCGTCTGTGCTGTCAAACACCTCGAAAACAAAGATTCTGGGAGGGACCCTGGCCCTCTGCAGCCCCTGGCTGGGGGGTCTGGAAGGGACAACATGGTGCAGGCCAAAGGTGTGCCAGGAGCCCTGCTAATAGCTTGGTGGGACTAACGATCTCCTTCCAGTGCCCGGAAAAGTTCCTGAAAACTGTGTAGCTCATTCACGTGTCCGCACCTCCGGAGAGGCAGCACATCCTGCCCCGTGACTTGGCCCTGGCCGCAGCCAACAGCTACAAAGGCAGGAGGAAAAACACAACAACAAGAAAACAGAAGCCAAGTTATGCGGCAGAGTGGGGGTGGGTGGGGGAAATATTCCCCCGGTGGCAGCGGGTGACCGACAGAAGCCCCGAGAGGCACCGTACGTACAGCTCAGCGCAGCACGGGCCCGAGGAGCCCAACGCCCAGCGCAGGGCTCCA
>NW_009952366.1:6756040-6766879 GCF_000747805.2 Chaetura pelagica | reverse complement strand
AGACCGCGGCGCTGGCGGTGCCGGTGGCACAGCCCAGCACTCCCAGTCCTGCTCGGGGATGTAAACAGGACGTCCCACCCGGGCTGATACTGATCAGCTGGACGGGGCAGCCGAGGGAAGAGGCTGGGCCCCCACTGCGCGCCAGTCACCTCTGAAATGACAAAGCAGTGTTGTAAGGGACAAAATGCAAGTGATATGACAAACAGCTTCCAGATCAACAGGCAAGAAGAAGAGATGGCCCCGGGGACGGCTGCCACAGAGGGGTCTGCTCCCTGGCCCATGCTCCACGCTGGTGACTATTTAACTTTGACACATTGAAAGCGGTAACGACCGAATTCTTCTGAGCAAAAAAAGCACTTATAATTGGATAATAGCCACTGAGCATCAGTAGTTGGGTTGTCTAATGCCTGAAGGAAAGCACAATAATTTTTTTTCCACCCACAGACCTATTATGAAGCTGACAAGGTCCTGCTCTCTGCAATTCCCATTAATTTTACTGCTGGCCTTGAAGATTTATGACAGCTTTGTCTGACATTCATGAGGCAGACAGGTATTGTTACATGCCGACAGAGCCCAGGTAGCAGCCACAGGTTGTTCTCCACAAATGACTGCACTCCAGTCAGCTTTGGAAAACTCCTGGCTTTTGTACAGGGAAATGCTAAATAAATGAGAATCACTTTAAATTCCAGTCTCTCTTTCCACCCTGAGGGAAGCCCTACACATGCCAGAGAACTGGGATCTCTGCTCATCTTGTATTCAAACAGCAGGCAAGCTTAAATCCTTAGAAATCCTTGAATACCCAGCAGATGATGACATACACCAAGGACATACCATACCTGTCATTTAAACCCCCCGTGATTTGGAAAAAAAAATTGAGCATGCAGCAGTTATTTTAGCCATGAGCAAAGGAGCAAGTGACAACCTGGCATTCTCATTCTTCTCCTTCCAGGACTTTGTTTTCTCTAGCTGTGCAGAGTCTTTTCTTTTTTTTGTTATTATTATTTTTCCTCCTTTATATAACATCCAAAATAGAGAGAAAATAAATAGAACTAAAATAGCAACAGTACAAGAGAAAATACCATCAGGAGTTCCTGTTCACAAGGCTATCCTGGCATTTATTTGGGGCTGTTGACAAGCTTAATAGCCATCCGGTCTCTGCCAGCTGGATGGCAGCTTCAAGCTCAAATCCACAACTGAGATAACTTCTTGCTTCATGCTACAGTTTCTGCCCTCTTATTTTTCCTCTAGTGTGAGCAGCGTGAGCATATGCTGGGAGGCAGCTTATCCAAAGGCATCCTGAAAAATATACCTGCATGGCTGAGGCCCAAGTTTCCCTCATGTGGGGAAGCAAGGATTTTGCTGTCATGTTATGTGAAGGATGTCTTTTTCTGAGTGAATTGCAATGAAGAAAGCCTGTTGCTTTGCTGGTGAAGGTCTGTGAGTGTTGCCATTATTTTAGTATAGATTCTGAAATCTTCAGAATGTTTCTTCATTATACTGAAGGAACATTTTCATTTTGTTTTTCTGTAGATACATCTGTGCAAAGAGGCTGAGAGTAACAGGGCTTTAGTCTTCCCAATTCCCCTCCCCAGTCAGTGCAGCAATTGCATCCAGCTTGTTGGTGGAGGCTGGTGCTGGGTTATACTAGGTGCTACCCAAAGAGGTTTTTCCCTGAAGGCTGCAGAGTCTGAGGGCTTCAGGGAGACCAGGGCTGCAGGAGAGAAGCATCGTCCCCCTTGTCTTGCTGGGAGGGTTTTGTTTTCCTTCCCTGCCATTATGCAGGATTGGAGCAGGGCTGGACTTTGATCACCAGCAGCACTCTCATGGTGAGACCATCACTATTCTCACTTGCTGCAGCCCTCAGACAGCCCATCCCCACCTCTTGCAGGCCACCATTGAGCTGCAGGTGCCACACGGGCAGAGGCCAACCTCATGTGGCTGCAGGAGCTCAGGTCCTGGGGAGCACATGTGCTAGCACCCAGCCTGCTGGTGACAGCTTAGCTGGCATGAAGCAAGCCTGCTAAGGACCAGTAATATATGACAGCAAGGCACTTCAAACTCTATGTTTTTTAAATCCACCCACCTTCCAGACCACAGAAAAGCCACAACAAAACATGAAGTGTGGATATGGAGCCCACCACAGCCCACTTCTTGTAGGCTTGGGGCAGGAGGGATCCCTCACTGGTGGATTGCAGAGGTGTGAGAGCCAGACAGGGTCACCTATTGCAAACCAGAGGTGCTACAGGTCTTACTGCAGTCAAGTGGGTTTATCCTAGTGACTTGCAAGCTGCTGAGCACTGACCTCCACTCCAGTTCTCTCCTTGCTGCTCCTTAAATAAACAGTTTTAATAATAATGAGCCATAAAGGTTATTGACTCATCCTTTCTCTTCCAGTTAAGGAAATTAATTGATCAGTTCTCTTAACCATTACATAACTCAAAAACCCAGATATTTTTGTCAAGGCATCCACTGTATTGCCAATTATAAACTGAAGAACAGCCTTCAGGTACGAGTTGCCAGCCAACACAACATTTCTGTGTGTTATAATTAGCTGTTGGTTTTGATGCTGTACTGTCCTTCTGTTGTGGTGCTTTCCACTTTAAACCCACTCAAATCATGTGACTTGGCCAATGACCCTGACCTTTTCTCATCAATGAAACACAATATAGGTTATTTTTGAGAGAGCTGGTGCCTCTGCATGCCTTTTTCCCCTTGGTGTTGTCATGCAACCATGATTACTTTATTAAGCAGAGGGGGGGGGAGGAAAAACAACAGTGGCCTATTGTAGTATATACTGGGAAACAATTTTATCTTTTTAATGTGAGCGGTAAACAATAAAACCCATTTTGGCTCTCTATTATGTAATGTGACAACAAGAGAGTGAAAAAGCAGTTACCCTGCCCATGCAAACAGACACAAAATAACACAGTTAATAAATTTTTTCCTTGACTTTGCCTCCCTCACACTCACAGCCTTGGAGCCCTCTGGTATCTTTAGCTGCTGATAGGATGGCAGCTCTGACTGGGATGATGATGAATTGGCAGGTCCCCATGCTGTGTTTGTCCCTTCAACACTCGCTGCCCTGGGAAGGTCCCTCCTGGCACTGGTCACTGTTGCATCCTTTGTGCAGGAGAACCACACCAGCTCCTTAGAGCTGGTTATCTGCCATGTTCTTAACAGCTTGGCATGCTTTTCAAGGGACCCTTGCATGAGCAGCAGCCCTGCTGGGGGGCATCCCTGCAGGCAGCAGGGGCCACCTGCACTCATGGTCCTTGGGTGCAAGGGGAGTGCTGGTGCTGAAGGTGAGCATGGGATGCACTGGTCTTACTGGGTGTTGGGATGCTGAGGCACTTCTCCAAACCTGTGACTACAAGCAACAGAGGCAAGGAAGGAAACAAAGTGATACTGGTGTCCAAATGGGACAGATCTGATTGCTGTAAGCAGAAATGCTCCTGCTATGCATGACTACCGTGCATGGGCATTGGGAGCTTCTTAGAAGAGAGCATGTTAAAATATCATTTTAAAAAGAGGAGAAGAAAAATGGCAGACACCATTTGATGGTAAGGAAGAACACAGAGAAAGACATCGAGCATGGCAAAACATCTGAAGGCAGACAAAAAAGGCAACTTCAAAAAAACATCTCTAATAACCTAGCAGGAGCTGGTACCCTAAGGCTTAAACACTTAAAAACACTTAAACAATTAAAAGAGCTGAATATCTCTAAGTCTTGTTTTGCTTTCCATTCCAAATCTTCCAGTCACGTCACAGGACAGTGGAAGCCTGCAGTGCACGGGCAGTAAGTGCTTTCCTCGGCAGCGCCGGGAGGATTGCACACATAAGGGAAACTCTGAGCAGCACTCTCAGCACAGGTGCTCAAGGGCTTCCCTTTCTTCAGCTGTCCCTTCCAGTTAGAAACAAGTGCGACTCCTCGATGCGCCCCTCCCTGCACCTCTTCCCTCAGACCATCGCAGGCTGACATGAGAGCACCCCAAAGCACAGCCCCCCAGAGGCAGAGATGGCTTCTCCCCTCTCCCCAGCCTGACCCCGCTGGGGGCAGGGCCAGCTCCTGCCCGCAGCCAGCCGGGAGCCATCCCTGCCATGGGAAGGGTGGCCTGGCTGGCGCCCGGCCGGGCTCGCTCCCGGGCAGCTGAGGGCAGAGCTCAGCTCCTCGGGTCAAGCTCTGCAGGGCAAATTGCCCCACGTTACCTGGTGCTCGGCGGGAGGCACGGATGTGCAGCCCTGGGCCTGCAATTTGCATTTAAAGAATTAATAAAAATTCCAGGCTGGAGAGCTTCTGTGGGGTTTATAACCTTGACATTTTTTTATCACCCCCTGGCTTGTTTCTTTTTCCCTTTATAACCAAACAAACCCATACAAATTAGTATTTGAAAGTATGCAATTAGCAAGCTGCTCCTGCAGCTATGCAGTTCTCCTGCCACCCAGTTTCCCAATGGGGAGAAATCAACAATAAAGAACAAAGAAAAGAATTTGCTGCCTCATATTAATGACTGTTGTTTGAGGACAGCATTTGTATTTTAAATGAATAGCTTGCCGAGGACAAAAAGGTCAGAACTGCATTTTATGGTAGCGATAGAATAGCAGGAGGAGAGAAGAAAGGCAAAGGCTGTGAGCAGACAGGCGGAACAACAGGCTCTGCTTGCTGGAGAGGCCAGGACCAGCACTCAGCCATGCTGAGGCCACGCTTTTAGGAGTCAAAATACGGGCATGGTGCTACAAGGTGGTGAGGACAGTGGTGGGAAGGGCACAGGCTCACCTGCTAGCCAAGTTAATGAGCTCTGTGGCACACAGCGTGGTTCGAGAATGATCAGACCACTGATGCCCCCCCCTCAGAATCCGTCCCTTCTGCAAAGCCATATGGATCCATCTCCTTGCGTGTGGAATACACTTTGTTCATCAACTCTGATGTCCCAAAGGCACTCTGTCCCCCAGTGTGCTGCCAGTGGATAAGCAGTAAGACCCTGCCAACATCCAGCAGACACTCTGTGCCTATGTGTTGAGAGCAGCTACCTGGGAACGTGCCCTTTGTTGCCTTAGCATCTTCAAATTGCCTACAGTTAAATCTAAACTGAGAAGTTCAAATGAAATTTGATTCTAGTTCCAGTTATACTGCAAAACTCCAGCCCTTATCCATGAATACTGATCAATACCTTCAGGAGAACTCATCCTGCTGGCTCTGTTGAGGCTTCAAGATAAATGTGAGCCTGTGGGTCTTTTTAACAAACAATATGCATTGAGAATGAAATAGCTACACCACAACTGATGACAAAGCTAGCCAGAAAGGAAAGCCAAAGTCTTCAAAAGGGTGCTGGGATCCCTGAGGTGGACATCCCATTGGGGCACTACCTGAGCCGAGAAGCCTGATTATAGCCAACTTCTGAAAAACTGCCAAGAGGAGTAAGAGGCTTCTCCAAGTGCAAGGGCTTGTGCCACTATCCTTCCTTGGTATGAAGCAGACTCAAGGTCCTCCTGGGCCACAGGGACTGCCTGGATCCCACCAAGGCTGTGCCTGTGAGGTATGGCTCACTGCTGGGGGTGCCAGACCCCTGGGTGAGAGGTGCTTCGTGTGGCCCTGCTAGCCCCAGGCTGTTTGGCCTCCCATGCATGTTTTGCTGCTGAGCTTTGCCCTGAAACAACCCCTACTGACCAGGGAGGCTCCTTGCTGCTTCGGGCTTGGGGGTTCGGGGCCATGCAGCTTTAGTGAGGACCAGGCCATCAGCAGAATCATGCTGGGATGCTGCCAGAGAGAGGGCACAATCTGGCACCTTGCCCCTGCCACCTCTTTCTATTTCTGGAGGTTTCATTCCTAGCTTTTTTTTGTACCCTCTCCTGCTTCTTCTTGGGCTCCTTCCTGTTGATGCTGCCACCTCCAACTGGCAGCACATCTCCTGGCTGCTTTCCCAAGTGCTCACAGTGGTCAGTGGGGTCCTGGTATGTTTGCACCCATGTAGGGTCTTCCTTGGAGGACAGATGTCCCTCTTGCCCCAGCCTCGCTGCAGCTCTGACTGCAGGGCAAATCTTTTGAGGGAAAAAGCAGGATACATGAAAGCTGAGTGACTGCTGAGCTCTCTTATTGACTACAATACGACAGAGAATAACATTTCATTAAGTGCATGTTTCTGCCAATGTAACAAGCCCTTACCTGCAGTCGTGTGTGAAGCACAAATGGCCTAAGGGCATCACACCTGAAGGAAAAATTCCAGTTCCTTCAATAACATATTAACATTTTTAGCATACATTCAAAAGGTTTAATGTAATAGGAATAAACAAGTATTCTGGTCTCAGCAGTCTTAGTGATCTGTGAGAGACAAGGAAGGCTGCAGCTTTCCAACACTGACTAACTAGTGCACATCCTTTTTTTAAAATGTTCAAACTACGACAGAAATCCTGAAAATCAGCTGGAAAACAAGGGTGGCTGAGCAAAGAAGTGCACCTTTTGAACCAGAGTGATTCTGTACATATTCCTGGAAAGAGCGACTATAAAAGCACGAGTCAGATAAAACCTGTCTCCCTGCCATCCTGACCCCCACACCTCAGTGCTTCTGCTACTGACAAATTACCCAGCACCTCAGAGATGCCTGAGGATCACTCTTGGCTTCTCTTCAGGCACTTCAGCTGTGAAAAGGAGTAGCTAAAGAAGTATCTCTTTAAACAGGTGTTCCTATGGTACAGGTTGGTCCTTGTGTTGAGTAGAGCTGGCAAAGAATCCTGCTCCCAGCAGGGAGGGGTGGGAAAAGGTATTTTATATTCCAGGAATCCTCATCCCATAAGACTGGCAGGCTGCTAACAGTGTATTTTCCATGTCATGGAGCTGGAAGGAAAGGGGTGCTGGTGTTGGACAAGGTGCAGGAGAGAAAAAAGTGATGGTGCTTTATCGCTTTGTCATCCTATGGTGGCATGGGAGATGCTGTTCAGAGTCCTGGCTCAAATGTTCCCAGTGCCAGTGGCTGAGCATGGCTGGGACACCTGGGATCTCTGCCCTGACTGGCACTGGGTGCATGGAGCACCAAATGCACCTGCAAGAGCAACTGAATGCCTGTCACAGCTACAGCAGCATTTGGTGAGTGCCCCCCAGGTGCTGGGGGAGGACTGGTGACAGCCAGGCATGACCCTCAGGCAGGATCCCTGTGTCCCTGGACACCCTGAGAACAGGTGGCATCCTGTCACCCAGCACTCCTATCCTCCCCCAGCCCTACCACAGGCTTCTGGAAGCAAAAGAGCCATTTTGACCTTGATTTTTATCTTAAGATCATAGAATCATAGCAGGTTCAGGTTGCAAGGGGCCTTTAAAGGTCATCTAACCCAACACCCCTGCCATGAGCAGGGACACCTTAATCTAGACCAGGGTGCTCAGAGCCCAGTCCAACATGACCTTGAATGTTTCCAGGGATGGAGCATCTATCTATGAGCAACCTATTTCAGTGTCTCACCACCCTCATTGTAAAAAGTTTCTTTCTAGTATCTACTCCAAAACTACCCTCTTTCAGTTTAAAACCATTGCTTCTTGTCCGATCACTACAGGCCCTCCTAAAAAGTCTGTTATAGAATCATAGAATCATTAAGGTTGGAAAGGACCTTAAAGAACATCAAGTTCCCACCCCCCTGCCATGAGCAGGGAACCCTACCACTAGACCAGGTTGCACAAAACCTCATCCAACCTAGCCTTAAAAACCTCCAGGGATGGGGCATCAGCAACGTCCCTGGGCAGCCCATTCCAGTTCCTCACCACTCTTATAGTGAAGAATTTCTTCCTAATATCTAGCCTAAATCTCCCCTCTCTCAGTTTGAAACCATCACCCCTTGTCCTATCACTATCTTCTCTGAGGAAAAGCCCCTCCCCAGCTTTCCTGTAGGCCCCTTTCAAGTACTGGAAGGCCACTACAAGGTCTCCCCGGAGCCTTCTCTTCTCTAGGCTGAACAGCCCCAACTCTCTCAGCCTTTCTTCATAGCAGAGGTGCTTCAGCCCTTTGATCATCTTGGTGGCCCTTCTCTGGACCCTCTCCAACAGGTCCGTGTCTTTTCTGTGCTGAGGGCACCAGAACTGTACACGGTATTCCAGGTGGGGTCTGGCCAGAGCAGAGGGGCAGAATCACCTCCCTGGCCCTGCTGGCCACACTTCTTTTGATGTAGCCCAGGATGCAGTTGCTCTCTGGGCTCCAGCACACACTGGCAGCTCATGCTGAGCTTCCCATTTACTGCCACCCCCAAGTCCTTCTCCTCAGGATTGCTCTCCAGACATTCTCCCCCCAGCCTGTATTCATGCCTGGGGTTGCACTGACCCAGGTGCAGGACCTTGCACTTGGCCTTGTTGAACTTCATGAGGTTGGCACTGGCCCACCTCTCCAGCCTGTCAAGGTCCCTCTGGATGGCATCTCTTCCCTCTAGGGTGTCAACCACACCACACAGTTTGGTATCATCAGCAAACTTCCCGAGGATACACTCCATCTCACTGTCCATGTCTCCAACAAAGATGTTAAACAGCACTGGTCCCAGTATTGACCCCTGAGGGACACCACTTGTCACCTGCCTCCACTTGGACATTGGGCCATTGACCACAACTCTCTGGGTGTGGCCATCCAGCCAATCTCTTATCCACCAAGTGGTCCATCTGTCAAATCCATGCCTTGTCAGTTTGGAGACCAGGATGTCACGTGGGACAGTGTCAAATGCCTTGCACAAATCCAGATAGATGACGTCAGTTGCTCTGCCACTATCCACCATCTCTGTAGCCTTGTTGTAGAAGGCCACCAGATTGGTCAGACATGACTTGCCCTTAGTGAAGCCATGTTGGTTGTCACCAATCATCTCTTTACTTCCCATGTGCCTTAGCAGACTTTCCTTGCCAGGCACAGAAGTGAGACTGACCGGCCTGTAGTTCCCTGGGTCTTCAGCTCATTTTTGATTTACAGGTATCAATAGGAGAGAGGTGCACGGGTACAGTTAAGCCACTTCAGGGATGCAACTTGCAAAGACAGCTTATGTTTTTGCCTTTTTTCTGTTCTTGCACAAAGTTTTCACAAACCTACAGCCCAAAGATCTGCCTGCAACCCCTTGAAATATTCTGCATAAATTGTGCAAAACCAATTTGACTGGCATAAGCAAGAGACTGGAAGCAGGAATTCTTGAAAAATTAGAATAATGTCTCAAACTGAAACTATTTTGCCCTTAGCTGGGAAATCATTCTGTTTAAAATAGAACATGCAGAGAGATGATAGAGAATTTTTTTAACAGTCCCTGAGCCACAGGACATGAGCAAATTTTGTTTTGTTCTGGGATGGCTTAGAAAACGCTTTCAGCCCTTGTGCAGGGGTGAACTGTTCACTTTACAGAAGGGAAAACGCAACCATTGCTGGTCTCTGGTTACACTTCCAGCCTCTGTAGATGAGGACACAATTATTTGCATCAATTTTCCTCCACATTGCATTAGTGTGAATGAAATAGATTTGCAGTGTGTAAATAGTGGACTTAGCACAGTGGTCCTGCTCGCATGAATAGGTCTTCCGAGCTTCCCTGCCCTTTCTGCCCCACGGCTGCAGAGATAATAAGGACAAGGCCTTATTATACTTGAGGTGGCTAAAATTAAAGGTCTGTGTTAAACTAAGTAAACTAAGCCTTCACACTTGTCCCCTATCTCTTGCTGCTCCTTAAATCCTTTGGCTTAGGCTCTATAACCCAGTGGGAGAACACTTCTGGGGGAGTGTTAGAGCTGGAGATGTGGTTGTGTGCTGACAGCGGCAGGGTCTTTGCCAGGTGCAAAGCCCAGAGTCTCCCAGCTAGTGTGCTGCAGCCCCCTCAATTGTATAAATAGACAGACAGCGCTTTATTCAGGGGATCTTTTTATAGCTGCTGAGATGTTGTTAAAAGGGAGAGAGCATTTGTCACAGATTTTCACAGGAAAACACATGGAAGCCCATCTGGTTTGAACATGGTCGGTTGGGATATAATTGCTTGAGGGGTAATCCTAGAAGAAGATAAACCAGACATCCCTTGTCAATTATCCATCCATCCAGGTCAGGGCTGCCATGCATTTTGGAGAGGTAAAAAAGAGAGGAGAGGGGAGGAAAGGCCACTCCACCCCAACAATGCCCTCTCCTGAATCCCACAACCTTCTTGCCCCACAGATCCGAGTTCCCATCCCATGTACTGCGAAGCTCAGGCTTGCCCCTCACAGCCACCTGCATTCCCTCCAAGGATGTCAAAAGCCCCAAATCACAGAATCATAGAACCATAGAATTGTTTTAGTTGGAGAAGATCTTTAAGATCATCGAGTCCACCCATTAACCTGGCACACTGCCACACATGTCTACCACTAACACCTGCCCAAGTAAGACCTTGCCTCGCACTTGTCCCCACCCCCCTGCCACTGTCTGGATTCCTTTGCACTACTCTGCTCCTCTCCCCAGGAGAGCAGTTTGCTTTCCTTTAAGGTGTGGGAGAAACGGCAGGGCCTGGACCTTCAGCCCTGTGCCGTCAGCCACTCGTGAAGGGTTCAAGCGTCACAAGGGCATGGTGGAGAAGGCGCTGGAGGTGACTGGGCTGAACACCCTCAGCATCTCTCAGAAACTCTCTGAGAAATGCATAGCTTCCCCAGGATGTTTCAAACATTGTTGTTCAAAGAGATTTAGACACTTAATGGCTAAATGGTGTTTTCAGCAGAAGGTAGGTGCCCAGTGCCACCCCCCAGGTAGCAATCAGCATCTTTCTTTCCTCACTTCTCCTGGTGCCCTTCAGCTTAGTGCCTGTTCTCAACAAATGCTCCTGCCTGGCAAACCTTTGGGTTTGCAGACTCAGAGCAACTAAAAGGTACAGTTCACACGTGGC
>NW_009952366.1:6734453-6755865 GCF_000747805.2 Chaetura pelagica | reverse complement strand
CAGGGCCTGGACCTTCAGCCCCGCGCCGTCAGCCACTCGTGAAGTGTTCAAGCGTCACAAGGGCATGGTGGAGAAGGCGCTGGAGGTGACTGGGCTGAACACCCTCAGCATCTCTCAGAAACTCTCTGAGAAATGCATAGCTTCCCCAGGATGTTTCAAACATTGTTGTTCAAAGAGATTTAGACACTTAATGGCTAAATGGTGTTTTCAGCAGAAGGTAGGTGCCCAGTGCCACCCCCCAGGTAGCAATCAGCATCTTTCTTTCCTCACTTCTCCTGGTGCCCTTCAGCTTAGTGCCTGTTCTCAACAAATGCTCCTGCCTGGCAAACCTTTGGGTTTGCAGACTCAGAGCAACTAAAAGGTACAGTTCACACGTGGCTCATATCACACGCCTCCTCACAGAAATAACTTGAAGCCTTTCTTTGCCTTCAAGGTGTTTGGCTCCCCAACAAACCAGAGTGTGCAGAGCAAAATAAGTTCAGTCTATTTTTTTATCTTTCCAGTAATTCCTTAAGAGGTGAGACTGTCTCAGTGTGCAGGCAGACAAAGAGCCAGCACTAATGCAGGGCTTCATCCTCTCCACCGTTGCTGTCCTTGCAGCAGAAATATTCCCAATGTGCTAATGGGATTAAAAATATGGCTATCCAGGCACTGAGAATTAAGAGAATTTGGGTTCAAAACACTACTGAGTCTTCTTTTGAAATGGCCATGTAAACACTCAAATGCTTAGCAGCTAGAGATCAAAACTTCCACATCAGTGAGTACAAAAATGGACTTGGCACTTTTTCTTAAAACTAAAATGTTATGAATGTAGTGAAGTTTATTTGTAGGCCAAGGCCAACAGAATACAAACTTTTAGGGCAGCTAGTTATCTGGCATAATAATTCTGTCTTTACTCATTAACATACATCAGCAAATCTGTGCTGTGGACACTAATATTGGAAAGTGTTTGGTACAGTGGCTTCTTTGTGAATGAACAGTCTTTCTCTGAGAACTGGACCACCGGTAATTAATTATCTCAATGTCTTTGATCTATTTACTTTGCACATATTTCATCTGTTTTGGTTTGTTACTTGCATTTCAATGATCTCTCACATTACGGAGCAATTCCTTCAGTTGGGAAAATTGCTTTTCCTTTTCCCATGGGAGAGCAGCAGTGGTCTAACTGCTCCTCAGAGATGACAGGTCCTTTTTTAACTTCTGTGAGCGTAATTGCACTGATTTAAGGAATCTGTCCGTATACAGCTGAGGAATTCAGTTTGCTCTTACAAAGTCTCTGTGTGCATTTATAGCAAACTGCGAACTCCCTTTGGGCTGTGAAGATATTTGCCTGCTCTCTCAATTTTAAAGGTAAAACATCAGACAGAAATGGTGAAGAATCACTAGTCATTAAAGATCAACTCTTGAGCATCAAAATAAAATAATCTCTGTTTCTAACTACTGGGTATATACTTAATTGTATTCAAGACAATAACTAGAGTAAGACTGAGTGTGTATTTGATTGATCTCAGATTTTCCCAAGAACAATTTGATTAACTGTTACATGTTGTGAACTTGAGCTCAGAATGCTTTTTCATTTTTTTTGCCACAACAGACAAAATCCCATGTTAATAATATAGGGGTCAAATAGCCCATTCTTTCTATCTCCTTCCCCCTAAAAACCCTTCAAATTGGGGGCATAAGGGGTAGGGGTGGAGGGGCAAAGAGGGTGGGTGACATTATTGGAGCTGGACAGGTTGGCAAGTTTTCAGTTCCTTCTTCCCACAGGCTGTTATTTCTGATGTTTTTTTGTTTAAAAATTAATGTTATCACATATCATGTGATAGTAAAAGCAAATATTTTCAGTGCTTTTGGTTTCCATTATTGAAAAACAACATGGAAAAAGGCACAGCAAACAACCTTTAACTGGAACTACTAAAATCAAAGCAGAGCTAATTTTGCATCTGAAAGCTATGGAGAGTTCAGTTTTAGCCTGTTATCACCTGGCCCATTCTCATACAAATTAGTACCCCATCTCAGACAAAATTAGCTCTCTGTTGATCTATACTGAAAAGACAAAGCTAAAGACAAGGAGAAGCTAAGGACATATTACCAGAAGGCAAGTTTTTTCGCCTTGTTGCTGCAGGAGAGGGACAGCTGAGGATCTGCTGGGGTCTCCTCCGACTGCTGAGGATGCTGGAGGTCAGGGTCAGACATTATGGGGAGCTTGTCCAAGCATGGGTGCCCTGTGCAGGAAACAGGATGAGGTTTCACTCTATCTCTGTGCCAGAACACAGCAAAGTCAGAGGTGCATCACCAAATATTGGTAAAATAGGACAAACCCAGAATTAAAAACTTAAACTAGAATCAGCCCAGACTCGAAGAGCTTACCTTTGAAGCCCCTGTGGTGCATGAAGCCAGATGCTACTGCCCTGTCTAAAGCACATCTAACTTACACAAAGGCACTCATCTAGCAATTGTGGGAGGTTCATGAGAACTTTATTTTCTTAAAACCTGACCTATGCTTGAAGAGATTCTGCAGCACATTAGGTGTGCAGATATTTTTCTCCAACACCAGGGGACAAATCTTCCCAGAGCATGCTCAAACCTCTTTGCTTGGTAGCTTCGATAACATCAGACAGCTTTTGAAGCTTTCTCAGTCTGATGATCTGTTACAGCACAGCCCGGAGAGTGAAGCTCTTTGATTTCTGTGAGAGCAATTCACACCCTACAGCTGGAGGCCAGGGGTTCACCCTCCTGCCCTTGAGACCTGCTGTGGTTTGAACGTGAGCCTGCTTCTGTGCTCCAGCATCACACTGTCACCAGCTGGCTCTGGTGTTTGTCTCCCTCTGTGGTTCTTCCTCCAGGAGACGCCGAGATTGACAGTTTTTTCTCTCCAGGGTGATACTGGGACACAAAAAACATTTGGTCTCTCTCCAGACTTTATTGACTGAACAGCTGCCCTTGAGCTGTGTCATGAAGCAAATGTATTTGTCTGAGCTAATTAAAGCATGAAATGTATCCTGTATTGGATAAAGAGCATAGAAAAAGGACGTTTCATCAAAAAAAAGGGGAAAAAGGGGGGCGGAAAAATGAAATTGTTTGGGCTTGCTTTGAGCCACCATGATGCCCAAGTAAAGGTGGGAAGAAGTGACATCTCACCAGCACTCCCAACTCTGGCACTGAAGTTCACAGTCAGCTTTGGGGTTGTCCTTTCCCCAGCTGCCCCACCAGCCCTACCAGGCAGCTGTCTCCACAGCTCTAATCCTCTTATCCCCAGGACCTACCTTCTGTGCCAGTGGATGGCCAAGGACAGCAAGCAGGGGCTGTAGTGTCAGTGCACTATGTACCTGTGGCAGCGTCCTAAGGCACTCTGCAAGAAGTAGCCAGGGAATGACGCTGTGGGAAGTGTCTTGCATCTGTTCCTCACTGGTTTAGCTTAGAGGACCCAAGTGCCTTGGCCAGCATGAAAGGAAGACAAGTTTGGGTTTAGAGAGGTTGAGATTTTCTCTTTCAGACCCCGACAATAAGACTAGCAGCAGGCAGCATTTCAAAGTCCTGCACCAGGCTGGCTTTTTCAACATTAGAGATTACATGCACTGGGAAAAACACAGCAGGAACTTTGAGGGTCATGGTTGCCATTCCCCATTTGGCAGGACCTAGCCTCCTCAACAAGGAGCAAGGCCTAAGAGCTCCTTATAAATGCCTCTCTGAAGATTTAGTGCCCCATCCCTGCCTTGCATTAGTTCAGCTGTTTCACCATAAGCACACGCTGCTGTGGTCCACCCCCCAAATGAGACCATGTAGTTTTCCTCTGAAGGGAAAATTCAAACCCCACATTCCTAGTAGGGGAATACACCTGAACAAAATTGAGTTTTTCCCTCTGACTCCTGAGTTTGGGATTCTGATATCATTCTAAAATTCTGTTTACTGTAAAGGCTCCCCTTTTACACTCATTTTATGTCACCACTTTCAAAAATCCTTTCTAAAGCTAAATATAAGACTTTGGTTTCAGAAAAGTCATTAATTCCTATAATTCTTCCCTTTTTTTGACAAGAAAAAACCTCAAGTCTCTGCAAATGCATTTACTTATATGGTTGTCTCAGGCTGCCCTCTTATGGCAAAATTTTAAACTGTAGGTTTTCTTGGGCTTTGCCAAGGTTTGGCAAGTTTACTTAATGAATATTCTAGTCCTAAAAATTTCTAAAGATGGTTGCCTGATTAATGTCTGCCCCATACAGGTCCTGTCACTGATTCGTCTTGCCGTGTACAGCTCATTGTGTATGCTCAGACAAGTCTTGACTTTGTGAAATAAGCCACTAAGATGATGAGGTGACTGAAGCATCTACCATAGGAGAAGCGGCTGAGAAAGCTGTGTCTGTTTACCTTGGAGAAGTGGAGACTGAGAGGAGCACCTCATCAATGCTTCTAAATACCAAAAGGGTGGGTGTCAGGAGGATGGGACCAGACTCTTCTCAGTGGTGTCTGGTGACAGGACAAGACTCCACAGTCACAAACTGAAACATGGAAGGCTTAGCCTAAACATAAAGAAAAACTTATTTACAGTGGAGGTGATAAAGCACTGGAACAGGCTGCCCAGAGAGGTTTTGGAGTCTGCTTCTCTGGAGACATTCAAAACTTGTCTGGATGTGCTCCTGTGTAATCTACTGTGGGTGAACCTGCTCCAGCAGGGGCTTGGACTAGATGATCTTCTCCCTTCCAACCCCTAACATTCTGTGACACTGTGAAACTTTGTCCTTCATGTTGGATGAAGGCAGTTGATGGACTCCAAATCCTGGGAGCCTGGCGGAGCTCCTCAGCCCCAGGGCCCAGCCATGGACAAGGCTTTGCTGAAGCTACAAGTGAGCTCTCCCCTGCTGCAGAAAGCTCCAGAAAACAAGGGCAAAATTGCTGGCCACTGAAATGATCCTAGAGGCCATCTCAGTGAGCTGCAGACAAGTGTGCAGATGTGGGAGGGTTTGGCGTGGGTCAGCAACCCCTACCGTGGGTGGAAATGACCCAGAGAGGAGGATGCCCACAGGCAGGGCAATCTGCAGCCTCCTCCCCAGCCCTTCAAAGCTGCTCTGCCCACTTCCATCCTGGCTGCTCCTCTTTGGGGAATTAATCTAACCCTGCACACAGTGACGGGTGTGGGGCTGTGAGTGAAGAGGGTCACATGCAAGGGAACTTCTCACCATTTTAGAGCAGGGCTGGGGAGGAATCAGTCTAATCCGTCAATTTGAGATGTGCATTCAATATGGTTTGTGTTGGAAAGGACCTTAAAGATCATCTAGATACAATCCACCTGCATTGGCACGGACACTTCCTACTAAGAGCAGGTTTCTTGGGACCCCATCCAACCTGGCCTTGAATACTTCCAGGAATGGGGCTTCCACAACTTCCCTGGGTAACTTGTTTCAGCCCCTTACCACCCACACCCTAAAGAATTTCCTCCTAATGTCTAATCTAAATTTCCCCTCTTCAAGTTGTAATCCATCACCCCCTGTCCTCTCGCTACAAGCCCTTGTAAAAAGCCCCTCCCCAACTTCCCTGCAGCCCCTTCAGGCACTGGAAGGCTGCTATGAGGTCCCCCCAGAGCCTTTTCTTCTCCAGGCCGAACAGCCCCAGCTCTTCAGCCTGTCTCCATAGGAGAGGTGCTCCAGCCCTCTGACCATCTTTGTGGCCTCCTCTGGACTCACTCCAGGAGCTCCATGTCCTTCTCGTGCTGGGCACTCCAGAACTGGACACACTATTCCAGGTGGGATCTAAAAGGAGAACAAAGTCAAGTAGGATCTTCCCCAACGTTTAGGCCCAGGGCCGTAAGACAGGAAAAGGTATCAGCCTTGGCTATGACTGAACTACCTCCTTTATGATTCACAGACAATTTTTCTGAAAGGGCAATTTAAAGAAAAGTGAATTTACTGGGGGTTTCCAAAGGTCATGCAATTAAGAAAAAAAACATCTACAGAAAATACGTGGTTTAGTAAAACTCATAATGCCCTCCACTGCTACTCAGCCACTTTCTTCAGACACGCAGTCCACACAGAAGGTAGAGAGAGCACTAGAGCTCATGTTTTCACTGGCAGCTGAGCCTTCATGGTCTGTGCTGCCCGGACACTCGGAGCCCGGCCTGGGTGGCACAGACACTTCACATCCTCCAGCTTCCAGGGCTGTTATTCCTGACTTAAACTGTTTTCAGCAGTGCTGGGGCCTCGCAGCCTGCCTGAGCTCTTCCGCATGTACCCGCTAGAGGACAGCAGGAGGGTGTCACACAGCCAGGCCCTGGCAGGTGCCTGCAGGCGGGTACAAACGCCTGGGAAGGAGCAGAACTGAGTCTGTGCACAGGACTGCAAGGAATGGTGGCTGGAGGGACATTTTGGTACTTAAGGTCTGGTTCAGGAAGGAAGCAAAAAAAAAAAAGCCTCTGCCCCAAAGTGGTGTCAGCTCAGGCCGCCACTGGTTTCTCCTAGGACTGCGGCCTGGGCCTTCTGCAGGTGTATGACCAGGAAGAAGGCCCAGGACGTTCCCTGCAGCACACAGAGCCCTGGCAAAATGACTGGATGCCCAGGCAGAGAGAGGAAACTGTAGTGACAGCGTTACTTGTACTGGCAGTGACTCAGAGAAAAACCCAGCCATGCAAAGCCAGAGATTATTCAATCCACAGATACATTTACATCCTCCCAACCAGCACCAGCCTGCCCGAGGCACAGCCCTCTCCTGACTGCAACAACCCACAGGCGGGTGAAGGGACACAGATGGCGGGCGTGACAGCACAGCCCTCTGGAAGGAGCTATTTCCTCTTACAGCTGATTTATAGATAGCGAGGTAGGTGGAGAGGCTGAACACAGGCTTGACTCATCAACAATTTTTTCAGTCCCATTTGGCTCGCAGCTTGCCTGAGTTATGAAGTCTCGACGTGACCTCTTCTATTTAGATATTCAATCTGGAAAAGCAATACCCTAAGCTTTCGATTTCTAAACCAGGAGTCACACCTGGTTTATGCATTACAGTTCTGCGTGGAGTGAGGAGGGAGCCTGTTTGTGCCTGCCAAACAGCAACTTTAAAACTTTTCCAAGGATCTGAAGGGAGAAACAGCTCTATTGTGTAAATGCCAGAAAAACCACCTTCATTTGAAATTAGAAGCATATAAACAAGAAAGCACCGAGTTGCCAGAAGACCAAAATTCAAAGGAGGAAACCAATGAGAAAACAAAGTAAACAAAGGTCTGATTCCTTTCAAATGAGCAGGTGCCCCTGCTGCGAAAACAGTCGCCCCCAGGAGTCACCCACTTACCTGCTAACTCCTCAGGTTGGGAAATGGGGCTGCACTCGCTGCAGAGACTTCGGAGTCATTTCTCTCTCTCAGCCATCTGCTTTCCTGTTTATAAAGTGGAGATGATCATCATTACTTTTACTGCCTTTATTCATCTTGGATGATGGATCGCATGAGGACTTTTACAGGCTTTGTTCTGCTTGTGCAGAGAATATAACATTTGGGCCCCTGCTTTCCAGGCTGCCAGCTTTGGCACACAAAGCCCAGGCTCCAGCCCCCGCTGTGCACCCCACGAACAAGAGCAGGTTTGAACGTGAGACATTCAAGCCTGGCTGTGCTGATGCCGAAGGAGGCTGTGCAGGGTCCCTCGTGGCTCCCCTTCCAGCTGTTTCCTCTGGAGCTGCTGGGAGCAGAGTTTGTTTCCTGCCTCTTGTCCTCAGGCGCCCTGACATCCAGCAAACTCTGATGGTCTGCACATAGGACCCACGGTTTTGTCCCCATCCCTGAGCCAGGCATCCCTCCCAGGCCACAGCTGCCCTGGTAAACCTTTAGAAAGTTTCATTACTGCCCTGAGGATTCTGCAGGCAGAGGCGCAGGCTCCATGTTTTGGCTTTTCCCCCTTGTGTTCCCCCACGTGTGGTTGCAGACAGGCAGTGTCATGTCTCTCCTCTCTCACCCTTGCAGAGTGGCTTGGAGGCTCTGGCAGCCCTCAGTGGCAGGCAGGCAGCATCCCACGCCTGCCTGCCTCTCCAGAGAGGGAGGGGAAGCTGTGCCTGAGGGGTCCTGGGTAAAGAAAGTTTTAAAAAGGACTCTTAAATAATAAAAAATACAAAATATGTGACATCATTCCTTCATCCCTATAATTCCTTCATCTCCATTCTCTTCCAAACATAAAGCTGATGTGGGGCAAGCAGGAAAACGCCACACAAAATCCTTAAATTCAGGGCAGGTCAGTGCAGCGTGGTGTAATTGCTGCTCACAGTGAGGATGAGAAGCTGCCTTCACTGCAGGTTAACCTCTAACCTGGACCAGCTATGTCCAAACCTATCTTTGCTCAGCCTCACCCAGCAACACTTGGCTATAATCAGCCTTCTTGCACACGCATGTTTTGAGATCCCCAAATGAAAACACACCAGAAAGAGAGCACCCTTTCCCCGTGAGGTAAGAGTAGCACCTCTGCTTGAGCTGATCCTGCAGGGATCTGTCCCTGGGGCACACACCAGGGAGCAGCAGTGGTAGCTACAGCTGAGGACCACCCATAGGTGTCAGTTTATAGCCAAAAAATGCATCAGGATTTCATAAAGAACATTGGTCTGTGTTTAACATAATTGCATAGGGAAAAAAAATAATAATCGCATGTATTTTTAGTTTTAAAAATAGTTCTGTTAACTGAGGGCACTGGCCAAAAATGGTCACTCTCTGTAGCCAGTGGCTGTTTTGTTTCCTGTACAACAGCCTGGATGTCTTTGGAAATGTCCACAGACTGCTGCTGGTTTGCCTTCCACTTTAAGTGGCAACTGGAAAGCTCTTTGCTGTGGTTGCCATCCTCCTGACCACAAGATACCTACAGTGGTCACCACTGGAAAGCCCCAGCCCTTGTCACCAGTAAGCACCCCATTTAAGGCCTGTACCCTGCAGTGCACCACACAGCAGCAGCTCAGCAAGTCCATGCGATGCCCCTCATGTCATGCCCAAGATACCACAACAGCTATAATTAGAGCAGGAAATGCCTGTGGTATTGTGGTGAACACTGCCAAAACTTTCCTTTCTGCTGCTGCTTGCAAGAGGTTGCTGCTGACATCCCCAAGGAATCATCAGCACAGTTGAGTTGCAAAAGAAGTGTCATTTTCTCCGTCTTTCTTCCTACTTCTCTGCCTGGGCTGATGGATCTTTTTCTTGCTTTTCATTTAGCTACTGTCTCAGTAGAGACCATCGCTTCATCCTATGGTTATGACCATGACCATGAGGCCCCAGTCCCTGATGGATGCAATGACAAGACTGTGTTAGCAACGTGCATCCTGCCTGTGAGGCTGAGGAACAGACACTAACCATCCAACACAGCACAGCAAATCTGCTCTGCCAGTAACTCAGATTAAAACTTACTTACACAGAGACCTCTTGTGCATGTTGATGGGCCCTTGGTGGATTGCAATGGTATGGAAGGAATAGGTTATACAGGAACACAGCCTCATAGTGTAGGGGTTACCCCTCTGATTCCTAGTTTAACATCTAGAAAAAGCGGATTTCAAAAATAGATCTCAGATGTTATTTTCAAAAAGCTTAAGGCCCTGCAGTGTGAGAGTAACATCATCTTATTCTTTTACTTCACTTGAATGTGTTTCCATATATATAACTTACATCATCTGTGTTGAAAATGACACATAACTTCTATTTTCTTACTACCAATGGCTATCGAGAAGAAGTTACCACCACCTGCAATGTAACAAACCTCTAACCATCAGAAGACCTTTGTTACAATTTGCCCTCACTCCTGCTCTACACATACTCCATTCATTTCCAGCTTAAGAAAATCCAGCTCTTTCAAACTTTCAGAACAGATCAGTTCTCATCCTTTTGGTTGCTCTCTCCACCTGACCACCATGTTTCTTAAATGCCAGTGCCCACAGCAGTGTCACAGGGCCTAGGCAAGGTGCTTGCTGGCAGCAGGGAGCATGGGACAAGCATTGCATCACATCTCCTCAGTTCCTGCTGGTCAGGCCAGCCTGGAGGAAAGCACAGTTCTCATGAAGAGGGGCTGAAGCACACCCATTGTCACAGCCTGGAGCTGAGACAGCTTTGGAGGGAAGTAATAGCTGCCTCTAAAGAAAGTTATGGAGAAGAGGGAGCCAGCTGCTGGCAGCCTGCTAGGAAGACGAGAGCCAATGGGCATGAGGTGAAACATGAGTTTCAGATAGGACATATTCTTTCCTTATGAGGACACTCAACTAGTGGGATGGGCTGGAAGAGGCTGCCCAGTCTCATCACTAGAGGGTTTAAAAACCCAGCTGATTGAAATTCTGAGCCACCTGGTCTGATCTCACAGACGCTCCAGCTTTGAGGGTGGACCAGAGACCTTCTCAAGTCCCTTCCAACATGAAATAATCTGTGGTTCTGTGTTCCTGTCATCTCCCAGATGACAAAATCAGACACACATGCTGTATAAGTCACTCCTCATAGAGAATATGCCTTTAAACCAAGCAGCAAGGTGTTTGAAACTGAGACCCTGAGTGTATAGGAGGATGTATTCCCTGGTATTCCCTGGTCAGCAAGCACTTCAAGGAGAGGCCTAACAAAAGGATTATTTTTTATGAAAATACTGAGAAGTCAGAAATACATAATTGCTTTCAAATCTAGTAAATTAACAAAATCAAAGTGGTTTCAAAGGTCATGCCTGCCAAATGCCCTTTGCCACTTTCAGTTTTGCAATCTTGTCCTTCCATTTTATTGCAGTATTTTCTCACCTTGAGTGCATGCAAGTATCACCCATGTGGTGGAACACCAAAAAAATCCAGAACAGCTAAAGAAAGGAGACAAGCAGTGAACCTCACAAAGCCCACATTGTTGCTGAGGGTTTGAAGTAAACAAACAGGAAAGATGTTTCCTCGAATTGCTTCATGTTCTAGTACACCAAGGAGGTAGTTTTCCCCATATTAGGCGAAATATTTTCAGAACTGGGTTTTCAATTTGTGTTTCTTAAAGTGACATCTTGAACCTCTCACTGTCTACAAAGAGGATATATCAGAGTCTGCTAGGAGCTCTGATTCCCCAGTCTCTTGGCAGTAGAACCACAAAAATTACACAATCAGTTTTGCTACGTAAACCAGAGTCTCTTATCTGTTTTATAATTGCAGCTTTTATGAAACTTTGCTGCAATAGCACTGAGTGACTGTGGAGCAAACTGTGCTACATGTCAGCATTGGATAACTGCAAGTTGTCAAAATCCTAGGTTAGGCTCAAAAGTCAACACTTGGTTTTTGCATTGTTCCCTGTGAGTAGCAAACGGTGGAAGAAAAGGAAGTCTCCAAAAAGACTACAAAAAGTGAAACATAAATGTTAATTATGCTAGCATCAGCATTATTACAATAGCATCGGGCATAGATTTAAAAAAGAAAGTTGTTACAGGCAGGAAGGGGTGTGCCTTCATGTGTGCAAAAAATAGTGGGGAGCAGACAAGACATTCCCTTCCTCCAGGGGCTGCCTTTAGGGGCTAAGGGAGCACCCCTGCTCTTGGATTTGACCTTCCTTCCCCTTCCTTGTTCTTTACAACCAAGTCTGGGGTGAGCAGAGGCCAGCTCCTTCCATTGGGGAGTCCAGCCTTCACTCTGCTCCCATGGCCCCTCCCCATCATCTGGGGAGGGAACTTCCACCCCCTGGAGAAAACATAATGAGCTTTCCAGCATGTTTCCAGATGTTCATTATTTTTCTTTCTCTTTTTTCTTTTTGTAAGGGTTTTCTGAAAGGCACCTCAAGTTTTGGGAGGAACCTACTGGTACGTAGCCCCATGCAGGTGAAGCAGCCCAAGAAGCACCACAACTACAGTAAATTAATACCATACACTTCCTCTCCTGTCCCCTGTGCCTATATCATAAACTTGAAAAGCAGCCTCTTCGCTGCAGGAACTTCCTCTTGCTACACATTTGTACCATGCCTAAAGGAGCAGGATGCTGCTGTCATATCTTATGGGAGATTAACCTACATTGCTGCTTCCTCATGCTCTTCTGCCATGGAGCTGCTCCTCATGCACTTGCAGGGCTGTGCTGAGCCTCCTCACTTACCCCATGCAGTCACTGTGAGCCTGGCTGTCCAAACATGGCACTGAGATGCCAACATCTTGGAGCTTGTAGTGGAGAACCAAAAGGAACCTGAGCAAGAGCACCTGAGCCTGCACCTCTTTTTGGGTGGCTTTAGAGGAGCCTGGATGAGAAGCACAGACAGAGGCACAGCTGCAGCCCCCCCTTTGGGCACTCCTACTCTGGGATCTGCCAGCAGCTGCCCACTCCTGGCATACAGCTTCTGTGGATGCTCAGAAGCCAGGTCATGCCATGGTCAGTGTTGGAGGCTCTGGTGCAAAATTCTGATACACTGTTCTGGTACAATTTAAAAGTCATGATTATTTGGTGCATTGATTACATATCATTTTGCTTCCATATATACATGTACATGTATGTGGGCATGCAATGATCTTCCATTCAAATCTGTGAAAGTTTCCAAATACACAAATACCATGGGAAAATTAATATACGAAGCATAAGTCGTCCTTCAAGACCAAGTCTGTGATTCTGGCAGATTCTCAAGCTACCACTGGAGTCAAGGGAAATACAGCAAGTGCAAAAAGGGCACACTGATGGGCAGGTATTTATTCCTTTGCCTTCATTGCTGCATGATGGGCTCATGTGAGGCAGCTGTTGGCTCTCCACTCCCAATGTTTAGGCAGTAACAGAAGGGAAGCAAAACAAAATATGGCCTAAACCCCTGGAAACACAAAAGTTGATGTAAACAGCTGGAATGGAAGAGATGCTTTTTTTCCATGCTCCTGATGAGGTTTTATGAACTTTACTTCTCCCACAAAGGGATTGTTGGGTGAGAGAGACTGCAGCCACTAGAGGATATTTTTGAATTCTTTGGAAGTCTTGCAAAGTTTGTATACAAAACCATTCATCTAATTGCTGCAATTTGGAGAACTGAAACTTTCCAAGGCTTTTTTTTTTTTTTTGCCTTTTTTTTGTTGTTGTTGTTCTAATGTAACTTTGTTGTCCTGACTTGAAGCCCTGATTTAAGCAAGTATGAGGAATATTTTCTACAGAGAGTTGACTGAGCACACTGCAAATGTAGCACCCACAGTTTATTCTCAGGAACAGTATCTGCCTCCCAAGCCGACCTCGTGCTGTCTTATACGGATGGACTTTCTGTCTGACCACACTTCGGGAAGGGACCAGGGGAAGCAGAGGGCCCCCATTCACACCCTAATCCACCCCACATGACAAATGCACTAGAGTGAGGCCTCTCCTCAGCTCAGCCATCCTCCTTACACGCCTGTGTCACCATCTCCAAGTTGAGCAACCATTTAAACTGCTGTTCTGCAGTCAGGGAAATTACAGCAAACACTGTTTTTACAGGCAGTTATCAAAAAGCAACCACTTTCACAGCAAAACGGCTCCCATGGTATGTGCCACTTTCACATTCTGGTTTTGTTTCCTCCCTCTGTAATTTACTCAGCAGGGGACAAGCATATAAATTTCCTGTGCATGCTCCTAGCAGTTTTTGCCCTTGAAAGCTCAGACCAGCAGGTAGGGAGCCGGGGCTCCTCGGGATCAGCACGAGAGCGGCAAAATCAGCGCCAGGATCTTTAGGAAGCAATGAAATGGCTTTAACGTGGTAGGGGTGTCATTTCGGAAATCTCTCGTTGTCACATACCTTGGAAAATAACAACCACGATCCCCTCAGCAATTAAGAGTGACAGCAGCAGTAGACAGAGGTATCTTTGCAATTCAAGTTAACAAACCAAACAAAAACCAAAACCAACAACGAAAAAAACAACCCCACACAAGCAAAAATAAAGCAAACAAAACCAAGCAAAACCAGACCGAAACAAACAAAACAAAATAAAATAAAAAATAAAAGACCACGGAAAAAAAAATAATAATACTCCTTTCATTGTTTCCCAGGGCTGGTCTCTTGCAACTCGAAATAGAGTACTGGATAATATACTGTTCTCTAGGGGTTAATGTTACATTAATCAGAACTGACAAGCATGAAAATCATTCTTTGTTGTCTTGAAATTGCTAATTTAAGATTGAAATCTAAAACGCTTGAGCACTGATCGTTAACACTGACGCTCAAACAAAACCCGAGTACAATCTTCCCTCCTATGGGCCACTACACAATTGTTTTACATTTGGTTGAGAAAACAAATGCAAAGTGTGTAACTAAATCCTAATGTATCGTTTAAGTGTTTCCATTCACGGGTTTTCTTTGGCTAAACTTCAACGAATTGTACTACAGTTTAATTCAAAAGCAGCATTTGCACAGGCATTTACATCTGAAGGCAGGAATCCTGGCATTGTACCATGAAGAGCAAAGGCAGCAGTAATTCCCCAAAATCCAAATCATTTTTTTCCAGGTATTTTTTTTCTCCAGTTGCAGAGGTATTTCGATGAGCTGATTCTCCGCGGAGACACCAAGCAAAATCTGAGATGTTCGGTAACAAGGGAGCTTATTTAATAAGCTTAAAGTTTTGAAAACCGATGAAAGGGCACAGTCCCCACTCGGCGCCGTGAAGACAGGCACAAGGTGACATCAAACCACAAAACTCACACACACAAAAAAGTACGTAGTAGCAAAACAAATGGGACAAGCACATCCTCTTTCATGGAATTACAGACTGTGTTAGAGGCCGACTCAAGAGCAGCTTCTTTTGCCAGCTTGAATATTTGCAGGTTCAAGTCTGTTCGCAGACACAGTGAAGCCCACGGACACGCGCACTTGCAGCTGAAATTGGCTCAAGCTGAATCTTCAGCTTGGATGAAGCAAACTGTAAACCAAAAGCATTTCACTCCAAACCCATCAGCGGATCTGGCTTGCTCTGCTCCCATGTGGTGAGGAAGGAGGAATAAGGAGAATCCACCTGGGATACCTGTGTGTGTGGGTGCTCCGACGGAGGCTCGGGAGGAGTAGGAGGGGCTGTGGGCAAAGCAAGCTATGCCCTCCTTCTTCCCTCTGAGGAGCCCGTGAGCTGCAGCAGCAGTGACAGCCAGCAGCCAGAGTGACGAACCACACATTTGTCACATCCGAGCCTTTTTTTCGCCTTTCTTCGCAGTTACAGTGAAGCCGGGCTGAGCCCTGCAGACGTGCGCTGACCTCGGTGGGAGACGCACAGCAAACCTGAGGGCACAACTTGCCACACAAAAGACGGGTTAAAGTCACAAGCACTGTCATGCAGAACAAGCTCTTAGAGGAGAAGAAAAGGACTCAGCGTTTGGCCAAGGACTGGGGTCATGCACTGAGGGTGATTTGTATTCTGGGGAAAACGGGACGATGGTTCTTCCAGGCTCATGCAGGGAAAAGGCAGAGGAATATGCAGTTTGGGGAAAGAGAAAATGGATGTAGGATTTAGGAAAGAGAAAATGCGAGAGATTCTGAGCACACTCATCTGGCAGCCGCAGCCGGAAGATGAAGGTGCCTGCAGAAGAAAGTACTTATCTTTCCTTTTGGTTTATAGGAGTATGAAACTGCCCTTCAGTTAAGAGTTAATCAGAACAGCGTTCCTTTGCTCGTTAACCCCAACATCGCTAAGAAATCTCTTCCTAGTGTCTAGACTCAGATCCAACTTAAGTATAACAAAAAATCAGATGTCCATCCCTTCACCTACTCCTTTCACAGCACACCTTGTCTAGAGTAGCAGAGCAGGTCCCAGTAGAGCAGATGCAGACGATATTGACAAGTGTGTTTTCACCAAGATGTGTTGGATTCAGAGTCGTGGGAGACGACTCCTGAGTTTGAAAATGAAAAACATTTTTCACTGTATACTTGTCCTTACAAGGAGTAGCAGCAAGATTTGATTGACAAATTTTTGTTGCAATTAAATTCTGCCTCTTGACAGTTGCAATGCATGTTTAGTTGGTCTCTGTGAAAGACTGGCAGGAAAAGGACCTGTCTGAGCATTTCTAGTAACAGTATTTGTGTTAGTGCTGGGACTCAGAAGTTCACCAGCAGCATAAGAAGAGCAAGCTAAATGCCTAATAATTAAAAAGAACCTTAAAGCCTCAGATCTCCCAGTTGAAAGCAAAAAACTCTGAAGTGTTTTTAAGCATTTTGGTGTATTTAACATTGTCAATTAGGCCTTCAAAGCCCCGAGCCCAAATACTTCCTTACTGTTAAACCATTTTAGCCTGTGGGCATGCATTTGAGGTGCAAAGCCAATGTGAAGAAGTGAAGAGAAGTTGAATGGGAAGAATAGGAATAGAATAACCATGGCATGAACCTTGACAATAACAATTTCCCCTCAAATCAGCATAAAAATAAGTAGTTTCTCTTTTCTTTCTTCTTAGGCAGAAAAGCAGGGAAATTTTTGGACAAATATCTAGTGATTGGTATATTGTATGTCAACTTTAAATTATCTTTTTTTCTCTGTTTTCAAACCTGAAAATCATTGAAAGACTCCAGACTCCTCCAAAACTTTCACCCCATTTGTGAAAAAGATACTTGCAAAACACAACTTCTGTGTTTGGACTCAGTTGAGGCTCAGTGAAGTGGGCAGACCTGGATCCAGTGCACCAGGCAGACACCCAAACCTAAGTATCTGCACACAGGCTAAGTTAGGGACTCAATTGCTTAAGGGCAAGGCATCTGTCACTACTGAGGGACCCGGGCTGGGGCGAGGTGCCCAGCCTCACAGGCAGCTCCAGTCTGGGTTCTTTTGCAGACCCTGCATCATGCCAGTCGGCCTCCAAGGATGCCTGTGGTGCCCACAGCCATCCCTAGGGCTTATATTTAATCTACAAAACATGCCTGCGTTCCTTTTACAGCCAGTGGAGATCCAAGGCTTGATTCAGTTGCCTACACATTGGCACCTAAAGCAATGCAAGAACCTCTAAGGTATCTGAGACACTTCCCTGGAGGAAGCAGGTATGGCATAGGACATACGAGAACTGATGCCTTTCCAGAAGGATAGCCTGCTACCAGGTAGGACATCCCAGAGCCTCTCAAGTGTCATTAGATGTTCACAGAATGAATTGAGCTCCTGGTCAATATATTCAAAGGAGTCTAGAGGTTGATTCATTTCACCAGCTGTCATCTATCTGCTTAGAGTCAACCTAAGGAGAGCTCTAGTGCTCAGTTCAACTGTCTTGGCATCCAATACCGTTTGAGAGGCTTAGGCTACCCCATCTTGTCTCCAGCTGCTGCTCCAGAAGGACACTACAGTTCTCTGTGTTATGTGCCCAGTTAGCCAGCCCTGTCTGAATGCCACAAACCAGAAGTACCACAGATATAACTGATGCAAGCCCCCCCAACATTACAGGGAATTAAGGCATCTAGCTTGTATGTGGACACCAACATGTACACCTTGAACTGAACTGTAGCCCAAAAGTTTCACAAGCACTGAAGGAAATAGTGTGTTCTTTTCAAGGTCACACACGTACAGATAACTTTTTGTTGAGTCCTGATGTTTACAGTTATTTTGTTTGTATCAAGAAACCTGGCAACACAACAAATGCCCAGTGCAGATGTTGCAGGAAGGTAAGCATGCAAACACTCCCAAAACATGCAAATACTTGTGCATAGTTGTATTGAGCTTTTGGATGAGCTTTCCAAGATTCCCCTTTTTAAGTGCTATTTTAAACTGCTCCCACTGTTTTAGGGGGGAAAAAAAATAAATAAAAAAATTCTATTTATCATCTAGGGCTGAACTGGAAACCATCAAGCTGTTCATATGAATATGTGTAACTTTGTGATTTATTATCACTTCCCTCATCCCATTTATTTTCTGTGCCTCAGATGTGCAATTAAGTCCATATTGACACCCCGTCTGCTTAGGTCTACAAAGGACATGTCTGCACTGTCATAAAAGCAGAAGAAAAATTTGCTGATCACCAGTATTGCCTCACACTTTGGGGAAGCCATCAGGAGGAGGAATTTCATATAGGAGCAGCTTGAACTCCAAACAGTTCCTGTTTGAAGCAGTGTGGATGCAGGCAGCTTGAGACCAGAGCAGTGACAAAGGTGTCCTCACATCTGAGCAGTGTGGCTTCTGGGGTGACATCACACCCTGGAAGTGCCGTGGGCACAGAGGGGCACCACTCCTAACTTGGGTGCTGCAAACAAGCAACAGTGCTCCCCTCAGCCAGAGCAAACCCTGGCTCCATCTTGGTAAAAGCCCGCTTTTAATTTCTTCAGCTTTCTCTTTGTCTCACCCTTTTCAGCAGTTCTGAACATTCAAACCACAAAACCAGACCTAAACCTAGTGGAGGCAAATGTGCCAATGCCTCTTAGTCTTTATTGAGAGCCCTTTGTTGTTCTTGAGTACCAAAACCTACCACTATTTTATAAGTAGGTTTATATTTGACAGAAATTTAAAATTTCAGGGATCTGTAAAAGTGTAGGTGCCTCATTAGAAGTAACAATTCATGATGCCCCCCTGGATGAAATGGATTAAATAAATATTACTTCAGTTTTATTAATGCAGTAAGTGCACACAGTATAGGGACTATTAAAATATATACATACATAAAAACTATTTACCATATTGGAAACGTTTTAACATTGAATCAGATGTGAGGTTTTCCCCTCCAGAGAATGTTTTTACATATAATCGGAAGATATAAGGTTATGCTACTTTTAGGATTTTATTACATTTGCCTTTTTCTTGACAATATATTCCATATCTGGCATCCATTTCCATAAATGTCAAATGAATTTAAAATTAAATGACATTTGGGAAATCAATTTCTGGCTGTCTCAATAAACCACCAACACTGCAATGTCTAGATGGTGGAAAGGGGCTGTGTCTTATATGTGTCCCTGAGGCTCAAGAATTCTCTTACCAGCCTTGAATGTTTTTAATATGGTCATTATTTAGGAGACTAAATACGTGACTGTGAGAAAGGTTAAAGGAAGGTGAAAACTTTTAAGCAGGATGTCAGTAAATGCACTCATGAGGCATGATATATATAGTAAGAGCAGCACGATGCAATTCTGTGATTTACCTGTCATGTGGGGGCCAAATCCAAATTCCAAATCAATACTTTGCAATGGATTGGCCAATGTGGCAGGAGATTGAAGGCCTCCCCGACCCAGTAAGTGTGATTAGTGAAAAACAGCTGAAATGTTGCTCACTTAGAAAGGGAATGAATCCCCAGACACACAGGGAAAAGAAAAAAAAGAAAAAAAGAAAAAAAAAAAGTGGAACTTGATTCTGTGTTGCATCAGATACTGCAGAGACAGCAGAGATGTGGCAAATCTCTGGTATCACTAGACCAGGGTTTTGAAATACAGGCTTCAGTGAAATAGGTTTGGTGAAAAAGAAAGGGGTAGCACTGTGCATTGACGCTTCGTAGGCTATCAAGAGAGAAAAAATACCATTAAATAAGATTTTTTTTGGAAGATCCTAATCACTTTGAAAGTAGCCACTAAAAGTGGCTATTTAGGCCATAGAGGGGGTTGGTGACAAGGCCTCGGGCTGTGTCTGAGTGAGTAATCGGCTCTGGAGTGGGGTTAAGCATATGCATGCCTGAGAGCCACCATTCCCATTGCCACTGCTGGTGCTAGCCTTCCTGTGCTCATCCCAGGATCCAAGCCTCCCTTGGACGCTTAGGAAAACCGGGACATCTCTCAGTGCCTTGAATAGCAATACCCTGAGCCTCAGCCAGACCTCATCCACCCGAAGGACATGGGCAGGAGCTGCGGTGTGTGCGGAGGCATCAGGAGCTTGGGCTCTCCCCCTTTATGGATTTACAGGGCCCGAGGAGCTCAGGTGAAGCAGCCCAAGAGGTGACAGCGTCGGCGGGTGGATCAGTCTGGGCTGGAGAGCAAATCCAACATCCATTTAACTGACAGACAGACAGACATGCACACAGAACTGAATTTAGATATGAGTGTGAGAATATTGTAAGAGAATTCCAGCGACATATCATCCCTATGGGAGGGTTAGGCTGCCAACTGTGACTGGAAAAGGAACTCTTCTTTTTGAAAATTGAGGTATTAAATTGACTAAAATGGTTATTTGAAAATTGTGAAAGTTCTCTTAAAGAACATCTAAGGAGGGACATGCAAATGTTTGCCCAAAACGTAACTGACAACACAAAGACCTGGGCTCACTGTGTGTGAATGGTTATCGTGAGTGTTTTCATCATACAACAGCAGTTGTCACTTTAAAGGCAGAAGAGTAAGAGGAGCCCGGTGATTTTACTCTGTGCACATGCTCTTCTTAGGAGCTTCTGAAAGCACCGTGACAAAGTGACCTTACAGGGAAAAAACCTGAATTTTGTCTCTTGGCCACATCCTGCTCACGCTGTCTCATCAGAAACGGCAAGAACTGGAAGGTGCTGCTGGAGCACAACTGAGGCACCGGGGCCTGCAGCTCTGGGGCTTTAAACTGAAACACATTTTCTGTGATGACACAATTAGAAACACAGAAGCAGATGTGGGAGATTTTGATGCCGTCATGAAAACATCCTGATGCATAATGGATCTAGCGAGAGGGGGGACCCGAAGGGTTCACGCTCAGCATCAAACCACCCCTTGCTGGTCCCGGCCAAGAAGCGGCACGAACACACACACACACACACACTCACACACTCACACGCACACGCACACACACTCACACAAACACACACACTCACACAAACACACACACACACTCTCACACACACACTCACACACACACACGCACAGACACACACGCACACACACAGACACACACGCACACACACACTCGCACACACTCCTACACACACTCCCACACACACTCCCACACATGCACACACTCACACTCACACACACACTCACACACACACACACACACTCACACACACACTCACACACACACACACACTCACACACAAACACACACACTCACACACACTCACACACACTCTCACACACACACACGCCCCACGAGCACGTCCCGCAGGCACCGGCAGCACCGGGCACCGCTCTCTGGGCAGGCTGATACAAACCACAAGACCTGCTTGAGCACGGAGGCAGAACCCGACCCCAGCCGGGTCAGGGCAGAGTTCCCACCAGTCTCTCGCCCCAGACACCGGCAGCCCGCCCAGCACCTCCCGGGGCGGTGCAGAAGGGCTGCAAGAGCGCAGGTTAACCCAGTTCAGGACGAGCAGGGCTGGAAAGCAGCTAAGAAGAGCCGGCTGCATTTCAGAAAAGACCACGGTTATTTATTTATTTATTTAGTTAGTTAGTTAGTTAGTTAGTTAGTTATTGAAAAGGGACCGGCGTAAAGACGCTTCACGTTCACAAAGCGGGACACCTGCAGGATGTGAGTTCACAAGTCCTTGTCTATTTCAGTTTCTGTAATGAAACCCGAGACTGAAAACCTACTCGACGGAAGGGCAAGAGGGGCCAGAGCTGCTCCTTCCCGGCCCTGCGGGCCCGGGCTTTGCCCCCCCGGGCCGGGCCCACCGAGCCGGGAACGGGCGCCGGCCCCCCG
>NW_009952366.1:6691202-6733293 GCF_000747805.2 Chaetura pelagica | reverse complement strand
GGCTCAGTGTGTAAGTCCGGGCTCGTAAGAGGAGCTGCGTTTTCCGTGCTTCTGAGGAGGTGCTGAACTGTTTGTTTTGTCTCGAACAGCAGGAAACGCGCGGGTTTGCAGTAAGAGGCAGAGAATGTGAACGCTGTGTCGGTGCCCGCTGTCCCGGCGTACAGGGCTGCTCGTATCCATCGCACAGACACTGCGGAGGGAGAGAGAAGGGCCAGGACGATCTGTGGCTCCAGGGAAAGGGGGCTCGGGGGGAGGGGCGGCTCTTGTCAAGGGCTGAAATGTTACCCTTCAAAATAATTTACAAAAGTGATGTTTAAGCCTTAACTGGTATACCTGCAGGACTATATTGCAGCTTGAAATGATGCAAATAAATGCTTTGTTTGGTTGTTTTCTTTAAAAATACGAACATTAGGAAGGCAGTAAAGCGGTACATGTGCCTTCTAGTTGGCATACCGGTCATCTCAAACTTGCAGTTGTTGAATACCCGTGATTCCTTTTATTTCGGGTATTAAACAGCTGCTCTGATGAAAATCAGTTGGTAAACCCTCATCTGATACAAAAGCCAGAATGCTGATGGCACCCACGAGCGTGCACACACACGTGTCTGTGTAGATACATCACTAAAACTGTCCTGCAGTTCTAGTCCAACGCTTGACACCGACCGACCTTTTTTTTTTCGTTTACGTGCCAAGCAATTAATTACGAGCGTAGTGGCGAGAGGAAAGAGATTTCCTTTTGTTTATGTATTATAGGCGCAACTTTAAAATTTATAATCTGCGGAGATATTTGTTTACATGGAACACAAGGAAGAAAAGCATACGTTTTCTTGACTTCGAAGTTGTTGGCTTTTGACATTTGAGTAGTTTTCAGCTGATGAGTAACCCTGAAATGTACATTTTGCAAGCCCTCCTTTTGTGAAACTAAAGAAACAGCCACATCAGTAAGTTTGAAGTACAGTTTAATGGGTAAAAAAAAATAAAAATCCTCTCCTTTATATCTTTATTTCTTGCTTGTGAAGCACAGGCACAAGCAAGTACTTGCTTATCTGTTTTCCCAGACAATACTTTCAGTATTGCTATTCTGTATGTTAGTACTTGTTATTTTGCTTACTACTTCAGCTCAGGTCTGCTCTGAGAACACAGGGGGGCTTGATCTCTGAAGTGCTGGACAACTAATTCACAGTTGCTTTGTGTGTGTGCATAGAACTGAACCTTGGGCGAGAAGAATGCAGAAACTAGCACTGAATAACTTTCTTTGGGGAATTCTAACGTTGGAGCATTTGCTGCTTCTGTTTTATTCCAGCTGCAGATTTCTAGTGGGCGTGGGAATGAATATGCAGTATTTGTTAGGTTTCTCTTCCACCTTTATCTGTCACTTCGCTCCTGTTTTTCCCCGAGCTATTCTGTCTTGCCAAGTCTGGGTTCTAAGGTAGTTTTTAAACTTTGTGACTTGATGCCGTTTCGGTGTTTCAGTGCTCTGTCTTGGAACATTCACGCTGTCAGGGCGCTGCTTGACATTCAGCTGAAGTATCTTCAGTCTCAGTTTTGTACTTTCAGCTTTTTCGCAGCCTTTTCAGATATTTCTGTCTTTTTGACCAAACTCTGCATTTGGATTTCTTCACATTTTCTTCAAAGAAAGAAAGAAAGAAAGAAAATGCCGTGCCAAGATGTTTCCTCCCCCTCCCCCCTTCCACCCCGTCCCCTTTCTCCACACACATCGACGTAGGTGGGAAAATGTCATGCTGGCTTGGTTGCTGGTGGGGGAGCTGGGGCTTTAGGTTTTTCTCTTCAAGGCGCTGCTGATCTTGCGCTTTCGTAGAATCGCGTTGCTTTTGCATGAAGAGCTTGATTGTGCAACCCTGCTTTACGCAGTGGTCGTCCTGAGATCAGCGGTCTGCTTTTGTCCTCAGTCCAATATTTGCTTACATCGAGGCATGGAAGTAGTTTCGCTCTGGAGAGTATTTTTAAACGGGAGAGAACAACATTTTCTGACCATATAATATTAAAAAGAAGGGAAAAGTAGGGCCCAGTGTTTACAAAGTGACTTAACAAAACCAGAAAGGATCGACCTGTCAGACTCCTGACTGACAGCATTGCTGTATGGGAAGGCAGGGTTTAGTGTTCCTTTCTGGCCTGCTGGAAAGGACCGTTACTAATATGTTTTTCAGCAGAATATATTTCCGTTAGCCCCAAAACACGAAGATGAGTCTTGCCTGTTAAAATCCTGTCTCTCAAATATGATTCTTGCAGCATAGGTGTTACATCTTTACATAGGTATTCCTTTAACATTCAAGGAATAATTAACATACGTAGTTCAGCTCTGGAATTGATGTGAATTTTATCAGTGTTAGGAAGCTCAGCATTGTTACAGAAAACAGGTTGTCAGACTTGGAGAAGACATGGGATAACGCTAGTGGTCTTAGTTATAAAGACAGTAGAAGAAGCGAACTTAGCATGCACGACTTTTTGTAAAAGAATCTCATTAGCAGGCTATGAATAGACTGCCTTTTAGAAGGAATGAATGTTATGGATGCTAGCAAGCTGAAAAAGTTCAGCAAGCCATTATTTTTGTGATCTGTTGACCATAGCACACAAGGGATCTCGACCTCCCGTAATATACTATGGCTGGTGCTTAATCTGGGAATTACTGAATGGGTACTCAGAGGTCACGGCGCCTGAAATTCTTCAGTGCAGTTAGTAGGGACTGGAGACAACTCTTTAATTAAATTGAATGAGAATGATTAATATGGGCGTGTAAAACTGTGTACAATTTACTGGTTTCACTACAGCTGGCTCAACCTTTTCTGTGCTACCGAGTAAGACCTACACAGCACATGCAATGTTGGGTGCTGACTAAGTGATGAGGGAGTTACTACAGCTCTGAGGCTGCTATGTGTATTGTAACATTCTGCAAGGCACTAGCTGTGGGTCAGTTCAACAAGCAGAGACATTTTTTGTTAAATCTTAAAACTGCAGTTTTTATCTAAGTACCAGATGTAAATGAAAGCTGCTTTCCTGTCCAGCTGCAGCTTTCTACCTGCTTGGCTTCTTTAGTGCTGTCGTGTCATTGTACATTAGGGTTCCCTCAGTCTAGTGCTTATTCTAACCAAGGCATCTGTTTTAAATTGAGTAACCTGTTCTTGTGTATTACAGAACTGTAAAATTGGATAAATACTAGCATATTCTAGGATAATAGCTAGAATATAATCCTTTAGGTTCTCTCCAGAGTTGTCTAAATCACTCCAGTATTTTTGTAGCATGGTTTACTTATCTGTAGAACATAGAACCCTGGACCTTGATGTTGTACAGCCTAGGCCAGTTCCACCATACACCTGCATTTTTAATGGCATAACTTGTCACTGGGCATAGCCTGGATGTTTGACAAACCCTTGGTACTCCTCAGATGAATTAACTGTATCATCTGGCAAGTACTGCACATAATGATGCTGGTGCCATGTGCTATTTAGCCCTTCTAGTCAGTAACAGGGTGAGCAGGAACACCCCAGATCAAATGTAATAACTTCCTGACACATTGTTTGTCTCTAGGTGATACCTCTCAGCTAGAGATAGTCAAAAGGAAGATGGTAAAAACATAAAGGAAAGTTAATCTCTGTCTCTTTAATTTTTGTTAGTCAGAGTCTGCCGTTTTGTTTTAGGCAAATGCACCTTAAAGCAAATACATGAGCTTCGAACAAATAAATGCTACCACATAAGCTTATTAAAGGATGTAATCTGGTGGTAGCAATTTTTTTTAACTGTCTTTTTGAAGACCTGGTTTAGAAAGTTCTACTTTTCCAGGTCACTCTTTCAGAGGTGTTAGGATGACATGTTAAAAAGTACTTATTGAAGATAGATTATTGTGGAAACCACAGGTATAATGGGCTTGCCTGAGCACAAAGGTGCAGTGATTTGATTAAAGGTGTGGTTTAATTAAGGGTTTGAGTCGCATAAAGCCTCATTTGTCTGAACTGTTGGCACTGTGTAAACATAATAGATTTAAGTGAACTTTGCACTTCTGCACCTGTATGCTAAGGGATAGAATTAATAGGAGTGCTTTAGAATTGTAGAATCACAGAATGGTTAGGTTCTTCAAGTCATCTAGTCCAACCCCCTACTGTGGGCAGGGAAACCTCCCGCTAGATCAGGTTGCTCAAAGCCTCCTCCAACCTGACCTTCAGTGTTTCTGGTGAGGGAGCATCCACAAGTTCTCTGGGCAATCTGTCCCATTTTAAGTTTTGTGTGTATCCAAAAGCTCTGGCGGTGCATTTTAACTGAATCAATGCACCTTTGAAAAAAACAACAACAGGCTTAATCTGTAGGGTATCTGGTATGCTTCCATCCTGAGCCAGAAGATAGTGGGAATATAAATGGTATCGAGAGCATGTAGTCTGAAGCCAAACTGCTGTTAATGCTTATGGCTCTGCATAACTGACTTGATGTGTTTGGTGGGATTTGGTTGGATGATGATCATGATCTTCAAGTATGAGTTTGGTATGCTGACATCTTTAAAAGTGATGCAGTTGGATATTTCTGAACTGTAACTTGTAACTGTTTTTTTTTTCCTTTGGTAGTTGCAGATTGAAATATCATGGACAGAAAATAGTTTGGATGATGTGTTCTGCCAGCATATCTCTGCAGTTCTAGTGTTAACAATGGACAAGTGTAAGCACATAGGACGTCTGCGACTGGCCCAAGATCACTCCATTCTGAATCCTCAGAAATGGCACTGCAGGGACTGCAATACCACGGAGTCGGTGTGGGCATGCCTCAGCTGCTCCCACGTGGCCTGTGGAAGATACATTGAAGAACACGCACTAAAGCACTTTCAGGAGAGCAGTCACCCGGTGGCGTTGGAAGTAAACGAGCTGTATGTTTTCTGCTATCTCTGCGACGATTATGTTCTGAATGATAACGCAACCGGCGATTTAAAACTGTTGCGAAGTACGTTAAGTGCAATCAAGAGTCAAAACTATGAGTGCACTACTCGAAGTGGCAGGACTTTGCGCTCAGCGGGGGCGAGTGATGATTCCTACCTTTCCCATGGGGGTGCCCAGGCCTTGCTTCGGAGTGCAGATCGCATGTTCACGGCGCTCTGGCACCGGCGGCGCGCGCTGCTGGGCAAAATATTCAGATCCTGGCTTGAGTTGACACCTGCTGGAAAAAAGATGATGGAGGAAGAAAGGCGTCGGGAAGAAGCAGAGGAAAGACGGGAAAAAGCTAGGAAAAGAAGACAAGAACGAAAGCGTGAGTTGAAAGCAGAGATGGAAAAGATGCCTCCAAGAAAGAGTAGTCGTTTACAAAATCAGATTAGAATGTCCTCAAAACCAGCAACCTGCCTGCAAAAACCACCACAGAACGTGGAATCGGTGGCAGAACTGAAAGAAACGTATACCTCAGATGAAATAAGGTTGAAAAAAATAAGTGACTCTCCAATTAAACGAAGGCCTACAGTGACTCCTGGGGTAACAGGACTGAGAAACCTGGGAAATACATGCTATATGAATTCTATCCTGCAGGTATTAAGTCACTTACTTATTTTTCGAGAATGTTTTCTAAAGCTTGATCTCAACCAAACTCAGGAACTGCTGGCAACAGCAACCAATGGTAAAACCAGATCTTCATCTAAACACCTGTCAGTAGCTGCCTCAACATTACATGTGAATGAGAACCAAGAGAAAGTAAAGGGGTCATCTTCCATGAGGCGGCCTAGTTTATCCTCTGGATTAAGTGGAGGAGCATCAAAAAGCAGAAATATGGAACTTATTCAGCCCAGGGAGCCCAGTTCAAAGCATATTTCTCTCTGTCATGAGCTACATACTCTGTTCCAAGTTATGTGGTCTGGCAAATGGGCGCTGGTGTCTCCTTTTGCCATGCTTCATTCTGTGTGGAGACTAATTCCAGCCTTCAGAGGATATGCCCAACAAGATGCTCAGGAATTTCTCTGTGAACTTTTGGATAAAGTGCAGCAGGAACTGGAGACTACGGGGACCAGATACTCAGCTCTCATCCCTGCTTCTCAAAGAAAACTTATAAAACAGGTTTTGAATGTGGTTAACAACATTTTTCATGGACAGCTATTAAGTCAGGTAGGTTTTGTGATTTATTTTTTTAAAGTGTGTAATGGTTTGTATTTATGGATTTATGTTGCTCAGTGATGGGCAAACGTAAAAGGTTAATACATTTATAACTACTGAGGGGAAATGGGGAGAAATATACTAAATTTCAGAAGAAAGGTCGTTTCAGCATTCCTGAAACTTTCAATAGAAGACACCTAATAGACATAAAAGTGTTAAATTTGGTATTTTAAGCACACCTTTGCAACTACTGAGAAATATCTGTCTTTTCTGTTAGCACTGACTAATTTGCAGGATTAAAGAATTTGCAATATAAACATTACCATTGTCACTATGGTAATACTAGATAAAAAGTGTTAAGGAAGGTGCTACCTAAGTGGAAACTGATGGTAATGAACGCCAAGCAGGGTATTTCAGTAAATAGCTTGAATATGCAAACTGATGGTAATGAACGCCAAGCAGGGTATTATTTCAGTAAATAGCTTGAATATGCGATAATTACTTCAGAGTAATTGTGTGTAGTGATGGTACCTACAAGAATGCTAACACTTCTTTTCAGTTACAACTCAAAAGATGCAGAAGGTTCTGTCAACACAGGAACCAAATTTGTGGGGTGGATGAGATGGTTGTTTTCCTTTTTTTCCTGCCTGACTACTCTCCTGTTTTTTCTCAGCTTCCTGTTAAGTACTTTAAATGTGTCCACTCACTATTATGCATATCCCAAGTGTGGTCGTGTAGAAACGTCTGAGAACTGACTGATCAAACAAATACTGGTTTCTGTTGAATTAATCTGAAAACTAACCATATTGGAGTAGGAACAGAGGTTGAGAAAGTCTTGTCCCCCTGGAATTGTTTTTAGTATGCATGCAGACTTTACTGAGGGAGTGAAGAAGCATTTAATGGGTATGTTGTGAAAAGGAGTAGAGGTTTAGCACAAATTAACAAAAATGTGGATGTTATCATTATTCTTACTATTTGATTGATGGTGTAATGTTTTAGTATGTGAAGCTAGAAATCCAGGGGGTTTTTGACAGTAGTAGGATCATTTACTGCTATGATATCTATAACCTTTTAAGACTTTTAAAATTAGAGTTGTTGGCAGCGTATGTTAGCTTTTAGGTCATCTTAGGCTTTGCATAACTACTAGAAACCGTTACAGCCAGTAATAAAACCTGCATCCTCTACCTTCCATTTGGCCCAGTGTAAGAGCATTTCTGTTGACATACTTCCTTACCTCGGGGTAGTTAACATACCTTGTATCAGTGTTGTGCTGATATAAGTGTCTAGTATATTATGTCATTATATCTCTATTTCAAAATTACATTCCTCTCCAAAATAGTAACTTTGTTAGTAAAACAAAGTAATTTCTTCTTGTTTGCATTCCAAACCTTCTTACAGGACTGTTTTTTTGGAGGAGGTTTCAAGGCTCTGAAGACAAGCATTATTTCTGTAGTACCACTTCTTTAACATGTTTTTATCTTTGTTTTGTGGAGGCTTGTGACTAGAAACCCTCCCACCTTCCTGAAACCGGGGCGGGGGGGGGAAGGGGAGAGTAGTGAGAATTCACTTAAGTGTCATTGAGTAAGACTGAAAGGGAATTAACTAGTGTTTTATTATCCTGTGACTACAGCTCACAGCTTTTTTATTGCAGTTGGCCAGTGTTTGTGCGCAAAATGCAGCCTTGGTGAGCCTCAGAATGTCTAGAATAAGAGGAACAAGGAAAAGAGCATTGAAGGCTGTCATCTGTAGCAATATTTCCCTGGCTCATAAGGCTGTACTCACAGATTGGGTTCAAAACTTTGCTTCCTACTGTTCCCTTTGTCTTCTGTCACTCCTTTGTTCCAGTTTAGTCTTCACTAGCACTTTTGAATATGGTAAATATTCAAAGCAAAAGGTAACTCCTGAAGATTTGTTTCCTTCTTGACAAAATGTATTCAGGTCATCTTAATGACCTGGTGTTTGCACATGGAAGCATAAGCTTTAAAAACGGTGAGGGAATTACTTTCATCAGTGAGATTTCTGCACCATTATTTCGCTAGGCTTTTGTCAGAGCTGGTACAAACTGCTATAATGAAGTTAACAAAAAAGGAAAGAAAACATCCATGCAGGGCCAAAGAAAACGATGAAAGACTTACTGCAATATCATCACGTCTGACAGTATTAGCTCTTAAAAGCAAGGAATATATGCTTGTAGGCTTACATTTATCTCTACCTATAAGCTGTAGCAGCATTAAAATTTCTAGAAGATAGCTGGAGCTGTAGCCTGTTGCATTTCTTAAAAATAGGATGGGATTTGAGTCTAGTGTATTTAATAAGCTACATCTAATTTAGCAAATAAGGGGAACTGAGAAGCTCGTTTCTGTGCAACAATTGTCATCTGTTTTAGATCACAACAAATGTTATACTTACTATCCCTTGTGCTGAAAATACTTGTACAAGGTATTTGTTTCTGTGAGTTACTCAAGTGCACTGAAGTCAATCTTCTTGACCTTCAAGCTTCAGGAATACTATGAACTGCTCTTGATACAGTACACAGAGGATCACTTACGATGCAGATAAGCTGTATGTTTACTTAGGTTTCACATTGCTTTCACGTGTGCAATAAATATTTCCCCTCTTACTCTAGCTGTTCTATTTTAACTTGAAGAGAAGTCGCAATCCTGAGTTTGCCATCGTTGTGTTGCTATTGAAATGGCTGCCTGGTTCAGCACTCTAACTGAATTTAGGATATAAGGTTAAGAAAGGAGAGATGTGTGAGAATCTTACCAGATTACTTTTTGATAACTAGAAAAGTGTTAGGTGATGTCAAAACAAATGCATCTTTTATTTGTGTTGGTTTTATTATGTTCTCATCTGATTAAAACAAAGTCTTCCTCATTCACTACGTGAAATCTTTTGCTGTTAAATGAATACTAATTTAGGTAATGAGTAATTAAAAGAATAGCATGGGTAGATTGCCTCTTGACTTTTAAAAATTGCTATTATTCCAATATAACATTGTGCTGTAGCACTTACTGAACAAAGGAGTCTGTATGTTGTAAACCTGTGCTTTCAGCAGATCTACTGGAGCTGTGGCTCTCCCTCACAACCCCACTAGGACTGCAAGCAGATGCTAATATGTCTACTAAAATCCTAGTTGTTTTCAGTGCCTGAATGCTTGTGGAAGATATTCCCTGTCTTCTGTTCTTGTAAACTGACCCATACTGATCCACAGATCTTTGAAGTACACTTCAAAAGTGTCAGAAGGTTAGCCACCATCTCCCTCAAGAGTTTTGTTGGTTTCTGCTTTTAAGTGTTCCCACCTAAATAGCACAGTATGCAAAAATTTTATAATTATGTGTATTTCAAGTTTTGTCCATAATTAAGCAAGGAAGTGGGCAGGTATATTTTAAAAATACAGATTTCAGCTTTCAAAGTAAATGTGTATTTTCAGCACTGCAGTGGGCAAATTGTGTCCCTCATATCCACAGAAACCATAATAGCAGAAAGTGGTGTATGTTGTTAGACCAGCATTAAAGTTTTTTGTCAGGATTAATCATACTGGGAGCAGGGAGACAAGGAAATGAGCATGAACTTTTTGTGGAAGATGATCTAGACAATCTGGCTGGTCTAGGACGCTGGCCTAGCAGATCTGGGAAATGGTCAGATATTTATACTGACAAAATCTTAGGTGAGTACATATCTTTTACCTCTTGGAAGTTCAGCTTTTTAACTAAATTGATTTACCCTTAGGATAACGTTAAGTACACAGGTTTTGATTGCTTGAAAGTTAAGGGGCTATTTTAGACTGCGTTTTTGAGGATGTTAATATTAAACTAATGTTTAAGATTGGCTTAGACAAAAAGACTTGAGTCAAAACTATCAAGACATAAAAAATGGTGAAAGAATAGAAAAGTGTTGCTGATACAGCTTATTTGGAGGCACTCTTGACATTAGAGTATAGCACACACATGCCCCACCTGAATTTCCCAGAGTACCTGTCCCCAAATGCCAAAATAATATTTCAAATGGATTAATCTCTTAGTATTCTGAATTTTATGTGTCAACAGATGTGAAGGTGTATTTGCATCTAATAATAACAAAATAACTAGTCAGAATAGTCACTGAAGATCAAATGGGTTTTTTAGAAAATGCTTTTGTTGCTGAAGATTGTTTGTCTTCTCAGTTGCTTGGCAGCCTGTGCCAGTGCCAGACCAGCCTCACAGGAAAAACAGTTTCTTCTCCTCTATCAACGGCACCTTCAGTATTGCAGTTTGAGCCTGAGAAGAGTCTGGCTCCATCATCTTTACTGCCCCAGATCAGTTGTTCATACACAAGGATAGGATCATCATCCTCATCATCTTCCTGGCCTTTTTGCTGGACTCACTCCATGAAGTCCCTGTCTTGTACCGGGAAATACAGCACTGGACTCAGCCTTCCACCTGTGCCTCACCAGAGCTGAGGAGAGGGAAGGGTCACCACCTCCCTCGACCTGCTGGTGATGCTCTGGCTAACACAGCCCTGGAGGCTGCTGGCCTGCTCTGCCACCAGAGCACATAGCTGGCTCATGGTCAGCTTCTCCCCCACGTTCTCCAGGGCCTTCTCTGAGGAGCTGCTTCCCAGGCTGTCTGGTGCCAGGCATTATTCTTGCCCAGGCACAGGATGTGGCATTTCCTTTCTGCATCAGGTTCCTGTTGCTCCATTTTCTCAGCCTGTTCAGGAGGGCAGCACAACCCTCTGGTGTATCAGCCACTCCCCCAGGTTTGTCTCATCTGTCAGCCCCTGGGGTACACCACTAGTGGCTGGACTCCAGCTGCATTATAAGCCGCCAACCACGGTGCATTGAGCCTGGCAGTTCATTCAGCTTTCAATCCATCTTGCTGTCCATTTATCTAGCCTCCACTTTATCATTTTTTCTGTGGGCATGTTACAGGATACAGTGTAAAGCCTCACTGAAGTATAGGTAAGCAATATCCACGGTTTTCCAGTCATCTACTGATTATCTACCAGTCACCTCATTGTAGGAAGAAGGCTATCAAGTTGGTCATACATGATATTTCTATCATAAATTCATGGTGCTTTCTCCCTATCATCATCTTAACTTTAATGTCTGAAATGTGTTTCTGAGATTATTTGCTCTATCAGCCTTCCCACAATCAAGGTGATGCTGATTGGCTTTTAGTTCCCCAGATCCTCCTTCTTGAAGACCAGAGTGACACTTGGTTTCTTCCTGTCTTTCCTTTGGAACATTGGGAACATCTTCTGATGATTATGACTTTGACAGGACCTTTCAGAGATGGAGGACAGCCTAACAGTGCCATCAGCCTGCTTCTTCTATTCTTTCAGTTTAGTGAGAGATAGTTTCTAATCTAGGCAAGTAGAAAGACAATATTTTCTGTGGCTAAAAATGGCTCAGTAAGAGAGGAGAAAAAAAATAAGGTTTGTGCTGATTTATGTGAAATTTGCTTGGCTACTTAATAAGAGGAAGAAAATGAATGTTGAATTATGAATGCAGTGTTTTACCAAACTGCTGCATGTTGCAAAGCAGGAAGCAGTTGTTGATAATGCTTTTTTAGAGTGCTGTTGATAAAATTCAAATTTAATGTAAATGATCAAACAAATACCCTAGCCAATGTAATTTTACTATCCTCTTGGAATTGTGAGGGACCCTTTAGAAAACTGTTTTGTGTGGTGTGGGTTTTTAAAGTCTCTCTGTGTTTGAATCAGGTGCCTTATGTAAAGCTGTGCCTAGATATTTATGACAGCAACACCAAACAGCAGTGAAAGGGAAGAGCAGTGGCTATTCAGTTGTAGTAGCAAGTTGCAAAGTTGCAGCAAAGTTGTGATTAGTTACCATTTCTTCTTAGGACAAATCGCTCTTGGCCTGTGAGGTTGTTTCCCAACAATTGATGATTTCTTATAACAATGCCTAGCAAGAACTAGCTTTTGATATCTAGGCATAGTTAAAAACCCCCAAACAGTTTCATTACCTACTGATGTTTTAAGATGGCATCTGAGCAAAATTCTCCCTCCCCCCCCAACTTGTTCAGCATAGCAAGAATAACAGTGTGCAGTGCGCAGAGAAATTAATATACCAGAGACCCAGAGACTGAAGTAGGTTCTAATCACGATAATGTGTAAATTTTGTTTAAAGTTTTAGAAGGCAGCTCCTCTCCTTGTAAGTAAGTCTTGCTCCATTTCCTTGCTTAACCAGTGTATTTCAGGACAGATTGGCTGAGAGAAGCGGAAATGTGCAGTCTTTGCGTTATTTGAAGCCCTTCAGGTTTGGGTAGTGTGCTGATTTCTGTATTTCAGTATTAGTCTCTGTGTTTTCATGCGTTGCCCGAATCACAAAATGGTTGTCAAGTTGCTTTTCAAGTAAAAGGAGGTGACATGTTAAGTTAATCTATAGCAGGGCATTGAATGACAGACCACAGTTGCTGTGGTTGTGCTTATGTTATTCTGTTAAATAAATACAGATAATTTTGATGATGGTGTATGCTTGCCACTGCAAAGTTTAGTTATTTTTATAACTGAAAAAATACGTACTGTCATGTGGAATTCTGTTACAGCAGCATCCTAGAAATTCCACACTACTTTGATCGCTTTGCTGTGGAAACATTAAATTACTACTCTTTGTACATCCATCTCATATAGTGAAAACTTAAGTAGTAGTGAAAGGGCAAAACTGGCCATCTTGCTCTTTTTAAGAACAAGAGAATTAGAGCAGAGATGGTAACAGTTGTCTTTCCTCCATGTAAGTTCAGGGATCTTAGGCAAAACAGCTGATGATGGAGTTGGATTTTTCTGCAGCAATATGTTAACTATTTTCTTTGGCTGCATTTAGGCTGAATGCAGTCCGGGGCAGTGGCTGTCCATCAAATTACTGTGGGCACAATGATGCTTGTCTGAGAGGCCTCCATGCTTAGCTTGAATCAGGCAATTTGATCCAGCTCTTTTCAGTCTGGCCTTTGGCCCATGATTGAATACTGGGCTGTAACCAAACCATTGTATATAGCACCCGTGTTTCAAGGCAGGAGAGGGTGGTCAGGGCAGAACTTGAAGTAGAGATTTCAGACTAGCTAAAACCCAGTAATTTACTTTATTTGCTCTAATGTAAACTTCTCATGTAGCTTTGTTACAAATGAGAGCATTAAGACTTTCAAAAATAGCAATTATGGAAAGGAATGCAGAGGTGAAATCAAACTCAGAGTTTGTAAGATCTAGTCATTAAAAGATACACGTCATTAACCAGATTGCCACAGCACACTCACTTCACTTTTACTGTTACTGTTTTACTTACACCATATACAAAGTCACATTGAACAGATACGTAGGGGTTTTTGACAGACTTTTGAGTTAGTGTGTGGGGTTGTTTGGGGTTTTTTTGCTTGATTTGGTGGGGTTTTTTTAACCTCTTTTCAGCCAACGTTTGAGTAGTTTGTACAGTTTCAATGCGTTTAATGAAAAAATACAATCCAGGTTGCTCTCTGTGAATGGTAGTAGAGTGTGAGATAAAGGAGTCCCGTTTAGAACAGAAGGAGAAGTGATGAGAGTGTTGTGAAGCTCATGCTGATGGACAGTCCAGTACAGATGGATTCCACAGAAGGGCAGGGATCCTCCTACTTGTTGAGTAATCCAATTTATAAGCTCAGGCCTGGCTAAGAAAAATACTTCCAACCTTTGTTCCAGCCCTGATTTACCTCTCGTTTACCACTGAGTGAGAGTGTGTACAGGAGCAGTTAGTGCACAGCAGCTGATATGGTTGGGTGTATGCTTATCTGAATACGTCACCTTTCTAGGCTGTTGGCAAGCACACAAATCCCAGATAACTCTTTAAAATTTTAACTCTGCTGCAGCATCATGGTGAGGAGGAGTGTCTTGCATTTGAGGAAGTAAGTGCAGCTCTGTATGAGTACAGGAATTCGTCAGCATTAAGTCAGCTTTCCTCACAGTTGCAGGAGGAGATGCAAAGCAGCACTATTGCATCAGTTTATGTTTTTTGTTTTTTGAGGGACAGAAATTGGAAGCTGCATAGATTTATTTTTTTTTCTTCCTTCTTTTTGGGTAGTACTTACCAACTAGTTGGGAAAGAGGATCTTACAAGAACCTAGATTGGTAACATTACACACTAAATTTAAATCTCAGAACTTGTTAAAATGATTTGTACTGAGTTCATGTATATACTTCATTCTGAGCCCGTTAATCTTCAGTGTTCATTAATGTGCAACAAATTCTTAAGTAACTTGTCAATTAAATCAACTTTTGGCCCAACAAAATCACCCATTTGTACAGCAGAAATATATTAGTCATTCTATGTTTATGCTGGAGTTAGCTTGAACTGTGGCCAAACATATCATATTGTCTCCAAGTCTGGATTCCAACTCTGAGTTACTAATAGTTCATGGCTTTGAAACGTTGCCAGATGTTAGCACTTACAAAAGAAGCTCCTGTCAATGTAAATTAGAACAGAAGATTCTCCTCTTTTTGCCATGTAAGTTCAAAGTTTTATTTTCTAAGAAGGCAGCAGTGGTGTTTTCTTCGTAGAACTGAAAGCAGCTAGCAACAACTTTCTTAACTCCCCTGCTAAACATGTGGACTGGTACACAAATACACATGCACATTAGGTAGCTAATGAGTAAGTCCTGTATCAGCTGCTGTAGCTAATGAATGCATTAAATATTTACTCATAAGAACACCTAGAAGGAAGGTATCAGAAGATGACAGATCTGTCCTCACGTAAATGATCATAAAATAACAAAGCGGGGTGAGTAAAGACATAACAGCAAACCTTCAGAAGAAAATGAAGGAACTCTTGAACAAAACCAAGTGTCTTCTTACACTTGTGTAGGCTTACTAGCCTAACTGAAGAGAACTACACTGAATTTATGTAGAGCAGCAACACAAAGGCGTTCCTGTGAAATAACAGTATTTGGATCCCTCATGGGTTTTCATTCCTTTAATACTACTTGTTTGTATTAGTTATCCCAAGAATCTTGTGGTGTTTTCCAAAATAGGAAGATACTTACAGAGATGCAATTTGGCAATTATTTACCTTTGTGGTGCAAATTTAAGGAGGTACTTGATACTCCATTTGCAGTAAAACATGAATGGTGGTGTCTCATCACAGCTGCCTGTTGTTTTGAGCTACTAAGTAACAGTATCTTGGCAGTTGGTCCTACAGGAAAAAATTTAGTTCCTTTATTTTTAGCCTGAAAGTTTAATTGTTGGGAAAGAGAGTGGGAACGTGTTGGATACTTATGGAAGTATGGAGTCAAAGCTGTATGAGCCCAATTAAAATTAAACTTATTTCCAGAATGCATCTTTCATAGACCAGAGAGGTTAGAGCTGCTTGGGTTGGTGGTCAACTGCAGTTTATAAGCCAATAAATACATTGCCAGTAGAAAACTCACTCTTCAGGATTTCGTTGTACTTTGTTGCATTGAGCGTACCAAGTTGAACATATCTTTAGTCTCACACACATGCTTGATATTTACTGGTATTTCTTTATAGCCTTTATGAACTATACTTATTAGTGTAAATGGAGTTTCAGTACTGCATAAGTTCAGCTGCTAATAGAAGTTACTAATCCACATGGATCGTGGAAGGGTGGAGGTCCTTTGGAGGAAGCCTCAAATGCTGTGACATTCTTCTATAAACAGCTTGAGCTGGCTTTTAGCAGACTGCATTGCAAATCAACACCTAATGCGTTGCCACTCCAGCATAGAAGAGCTACTGCTTTTAACTTACTTTCCTAAATATTGAATGTTACCATAAATTAATTGTCCCCTGCTGTATTATCTGCATTTTCCAGGTTGACTCGCTTCACTTCTTGACATTTTATTTATGTTGTCTTACTGCTTGTCGTTTCCCTAGTGTGACGATGGATCCACTTACTGAAAGAAGAAATAAATTATTTTTACCTGTTAATTTTTCTTTGAAGAAGTCAGCTTCCTAATCCAGGCTTCCCTGGAAGACTTACAAAGTAAGAAGGATATGACTTTAAAATCCCCAGCTGTGTTTTTGGGTTTTTTTTGTTTGTTTGGTTTGGTTTTGGTTGTTTGTTGTTTGTTGTTTGCTTTTTTTTTTTTTTTAAATTAACCTAAACTGTAGTTTCTCTCTTTCATGTAAATTTTCTTTTTGGAGTGTTTCTTTTTGGAGAAAAGACTCCCGAGATTCCACCAGCCTGCTTTCTTTTGGACAGCCCCAGACAGAACAGACCATTTTGACACTGCTTTTGTTCCTCAGTAAAACATAAGAACACTTACTTGTTTGTGATAACAGTATTGGACATGCTGCTTCAGAGAAAAGAAACTAGGTGTATAATTTCTTTTGTTAAATGAGTGTCTTCTCTTTGGTTGCATCAGTTATCTCTAGGGAAAAACAGGGTTGTTTTGTGTGGTTTTTTAGCTATGTTATGGTACACTTTTAGCAAAGTAGGTTTTTGAGTGTAAGCCGCTGGTGAAACACTGTTTTACAGGTTACATGTCTTGCCTGTGACAATAAATCAAATACCATAGAACCTTTCTGGGACTTGTCCTTGGAGTTTCCTGAGAGGTACCACTGCAACGGCAAGGAGATGTCATCTCAGTATCCATGTCTGCTGACAGAAATGCTGGCCAAGTTTACAGAAACGGAAGCTTTGGAAGGAAAGATATATGCATGTGATCAGTGCAACAGTGAGTAAAGGCAGTATGTACTCCTGCATACATTCTCTGTGTAAAATATAAAGTCAACTGACTGAAAGAGTGGAAGGAAAACACTAAAAATCTTGAAAGAATGTTGCAAACTAATTCTTGGTGTGGTCACTTGATAGCTGTTATCATCTAGAAGATGCAATTACTTAAAGGATGTTTTAAAGTGTGATGCTTCTCAGATAAAGTCTGATCACAGACTAATGGGGATTCTGATAGTCCCAGCAGAAGAACCTATCAGCTTTTTAAGTTAATGTACCTAATCTAAGTGACCACAAGTATCTTACACTTGTATCATTAAATAATCCTTGCATAACAGGTCTCAGAGTGTATCCTTTTTAAGGAGGCACATACCTAGCTATGTAGCTCCACACAAGCCTGGTGGATAAACTGTTTTCGAGATTTGTATTGTGTAACTGTGTGTTTGGCCTCAGCAAAACGAAGGAAGTTTTCTTCTAAACCAGTTATACTCACAGAAGCTCAGAAGCAGCTAATGGTGTGTCGACTACCTCAGGTTCTCAGATTACACCTTAAACGGTTCAGGTGAGTATTGCCACCACAAACAGTGTTGCAAACTGACCAGTTCACCCCTGCTTTTCAGTTGTTTGGGATCAATGTTTTTCAGCATCAGTTTCATTTCCCTTTACTAGTATGATGAGAAATAGTTATTAGAAACTTACTCTTCTTGTTTAATTTAAACATCAATAAGATATGCTACAAGTAAAGAACTGACTTTTTGGATTCCAGCTACTTCCTGCTTTAATACCAAAACTATTTAATCCTTTTCAGTCAAAACTTGCTAACATTGCTGTGAACTCTGTTGGTAAAAATTAATCTTGTGTTATCTTCAGGTAGAGTAAATGCTGATATTCATTAATGTACAAACCAAGATTGTATTCAGTGGAGGTCTCACATGACCTTCACATAACCTAATAGGTTAATGCATTAGCCTGAGAGTAAGGAAGTGGAGACTGCAGCTCTGTGAACTCTCAGTCCACGTATTACTACAGTCTGTCTTGAATACGAAGGAAACTGAAAGTGAGATGGAATAAATGAGAAAAACAGCTAAGATAGAATACATGGGAACAGATCTTTAAATTGGTATTTCAGAGGATGAGAATCATAGATACTGTAGACATATTTTAAAAGGCCTTGCAATAGAGAAGTGAAACACTAGAAAAACACTTGTGCCAATTAGCCTGCATTTTTGTGCAACAGTGAAGATAACACTTGTTACGTTAAAACATAATTAAAAATGCTTTGTTCTTCCTTTGAAAAAAATGCTAAGTCTTTATTTGGCTTAACTTCCCAGGTGGTCGGGACGCAATCACCGTGAGAAGATTGGCGTACACGTTAATTTTGATCAAATGCTGAACATGGAGCCTTATTGCTGCAGAGAATCCCTCAAGTCGCTCCTACCTGACTGCTTCATCTACGACTTGTCTGCTGTGGTCATGCATCACGGGAAAGGATTTGGCTCAGGGCACTACACTGCCTACTGCTACAATTCAGAAGGAGGTAGGAACCAGCTATGAAATACAAAATGAAATAAGTGTGGGAGAAAGCAATGTTTGTCATTCTAAACAAATGAGCATACTGCCTTTTCTCAAATGCAAATCAGTCACTTGTTGCTGAGCTGCCTGGAAAGGGAATTGTAGTTCTGTAGACCAGAACAGTTCCATTTTTGTATTGGCTTGTTAAGCATCTCCTGGCTATAAACTTTGATAAATCTGAGGAAGTTAAGCTGGGCTTTCAAAATGCAGAGCAAACATACTAGATAAACTAAAACAGCATACTTTCTACACAACTTGTTAAATGGGGGAGTCACTAATTCATTATTAAATACAATGAAATTACTTCAAATCAGTGTTCTGATTACTTTTTTTGGTGTATTTCTTCACTGCAGGATTTTGGGTACACTGCAATGATTCGAAACTCAACACGTGCACTATGGAAGAAGTATGCAAGGCTCAAGCTTACATTTTGTTTTACAGCCAACGACTTACTCAGGCAAATGGACGTGGTAAAATACCATGTCCTAGCACAGCTGAAAGTCAGCAGCACACAGACTTAGCTGACTGTTCCATGGACAACAGTAGCAGCTAATCCAAAGCCAGTTAACTGTGTGTAGAGTGAAAGTTGTATTGTCATCACTATATATTTTTAAGTGAAATGAAATGGAAGTACAGTATTGTACTTTTTTACTTTGAATCCATGTACAATGTTTATATACTTTTGTATTAGTTTAAGTAATCTTTACAATTGTTAGTAAAAGTTTTTATTGACAGTAAGTAACTTTCTAAGTACCTAGAATTTCAATACAGCTATTTTTTTAAGAAAAAGTTTGCCATTTGCATTTAACTCTTACCTCAGGCTGTTTTTTTAAGCTGGTTTTTGTATTTTGAGAATCTTATTGAATTGGTTTAGAAAAATGACTTTCAATGGGCAACTGATGTTTCTTTGGTTAATTTTCTATATATGCTTGTGTACATTTAATAGTATAGTTCTAATGATACCATGATTCTTACTGTCTGCAGGAATTGCTACTAGGTCTTAGAATAGTGACATTCACCAGCAACGAATGTTTTCCATGTCAAAAAGTAACTGAACTCTTTGTATGAAATTTGCTGTACATTCTTCATGACTCCAGTGAAATTATTTTTGCAAGCTTCAAGGGAACTACACTAAAGATATATGTTGATAAAATTTCTAAACATTCAAATTTGAGGAAACAGAGCATGTACTTATTTTCATGTGACTATGTAAGGGGAGTGTTTAATAGCACAAAATGTGTATTTACCTAGATTTCCATGTTGTAGCCTTAACAAGCCTGACAACTCAAGTGCCAAATTCAGAGTACTAACTTTGACAACCAGGGACTTTTATTCCAGTAACTAAAAAAGCTTTCTTAGAAAAAAAACACAGCAAAACCACACTCACTCACCCCACTTTCATTGCTACAAGAATGTCACCACCCTCTTTCTTGGACAAACTCACTGTAAATCACAGCAAGCATTGTCTCTTGCAGTAATTTGTAACACAAACTGCTGAAAAGAAGCTGTGTAACTTGTATGAAAACTTTTTCAGCCTGATCAGTTTCATTAGCTACAACTACTGTGCCTTCTCCACGGTCCTACCACTAGCATTAACTGAACTGTGTGTTGGGGAAAATGTAACAAGCAGGAATTATGTGTCTTTCTCTGGATGCAGTAGTTAATGCCAAGTAAATTTTAATTGTGAAGTTATTTTGCATAAATCCTATGCAAATTGTTACCTCATCTTCTGCAAAGTTTATACCTCAATAAAAATGCCTTGATGTGGACAGAAATCCATGCGTGTACTGGAGTTAGTTCCTACATTGTCATTACAATCTTTTTAAAAAATATTTTTTAAACTTTGTCTAGCATGGTTTAAGGCACTAACTGTAAGACTGCTTTGGCCATCTGTCACTGATTTAACAGCTGGTTTTATTCATAACTTTTCCTGCTTTTTCTGTCTGTGTTTCTGAAAGATGCCATATTACAGCCAGCGCATAGCAGCTTCTGATCTCAAACTTCCTTTGCCTTGTGCTCATCTATAATTAAGTGTGCAAAAGTATTATCAGCTTAGTGGTAAATCTGAAGGTCCAGCAACTTTGCACCTATATCAGCAATAGGGACATGGTTAGGTGGAGGGTTCTGTTGTATGAGACCATCTGTTGGTTCCAGAGCTCCCTCTTTTATTAGGAAGGAGCTGGTCTGGTAGCTAAATTACTTGTATGACAGATTAGTGATGTGAAGGCATCTCAAGAAGCCATAACCGTTATCTCCTCTACTCTCCACTTTTATCTTAATCTGCATTAAGAAAAACAGGTCCAAGTTGAAAGTTCAGCTCCACAGCTACCTTACTTAGAGCTGTTTCCACCTTAGGTACCTGCTACATGGTTACCTAGAGCTCTATATGCTGCCCTTGTTGAATCCCCTCTTATTGCACAAGCAATCAGTGCTTGCAGGAACTAGGGAAATTGCTGTTAATGTGCAGCAATAGCTGTTAATGAAAGGTTCAGGACCTCCTCACACACATGGTAACACTACATAAGTAGCAATTTGGCAGCCAAACACAGTGTAAACATGCACACAGACTTCGCACCCAAGACAGAAATGGTCCCAGTTATCAGTTTTGAGATCACTTGCTGACTCCCTTCCTTAGCCCTTCAGGAGAGGCCAATTTCTTCCCTGGAAAATACACTTGGGGAGAGAGTACGAAATTGTTGATAGTGGAAAGGGCAGGGCCTCTGGCATAGAGTCCAATTCTGCTCAAAACTGGGTCAACTATTAACAGGTTGCTCAGGGCTGTGTGCAATTGGGTTTTAAAAAGCACCAAGAATGGAGACACCACAACCTCTCTGGGCAGCCTGTGCCAGTGCCAGACCAGCCTCACAGTAAAAACAGCTGCTTCTTCTGTATCAAGAGCACCTTCTGTATTTCAGTTTGGGCCTGTTTCCCACAGGTCACTCGGCATCACTGAGAAGAGCCTGGCTCCATCATCTTTACTCCCCAGCCCACCAACAGATGTTTACAAACAAGGATAGGATCCCCCTGAGCCTCCTCCCCAGCCTGAACACTCCCTGCTCGCTCAGCCTCTCTTCATATGTCAGATGGTCTGAATCCTCATCATCTTCCTGGCCTTTTTGCTGGACTCACTCCATGAAGTCCCTGTCTTGTACCGGGAAATACAGCACTGGACTCAGCCTTCCACCTGTGCCTCACCAGAGCTGAGGAGAGGGAAGGGTCACCACCTCCCTCGACCTGCTGGTGATGCTCTGGCTAACACAGCCCTGGAGGCTGCTGGCCTGCTCTGCCACCAGGGCACATAGCTGGCTCATGGTCAGCTTCTCCCTCAGTCCTCTCGGGAGCTGCTTCCCAGGCTGTCTGGTGCCAGGTGCAGGACGTGGCTCTTCCCTTTGTTGAATGGCAAGAGGCTCCCTTAGCCCACGTCCTCAGCCTGTCCCTCTCCCGCTGGGTGGCAGTGCCCCCAGCTGGTGTGTCAGCCACTCCTCCCTGCTTCACATCATCTCCAGCCGCCCAGAGCACAGGGACGGGTCACGCAGGTCGAAGCAGCCCTTCCTTGAACTGAAAAATAACACAATTTTCCAGTCCCAGGGATATATCCATCCAGACAGCATGCAGGGGGGTATGTGTCTTTGCTTTAATCTAGTGGCAAATAAGGCTTCTATACAGCTCTCTGCAGTTTAATGGGACTGGGAGATTTAGCCTTATCATTAAAAAAATGGTAAGTTCAAATGGGCAAGCAGGTATCTGAAGCTCAAAAACAACCAGGCAATTGGCTTGAGAGCTGACTAGTCTACATAGTTTTGTTTTCGTTTTTTTAAAGCACTGTAGTTTTGCAAAATGGGAGAAGTAAGCATCAATACAAGAGCAAAGCTAAAAATATTAATTTTAGTTATAAGAAAAAAAACCTAATTTTAGTTACAAGAACTAGGTGATTGCTGCGAGAAACACACATCAAAAATCCTGAGTCATAGCACAGTTACCTTATTATTTTTTAATTTACTTTAAAAAAGTACTCAAACTTTGAAATTTGTAGAAAGAGAATTAGCTCCTGAATCCACAGAAAAAAATAGTACTACTGAAAAAATTCATATAAAAATAACATCTTGATTCAAAGCTATGCTGTTCTCAAACTGCATAGTCTTTACATTCAAACACACCTTCACAGAACTTTGGCAGCAACATTATTTTGTGAATGGACATACACACTATCTGCCTTTATGGACAGCTGACTGATGTTCCACGAAATGTCAAGTACCAGCAAGTTGGAAGTGCAAAATCCTGACAAATTATTAACTTGGTAAAAGCCTAGTTCTTCCTTCCTGTAAGAACAATATTTGAAGTAGGATTTGGCAAAGATTCTCTACCTCTACCTCCAAACACCACCTGCAAAAATGAAATTAACAAATTCCAGTCATGCTTACACATTGCATCATTAAGTTTCCATACCATCTTACTCTGGTTTTGTACTTTCATGCAGTACTATTTTGATTTACTGAAGAAAACATGATAATGAAGATGGAAGGTTCAACAGCAGTTTTCTCACTTTAACAGCATATTCATCTCCCTCCCTAGATGCCCTATTTTGGCCTGCAAGTTACTCACACTTAAAATGCCTTCTCCCTTGCAAGCTAGTTTGCTACACAACTGCTTCCACGAAGCTAGTGCTAGAATTGCTTTGTTATTCCATAAGCTGAAGTAGAATGTACATCCCTAGGGATATACTTTACAGTTGCTACTTAGCACCACGTCTCTTTCCATTTTGAGTAACACCTGCCACTAAAAAGGGGAAAACCCTGATCTTTCAAGTAAGGTGGTAGGTATTTTTAAGCCAAAATGTGAAGTACAAAACCAAGGAAATCTACCATCAACACACAAGCTGACATTGTTTAACATGAGACCTGTGAATTTGAATACTAACACCTCCGACTCAAGTAAAAGCAGTAAAATCTATCCTTTAGAACCCTACAGTTAAAAAAAAATAAATTCTACAAAGTACCCACGCTTGCAGAAGCTTTGAGAAACAAAACTGACCAAACCCATTCCTTCAAGTAAGGTTTCCACTTGATGGCTGGCTTCGTTTGTACCCACCAGCCCCGCTTTCCCCCTCCCACGCTACATCCCACACAGTGCAGCCCCGTGCCCGCTCTCTGCTGCAGGCAGTCTTGTTCTAGGCAACCACTGGAGGTTTTCACCTGAACCCCAATGCAATAGAGCTTTCTGTTTTGGGGCTAAGTCAAGCTCCCATCCTGCTCCTTTTTTTTTCAGGTAAAGAGGGCAGGTTTTAAAAACTTCAGCCAGCCGGGAAAGCCTGTTGCAAACTGAGGGTGCCTGCTGCCCCCAGGAAATGCCTGCGCAGCATCTGGCTGCTGCTTTCCTAAAGCACAGGGCAAACACAAGAAAACACAAGGCAAAGGAACTTTGCTGTTTTACACTCAGAACACTAGCACAAGGCTCCATTAAATTAAGACTTACTCAGGTTGAAGACTTATTTGAGCAACTGATCAAAAAGCAAAGAGTGGGGAGAACCCCCCCAAAACAAAACCCGTATCTAAGCACGCTGAGTCTAAAATTAGCTTCTTGGTTGGGAAAATCTGAGGCCATACCTTTTCTCAGATCAGATCCCACCAGGTCAAGCTGTACATTCTATAAGGATGTCCAGCTTGCTCAGCTGTTGTTAAGCTGTTGCTTTGTTAAACTTTTGCTTCTTATCAGGTGACAAGACAGCACGGTCCAGTTATCAGACAGCATGCCCACAACTTTGTCACACTTCCAGCAATAGGAAAAGACAGCCTAGAAAGCACAAAAGCAGTAGAGAAGTTTATTTTAAGTGCAAGGAGGTGGAAATAGGGTTTGCCTTCTGTACTGCCAAGTGTAAATGAAGGATGGTCAGTGACATGTTGAGCACTTATCCAGACAAAACCAGTTAAATTAAATGGCAACAAATGTCCTGTTCTGCAAGTATTTTTCTGAGGCATTTCCTCTACAACTTGCTATTATCAGCTTCCAAATGTGAATTAGCCAGCAGCGAGTAAATTAAAAAATTAAAAGAATAGGCTGTAGTCCAAAGCAGTCTGGATCTTCCTACTACAGTCAGGTGAAAGAAAAGACACAGGCAGAACAAGTAATTGTTCTGTAACACTAAGTATTCTTGAAGTAACCATCAGAGAAAATAATAAAGCCTGAAGCTGTAGGATCAGTATCAAACATCACTGAGCTACTAACAGACTATCTTTCTTGAGAGAGAAGCCTGGAATTAGCGAGTAAGAGGCCAAGAACTGAAGCAGATTTGTTTTGTGTCTAGCAGAATGTGTAGTAACCAGGCTTGCTACCAAAATAAGGGAGCTGGAAGCCATCCATTCTACCAGAACCTGCTCGTATCAACTCAAAAAGTACATCAGCAGCATGATTCTGTTAGCGTAAACAAAAATAGCAGCAGATAACATACCCAGCACTCTTGCTGATCACAGCTCCTTCCAAGTACCAGTTTTCATTTTGCAATGCAGGAGCACGTATACTAGCTACTGTTTGGGAGTGAGACACACATGCCCACATGGCTGCATAAATTACTTAAAATTCATTGCTGGGATGCCAAGACTCCCAAACAGCAACAACAGAAATGCACATTTTGATATAGTATTTCATCCATTTCTGGGAGTTTGAACAGTACCAAGTTTAAACAATACTTACAATCAGGGAGAAAAAACACATTAGTGTCTATTATTTTTAAACTGTAGGCAGTACATGACACAGTTCCCCTCTAAACTGCAGCTCAGATACCTGGGTTTTAAAGGACAAAAATGCAACTTTTACTCAAATACTGAGGGGGAAAAAAACTGATATTGCTAAGTTAATATGAACTCCCCTATAAAGAAACACAGGCTGTTACTATAAAGGAGCAGGTGAAGTGTTTCTGCTTCCTAAGCAGCTACATTTAAGGCACTTTTATTGACTTATTAAAAAAGTTGTAATTTTTGTTACCAGTAACTATGTGAAATTTTAATATGCAAGTTGTGAGGTAAATGTACAGCACTGGAAGACACACTGCATCAAGGCCTGAAGAACCATGGGATTTAATTTACCTTTACAAATGAGTTTCAGCAGTCAGATTCACTGAAGCAGGAAGACAACCATCTCTTATGTCAAGAAAACAGAAAGTATTCTTGATTAGTTTGCTTGCATGGAAGAACTTTTAACACTCCAAAATAATGTTTTTCTTGTCCCCACTTCTACAGTCAAATGTGAATTTTAAGGAGACTGAGAACCACATGATGGCAAATTTTGCTCCATGCAAGAAGGCATGGCAATGGCAAAGAATATGTAGGGTTGTATACTAATATTTACAGTTAACTTCAGCCTGAAGCTGGATGTTGCTGATAACAGCAACATCCAAGAAGACCACCAGATGTGTTTGACGTGTTCTAATACAGCTGAAGTTTAAACTGAAGACTGGCACACTCAAAACCAAGTCACACCACTCATCTTTACCAAAGCATTCATATTCTGTCCTGCAAAGAGTTCATGACTCTTTGCCCTGTATCCCAGCACTGTCAAGAATATTTAAATAAGCACTGAAAGGCCAAGTTCCATATGAGGGGTAAGTCAGGTCCAGTTTCAAGACAAGAAATGGCAAATCAAGTTTGTAAAATATTTAATAGAGCAGTTTCCCAGCAGACTCCTGACCAAAATTATAACCAGACTTCTAAAAAGTATATGTATTTTTTAGATCTGAAAATTTGTCTTTATTTTTTACAAAATGGATTCCAGGAACTTTAAAAGGCAATATCATAGAGGGCTTGGGTGCAGAAATCAGGTGTAGTCATTCAAAGCATTCAAGTAGGAATATGGTAATATAAATATTTGAAAAGCATCTTTTATCATAAATGTTCAAAACAAAATGTATAACTCATTCCAAACTAAAAATTGAGCTTTATAGCACATCTTTCCCTGAACAGAAAAAAATAAGTAACTTTTGAAATATTTCTAAAGGCCTGAAAGCTTTTTCCTTAGTTAGTTACATTAGAAGACTTGCCTTTGATCAAATCCCTTCCTTTCCAAATACGGAAAGGATTGCATCAGTCCACTGTTAAAACAGACAATATGTTGCAAATTAATTCTGGTATAGTATGTTCCAACAAAGCCTGGAGTATAAAGGTGCTGAGGTGGCTTTCAGTTTAGTAGTCATCTCCTCTGCTGACAACCTCCTTGCACGTTGGGCGCAACAGTATAGTGTGCTCAAACTGTGCTGTGTAGGAGCCTTTAATGTCGCATAAGGGAGGGTATGGATCCACTATTCCTAGGTCGCACAGGTTCTTCAATGCCATCAGGTATTTACTCTCTCCCAGGCGATCCAGCCATCTGCGGCAGAAGGCAAGGGTACCAAAGTTTTCATTGATCACATTTAGCAAGTGTTTTGCTCTTGGAAGCCTGAAGAAAGAAGAACAACATGTTTAAGGAAAGAGGTATCACGAGCAGGCATTCACTACAGAAACTAAACACACCAATTAAATAAAAAAAGCGTTAGATTTCAAGGTATTTTAAGACTGCCCAGTCTTTCTACGTCCATCAGGCGTTCTGTTCACCAAAAAAAGTGCACTTTCCTCCTGCAAAAAGGTATCTTTCAAAACAAATCTGAATGCTGCCAAACACCCTGGTCATCCACTTCAAGTAAGGGAAGTTACATTGTGAACATAACTAAATATAACTAGCCAAACAAAACTAAATACAGTGACAGGAGCCATTCTCTTAAATAATAAAAGGATGCTTCATTTTATGAAGAAAGACAGAATTCTTCCTGATCCAAAGTGGTTAACAATCTGAACTAATTTAGGCAAAAGCCTGGTGGTCTAAAATGCTGAAATTTTACAGAAGACTTATTTGGTAAGCTTTTTCCTTGTACTTCTTGCAATATATAAGCATAAAAATTAGAGATTTATAAACCTGCTAACAAATAAAATCACTTCTGAATGCAAGCAGTTCCCCTCCCCCCCACCTTTTTCATATCATTGGATTGTTCTATGGAAACAAAGTAGAACTATCTGGAAAAGCTTATCTGCCTCCTATGTTTCTAACCATAGTAGCCTTAATTTCATAAAATATGCTGCACTCCTAGAAATGCCAAAACGCAATCTCAGTGAAAACTGAAAACTAGTAAGATACTTCATTTTAGCAATATGCTGGAACAAGAACTTCCAACACACAAAATATCCATATAAACAAGGCAGATGAGATTAATAACTTGATACATTCTGGGACCAGAGCTAAGACAAAGTTTGTGGGACACAATCATAATACAGATGTTGATTAAAAATATTCTGTACATTTAATATATATACACTAATATAAAAGCATAACATATACAGTTAATTATTAAAAAAAAATACTACTGATAAGAAGATTGTAAAAAAAAATAATAATAAAATCTATAGATTCCCAAAGATGTAATAAGGTATATTCTCCATTTCCAGCTTCTCTGGAGTAATTCCATATTGTTCCAGATTTACAATCAGAGCATATTTAATAACAAGAACATTGCTACCACCACCCTTACGTCTGCTGACAGCCTTGTTAATTAGTGAAGAACCTGCATCTTATCAAATTTGAACCCTAAGAACGTGGGTCTAGCACAATATAACAACAAAAAAATATATATATTAAAAAAATCCAACCTTATTGGCACATGCCCAACATCAAAGTTCTTCATATAATGAGAACACTCCATATCATCATGAACAACACCTTTGCCTGTGCTACCAAAGGTTTCTATAGCATATACTTCGCCTTCCTAAGGAGAGAAAAAGAAAAAGGGTACACATTGCAACATGAAAAATTACATTGGGCCATTCTGATATAATGATCTCAGCATAACAGTTTCTGAACACAATTAATGAAATGTGAATATATTCTATCACCAAATCAACATAGAGAAAAATTCAATACAGAGACTTCACATAGTAACGTTACAGACCTCTCCAAATCCCCAGCTATTTATGCGGGTGCCATTTTATTTGCCTCAAGCCATAAATATCAGCACTTTTCCACTCACAATTTCTTCAAGTCACTGTAGTTAAAACATTGTCAAGACATACATCTAACATAGCTAACAAACTATGTCCTGCTGCAAAACATTTGGGAACTGGAAGGAATTCTCCTTTGTTACTCAGATAGAAGTCCTAGGAAATTCATGGTTTAGACACAGCAAATAGATGTTGATTACAGAGACTTACTGCACTGAAGAACTTTCTGCCTAAGTTCTGCAAGAATTTTCTTGTAACAGCTGCTAGTATAAACACTTAACCTGCTCATTTCCATTCCACAAGATGAATTCCTTCAAGAAATGAAGGTGATATGTATCTGCAAGGGCATTATCAACATTCTAGCCAAGAAGATACTGAAAGTCCATTATATAAACTCATTTCTGCCAAGTGCAATCACTTATCCTTTACAGTAGGACTGTGAAAGGGACTTACATAAGATAGCGCATCAAACATCAACAGACAGCAGGGTTTTCAGTTTATTAAGCTACTTTCAAAGTCACAACCCAAAAATAAGCCGCCATATGTAGTTACACAGGCTTCCAATACAAGACAAACTCTCAAAGATGTCCCCAAACACTCAACTGATTTAATTCAACACCACCACACAAACCCACAAAAACCCACACACAATGCTATGAAAAATTCACTTTCCATGCACTTTTCCAGAATAAGGATTCTCAGAGGCTGAATTTCCCTCCGGCACAAAAACCTCATTGGATTGCAGTTTGATACTATAATTAACATAGTACAGTAAGAGCTTGGCTGTGCTCCACATTCTTCACTGGCAAAACTCACTGTCTTTAATGATGTAGGATTGTGTCCTACGTAACCTACAGAATTGAAGAAATGAAAAACAAAAGGCCTTCTCCCTAACGTCTGGATATTCAATTAAAACAATCTCAAAGCTCCAAAATCTTTAAGTAAAATTTGCTTAAAGAACACTTAAATTTTATACTAGTAATACACTGATGATGAATGATACACAAGACCTAACCATTCACTAAGCTAAAACAAGAAGGGCACACAAGCTTTTTCTACCTTCCTCTTCCAATACTCCTTAATCCCTTTACACATTTCTGTAAATAAGGTGATAACTAAAACTTTGTCTTTTTGCTCACACCATTAACAAGGTAAACAACAATTATGATTCAAGTTTTGGGTGACAAGAGTGGGCCCACCTCAAAAAGCAATCCTGTCTGGACCACACCTGTCCCAGTCCAGCTCTTATTTAGACTGACAGACTTACTAGTTATCAATGCTGATCAGTGATCAGGCTTAGAATGGAACTAAAAGCTTTGTGTACCATTACTAATAAGCTTTCTTATCTTGCTAGAACACAAGCTTACATCAAAATGGTGGCTAAATCTGAGATTACATATTTTAATACTGCCTTTTCAGTTGGTACAGTTTGACACATCATGTACAGCAACTTCTCTTGCCCAAAATGCTATTCAAATAACATCTTTCAACTCGTTTCTCACACGAACTCAAAATACCATACCTAGCAGTACTTGCAGAAAGTCATCCAAAGCTGCAACACTACAGAAATATTTCTCAAGCATTAGATTGTTGTTTTGTCTTTTTAATTGCAGAGTGAAACAACAAGGGAAGTGTGAATGACCAGCAAGTCCAAATACCCTCCAGGGAAAATCGGGCTCCTCAAGTTTGCCCCCAAATTCGTACTTCTCTCATTTTGCCTGCTCCTAAGTGCAACATTGTGACATTGCATTTACTTAATGTCTATACACAGAGAAATAAATACACAAGTGTTTTCATAAGCATCACTAACACCATTCACATTTCAGGGGTTTCTTGTGGATTTTTTTTTTTTTTTAAATAGCAGGGTTTCAAGGCTTCATTTCCAGAAAGTGTTAAGATCCCAGAACACTCCAGAGCTAAATGGAGAAGCCACTAATATCAAACTAGAGTGATGCCTTCTTTAGAGACACACTACAAAGTACAACAAAGTTTTTCCTCCGCTGCTATGATCCATCAGCACCACATATACTACACTTAGAAGTGCACAAGAAATACTATTCTTGCTGTGACGACTGGGGAAACATAACAAAGATTTAGGAACTCCATTTACCTCCATTCTTGTGGCTTCTCCTCCTTTCACAATGGGCACTGTTTTTCCAGCATGTATCCTATATGGCCCAATCGAGTGTCCGTTCAAATTGCGAATTGGTTTCACTTTTGAAGAAAACATTAATATTACAGGCAATTTCCTAACATGGTAAAGTCTTTAAAGCAATCTGGTTTGTTAGCCTATACTGAAAGTACATTAGTGATTCATAGTGCAGTGGAACTAAACACAAAAAAATATCCACAGATCTTGTACAAATTCCACAGCCATGGCACAAGTTAATTAACTGTGCTGTAACAAAACTGCATTTTTAAAGACTAGCAACTTCAACAGTAACAAAAGTTTATTAATCAAGTCAGACAGCAGGTATCAAATAATTTGTACATTCTGAAACAATTGTTTAGCCTTCATCTTAGCTGTTAAAGATACAATAGTTGAAAGGATAAGCCAAGAGCATTCCTCCATAGGAACAGCAAGCCAGCCAGAAACATGTATTTATGCAAGTCACTCAAACCATAGTTCTTGGACAGATGTCTTTCCAATATCATAGAAGTAAGCCAATATTTGTACAAATATATATCCTCTAGGAGCAACTATATAAATTATTTATTATTATTATTATTATTATTATTATTATTATTATTATTTAAAGAAAATAACTTGCCTTGGTATGTTTTGCCATCTATTTCAACTTCATAAGACTCCATAACTTCCTGTATAGCCTCTCCCACATCACACAGACGTACATCTATTCCAGCACACTGAAAATAAAGTGCAAATATCAATGGAAAATAATTGCAAAACCTACTGTAACAGACATGGTAAAAGACTTAAATAATGATCATACCTTTATTCCCGTATTTGTGGCATCCTTTACAGCTTGTAAAAGTTTGTCATATTTTGGATTGAATGTGACTGTAAAAGCACAGTCAATAATATGACCTGAAATCAGCAGAAGTTAATTAGATTCATAATCTCTGCACTGAAAAGTGTTCTCAAAGTTTTAATTGATAAATGAGAACTAACCACTAATATGCGTTCCAAAATCTATTTTGCAAATATCATCGTACTGCAGGACTGTTGGATCTCCAGCATTGGGAGTGTAGTGGGCAGCACAATTATTCAGAGAGCACCCAGTAGGAAATGCAAGACCTGCATTTAAACCATTTTCCTTTATCAGCTTACGTGAGCAGTCTTCTAGTTTTTCACTAAAAGGCAGAGGGGAAGCAGAAGAAAAAAAAAAAGAACATAACAGCTGTCATTAATATTTCTTATGATGACTTCAAATAAATCAATGCAAGAACAAAACCTCAGAAAAATATTAAAGAAAATGTTTTAATTTGAAATCAGAAACTACTTGTATGCTAAGTAGAAAGAGACCCTAGACTGGAAAATATTGTATTGATCTTCAGTTCTTGGTCTTGTTTCTTTTCCTTTCTTCAAGCAAAACTGAGTATTTCACTAGTGTTTTATTGGAAATACCTGTCCTTTATGAGCAACATCTAATGCATTCTTCCTGAGAAGCAGAGGTTATGGAGCTAAAGTTTAGGCAAATCAAATGGGTTTTTTTCAGTTATTGGGATTTAAAAGAAAAAGAGACAAGAAAAAAGGCAATGAAGCCTCATTCCTAAAAGAAAAAGCTAATAAAAGGTCTTTTTTTTTTCTTGCTTTTTTTTTTTTCCTCATTTAAGCAGTAACTGTGATCAAATAAGATCTTACAAGACTAGCATTTGTTCTTGGTTTCTGTCTACTCTCAAGCTATGAACTACAGGGAAGCTACAGATACATGTCCACCAGTGCATACTCGCATAGTGGCAGGAAGTGATGTGAACTGCAGCTCACACCAGCACACCATGCTCTGATTTTAAGAAAGCTATTCACTTAGAGCAATCTGGAAAGAGAAGAGCTTATTTTACTAGGCAAGTCCCCATGGCCTCAGGTACTTTGGGAAGAAAAGTCATGTTTTGATACAATTATTGCTTATAACAATCAACCTGTATAAGTCAATATGACAGATTTGTTTCAGCCAGACTAGTGATTATTAAGGCAGCTGCCCTTCCTCCACTTTCCCTGATGGTGTATTCTTTCTGTTATCCTCTCACAGTTACCTTAGGGATCAGCTATGATGAGCTTTCTTACTATCATTACTCTTGTCAGCACAGTCCTCAAGTCATGTCAGGCCGAAAGCACCTGATTTTGGAAACTAAACTGTCCTGAATCAGTGCAGTACTTGGACAGCAGACATTCACTCTAAATAAACTGAAGGACAGAAAAAAGAAATAGCTGGAAGAGTCAAGAGAATTGGTCCAGGCTAATTTATTTATTTCTTTCAATTTTATCTTCATCAAACTCGTGTTTCTCTTTAGAAATAACTGGGCAAATTATCAACTGAGAAAAACACAAAGAAACAGTGTTTCTCCAGAAACATCAGTCAATGAAGACTAAACACAGACAAAATCATTCTGCCCTGGACTGAGTACACAGCCATGCTGGTTTTATGCCTCTTGGCCCAGCCCAGCCTCAGACTGCACCTGCATTGCTCATCTACATTAGATTTCTCTGACAATTCAGGCAAAACCCAGGATGTTTACTACTGCTACCTACTGCTTCTCTTAGCATTGCTTGCAGAACTTATGTGCAAATGGCAGCCAGAGCCCAGAACAATAAAATTTAGCATGTACTCAAAATAAGCCAACATAACTGAATGCTTACTTTGAAATTCAGTATAATCCCAGGCCCAGTAAAGCTGGATAAGCTAAAACCATGTTATAAGAGGAAACTTAAAGGAAATAACTTGACATACTGGTTGTGTATTTCAAACAGAAGTCCCACCAATACTCATGATACAGTCCACTAAGCACACAAAATTGAAACTAAATCCTTCCCCCCATTGGAGAAGCAGAAAAATCTACAGCAGAGATCTTTGAGAAGATCTGTGTCCTCACCAGATTTCTATCATTGTCATTCCAGGTTTTATCCAGCTCATAACATATTTTCTCACTTGTCTGTGTGCCTCTGCAGCCTCCCGAAAATCATTCCAGATTTCCTCACTGGCTTGGTCTAGTGCTTTCTTTTCTTCACTAGTTGTTCTCCAAGCAGCAGTTCGCCTTCAAAATAAATACAGCGTGTCATGAGAAGTTACTATCATCACAGCAGTTGTTACAACTTCCATCTTAAGCCCGCAAAACACTTATTAGCCAATCAGGCTTACATTCCCCTCTGCAACAGAAAACATTTATAACATTTTCAGAGTAAAAGAAGCCTATAAAAAGACTGGCATCTGTGAAAGGCAGTAACATTTCAGCAAAAAAAATAAAATTATGTATACACAGAAATTTAACTCAGACCATGAACCACATTATTTTCTTTACATTTTCAAAAGCCTTACCTTCCACTCCTTCCAGAAGTCCAGAGAAACAGCACGCTTGAAGGATGCATAATATTTTTTAAGAAGGTAGAACAGGCATATAAAAGAAATCAAAGCCTGTAGTTCTACCTTGAGTTTAGCAGGGCAAATCGCTGCAACATGCTCTGCTCATGCAAAAAGTTTTGGGTTTTTTTACACAATCTTACTCATTCTGACAGTGTTCTTCCTGTACAGAGAAGAATCTCAGCACTGTAGTGAAACTAACTGGCCCAAAAACTGACATGGAGACAATAAGCTCCTTCAAAACTTATAAGCTTGCAGATCCAGTATTACTTTTGCTGATCCTCAGAACATTTAGGTAATAACACCAAACTTTGTGCATAGTAACTACAACACATGCCAGGAAGTTACTTTATAAATTTGCTGGATGGTGAATTAACATTTGTTCCAGGAGAATACCACTTGTTTTGGCTCTTTGGCAGGTTGATGAAACAAATACAAGAATAATTTTCAATACAAGACTAAATATAAGTTATAATAAATGTATTCGTTTTGAATATTTTTTTATTATACAAGAAACAATGCAACTAAGATTTCAAGAAAGCAAACAAAAAAAAGTAATTTAAGCACTCCAGCAACTGTCAGAACTTAACTAAGATTATTCTGTTGACTACAAAGTAGAGATACCTTTCAAATGGTGATGCTGGAGTCCTGTAATGACACGAAAACTGCTAGTGATAACTCCAAGAACTCTGTACATGCTATGCAAGAGAATTAATATTAAACACAATAGATAGCTGCATATCCTGGTAGGTGGGTCACAAAAGAAAAGGAATGATGGACAAGGTTGACCAAAGATGCTGAACTACACCAAAGTTTCCCAGTTTATTGTTTGATGATGCTAAATAAACAATATGCAGAGTTAAAGGATTACTTTTGAAATTCGAAGGTGTAGCTACTTATAGACATATAATTTGGCTCCACTCTAAGAGTTTCCACAGCCAAACACCAGGTATGAGTGAGCCAAGAGACTATGTCCTGCAAGTCTGCTCCATTTTGAACTGAGTATTTATACAGTGTTAAGAGGCCTGCAATCCTAAAGCAGAGTTGAAAAGATAAAAAGGGTAACAGGCTATTCCATACACTTTTTATCAGGATAACCAGAGGATCCAAATATTTTGAGACCTTTTGCTTGTTTCCCTTGTACTTCCCACTCCTTTTCAGATAAAGCAAGAACAGTGCAAAGGAGAAATCTCATGTCCACTTTTCTGAGCAGTTTTCTTGCTCCAACAATTACACATACTATTCTTAGAATTTGCCTTAACACTGGTAAATTCCACCAAGGAAAAAAACTAAAAATGCAAGAGGCTGCAGCACCTGAGTCCTCTTACTGCACTTGGAAATTGGACTACTGCCAGCACAGTAGTCACAGCACAAGACGGAAAAGGTATACTGAAGAAAAACAGTGTGGAGAGGACTGAGAGATCATTTCAGACTGCTCCGGCTTCCCGCAGGGAACACCCTCCGGCAGCAAGAGCTGCTGACAGAGTCTGGGCAGCTGCTCTGCCAACAGTCAGACTCAAATTCAAACTCCAGCAAACTGGCAGGAAGCCATACTCACTCTATCCTACTGTAGTTCAGCATATAGTCACCGCAGGCAAGACAGCTAGGGGACAAAATACCCCCTACAATTAAAAATACTGTATCAGACCTAAAGCATTTTGCTGTCAAAGTTGCATCACTGCCACCTGGGAGCTCAGGAAAGGCAACAAAGATGACTAGGAGACCGGAGCACCTCCCTTATGAGAAAAGGTTGAGCTGGGACTTTTTAGCCTGGAGAAGGTTGAGAGGAGACCTTATGAATGTCTATAAATATCAAAAGGGCGAGTGTAAGGAGGATGGAATCAGGCTCCTTTCGGTAGTGCCCAGTAAAAGGACAAGGAGCAATGGGCATAAACTGGAATGCAGGAAGTTCCATCTGAACATGCGGGAAAAATTCTTTACAGTGAGGCTGACAAGGCACTGGAACAGGCTGCTCAGAGAAGCTGTGGAGTCCCCTTCTCTGGAGATATTCAAGACCCACCTAGACAAAGTCCTGAGTAATGTGCTCTAGATGATCTTGCTTTAGCTGGGGAGTTGGACTAGATGATATCTAGAGGTCCCTTTCAACTCTGACAATTCTGTAATTCTGTGAAAGGAGTTTACAAGAAATCCTGCTTGGGCCTAAGATCTTCAGGACATGTGAAAAATCAATTGATCAGATAAAGATCTCACACCAAACATTAAGTTTTCCCACAGGTATATGAGCTAACAAGCTCTTTCAAGGATAGTTTCCTAATGTGCTGGCTACCACATAAATCAGATTGAGAAGTTCACCTCTTGATTCAAGCCATTTATTCCCATCTTTTACTCCAGTTCACAGCCCCCAGCTTTCACTGGTACAAATCCTTAAATGATCATGCTGTAAACTAGATTTCAGTGATCCAAGTTAAGAATTTCAGAAAATAATTCCCCCAGATTATTTTAACCCAGGTAACAAGTACGCAGGGACAAGAATTCTTTAATCCCACATTAACAAAATCAGTGTATCATGAAATACTGCTTATAGTTTCTCCACCCTCCCCATTGTCTAATTTCAAGCTCAGGTGTCTTCAACAAAAACCACAAGCCCTCAAACAGATCAAAATACCCAAGGTATAAAAATATCAGTGTCTTTTGTCTATATAAAAATTGATTCTCTGCTATTTTTTTCCCTTAAAAATTCAATGATTCTAGCTTGACTTCCTGCACAAAATACACAATTGTAGGTTGATGACAGGTAACTTTAGAAAGCATTTGACATCAAGAGTTAAGATTAGAAGTGCAAATCTAAAAAAAATTAAAGACAAAACCCTACTGACCTCAGCACGAATAAGTGGTACAAAAATGCTTCATAGGTATATAAAATGAAACTATTGTTCAGAATAGGAAATATCCTAGCTTTCATGTCAGCTACTAATTCAAGTAAATTAGTATGTCATTTGTTAATGAACTATGAACAGGGTTAGTATGTTTGTAATCTAATTATAATCTAATGTCCTTCTGAATATATGCATATACAGACAAACACTTAACATGGAAGAATCACTCCTGGATCAGCCCGTCAGGACTACCCTGTGAAAGTCCATCATTAGCATGCTAATATTGTGCATACAAACAAGGCAGCCATTTATAAATAAATATGAGCACACCTTGTGATCAAATGGGAGTAATTAAAAAGAAGAAAAGAATTTCTCAAAATCAAATTTTTATCTCATAAAAACGAAATCTATTACCTGTAAATATGGAAACACAATTTATAGGATGTGACAGACACTTGACTATGCTGCTTACACTCTATGAGAAACAGGCATTGACTTTAAACATCAATAAATGTTTCAAAGTAATTTGATTCTGAACAAAAAAAAGTAACTGAAAACTAACAATGCTTTCAGAAATATAAATATTTATCTACTCCCCTCCCCCTTCAGACTAATCTCCTTTTTCAGAGTTCTGATTAAAATTTTCCTGCATAGTTTTCAAGTAATACTTCGTCCTTCCATCTAGATTTTCATGTAACTCATGCTGACTCCCCACCTCCTCTCTGCAAGTAAAACGTGACCTTCCACAACACTTCAAGTAGGAAAAAACAGAAAACTCAGTCAAGCTGGCATATCCTGGTTCCTAACAAATCATAAGGAAATAGTAGTACCCTGTGAAAACATAAGGATGCAGATCTCTGCTTCATTAAGCCACTAGACGCTGTTGCTTGTTTACCAAAATTGCACACCATCCTACATCACTGTGAATAAAAACAAACAAACAAGAAACAAAGAAGTGGACATCCAGATGCCCCCTAAACTGATGTATAATGTTGTCCTCATCTCCCTAAATTTTAAACCTTCACTCAGTTCTAATTCAGACTATGCTTTTCTTACTAGCAGCTTATTGAAATCACATTGGTCCCCTGGGTCTGAAGGTCCCCTGTCTCATGGCAATTCTGCTCATACAGGCTACACCTTAATTAAAAGGGTAGGGAGAGAGGAACATTTCTGGCCTGAAGATTTCTACTCTTTAAGTTCCTACATGATCCAAAAAAAACCCCAAAACACACAAACAAACAAACAAGGAAAAAAAGCACCTTATAACTCTCACTTTCTTCATTTAGTTGCACATTAACAGTTTTGCAATTCAGTACATCGAGATGACAGCATTTATTTTTTAAACTTAAAACACTCACCCATCTTGTGTTGGTGGGTATTCACATTCTTCTCCCTTTGGAAATATGTTGCTGGGAAATAGATCACATATTGGAATAGAAGGTGGATCTGTCTGGACCTTAGCTGTTGAGTATAATTTAAGAAAGTTTTACATGTGGTACACTGGAAATACTAAGTACCTTTATTCAGCCACAAACATTAAATGGCACAAATTATTTAAGATCCCCTTACCAGAATCTGGGCTTCTACCTAGAAAACATTATTTCATGATGCCCTCATATGACTTTATTTGGCCAATGCTCAAGGTGGCACACAGGGATACCAGAAAGAAGAAAACTCAGCCAAAAACAGGCTACCAACCTGAACTGCACCCCAAATTTTGTTTCAATTGCCAAGAATAGCACTTACAAATGTGTAACCAAATACTCATGCAGTCTGTGTTTATTTCTCTGTTTGATACCTACGTCCTTTCTTCTTTTTCTTCTTCTTCTTCTTTTTCCCTGTTGCTCCATCTCCTTCACCCTCTCCATCTACCAGAAAGAAAGTGCTCAGGTGAACATAAAATAACCTTAAAGAACCAAAGAATTTTGAATGGACACAAAATCATAGGGACTAGCTGGAAACACAGCAGAATTTAATGGATTAAAAGGAGACAGATAGAAGCTGCCACTAAACCAATGGCATTTTCAGTCCCTACACCTAACACAGACCTAAGAAAATCTTCCTGAAGTTGATGACTTAATCTATCACCAAACATAAAATAGGCAGCTCAGGAAAAGAGGTTTCAGAAAGTCCTACTTCCCAAAAAAAAATGCCTGGGCTTGGGGAGGGTATGAGAGAGAACTGGATTAGACATAACAGAACAAAAAGCTAAGAACTGCTGCTTCACACCCATCTTCTGATGCTTCATCTAAGGGAACTAAATGCATCTGGAAAGACAAAAAAAAACCCAACAAGTAAAGGTGATAGCACTTAGGTCAGGATGAGTTCAATCTAGAGATAACAGGGAAAGTCACAACCAGTGCTAAGCAAAACTACTGTGTGTGGGATGTACCAGTGGGAGGTTTTTCAGAGAGCACAGCATGTAAGCACCAAGAATTGGCCACATGACACTACAGTCACATCTGGGAGTTAACAATAACCCCCTGCGTGGACTTCACATTTGGCTACATCTAATGCTGAGCCGCTTCATCCACATGAAGTATTTATCTGATGTGATGCCATCTAACTAAACCTTCTGGACCTAGCCACAATTTCCTTTCAAAATGGGTAAGTACTAGTAATCTACATTTAGAACATTGATTTTTATCTAAAGTGAAAAGTAAAACTGAAAAAAACTTTAAGAATCAAGTCAATGCACTGCCATTTTTAATGCATTTATTCACAAAATGTATGTAGTTCATTTATTTAAAAACCAAACCACTGACCAGTCGTTCCACTCAGGAGATTCCAAGTCTCTCATGGTAGTCAGTGTCACGTGCATTTTCATGCCATAGTGACTGATGCATATACTTGTCTTTAAAATGTGGTAATTTGCCACATCCCTCTTGACCTTGAGCTGCATTTAAACCATCAATCAAGAAATGAATTAGATGTTACTCCAGTTCCATCACCAAGTGATTTTTGGATTATTTGTATTTTTTAAATGCTAAGCCCAAAGTGCACAGAAAGAAATGCATCTCTGAGATGTTGTCCCTGCTGCTGTCTGCTTATTGTAGCTTTTTCATACATCACTGCACGTGAAAATGCCAAGTGCAAGACAAACTAACCGGGCCTACGCTTTCGTGTCCTTGAAGGCTGCTGCAGACTAACTGTGTTGCCAGGAACACAACTACTGCAATTCACCAATACTCTGTTTGTCTTCAGGTTATCTGGCTGGTAATAAAAACAGTTTTCACCAGAAAAGCAATTTCAGATCTTTGCAAAACTGAAGCCCAACTTTACGCCATTTTGGTATACCTGTTTAATAACTTAGCCCAATACCATGCAAAAATACCATTTATCAGCCTGTTTTAACACTGCAAAGGAACTTGGAAGAACACTTCCTCATCTCTCTCAGACTTCAAAAGGTACAGTCTCATTTCTGAGGCCATTCAGTTACAGGCTTGTCAAGGAAAAAAAAAGGGGGGGGAAAGATGTTTTATTGGTTTTCATCAATGCAGCACCACATCTTAAACAACACCTCTGAAACTACACAATTAACAAGGCCAGTGGTGAGAACCAGTATAAACAAAAGGACATCCCAGTTGTCTTCAAAAACCTTACAAGTGTTTTTATTTCTCTGCAAACAAAATATTTTTGTTTTTCTGAAGTCTAATATGCGGAAAATAGGAAGATTATTAGTTCAGTGATAGCACCACTTCATATTGTATTCATTATTTTTCAACTCCATAACCTGAAATACACCATAAAACAAATAATCCATCAGCATAAACGTATGTGGAAAGTGACTGCATGAAACTGTGTGCTATGCACAGAACAATAATGTGAAAAGATAAACTTATTTGTAATTTTATATATCCTGGTATACTTATTTTTTAAAAACTTCTGTATTTTATTAAATTAAATTCTGTAATGATGAATTCCAGCAATAGTCAACTAAGAAGATTTCTAAGCAGAACAGTAAGTACCACTTTAGGGTGCTAAGCCAACTATAAATGTTAATTCACAAGAAGGGAACTACATTACTAACTTAAGAACTGAATTTTCTTAAATGTCCATTTTGAGTGAGAACCACTCACCAAATCAAATCTAATATTTGTAAAGAACAGATGCATCCAGCCTGGATTTCAATCGGAACAGCAACTGCATAGAGCAAACAATACACAAGGTGTATGTCTTGCTTCCGTATTAAACTTTCACCAGTGCAGTTTAATGAAAAATTAGAGATGAACAGGATTCAAGCTACTGGCAAAAACTCTTAAAGCCTACTACTAATTAAAATGCTCCCTTAACATTTCCTCTGTATTTTTTGTTCTAAGCCAAGAATAAGAGCCATAATTCGGAGCATAAATTTATCCTGACCATGGTAGTGCAAGTGAGAATGATTTATAGCTTACCTTATCTTAAACTAAACATTTCCCTGCAGTAATAAGATCCTTGAAAACAAGAAGCTTCAGCAAAACTGTTACCTCTTATTTTTATATGTATATATTTATATATATAAGCATGTGTGGCAGCTAAGCTGCTGCCAAAAAAAGTAAAAAAAGATACATAGCTGCACCTCAGCTGTCCCAAGGAAAAAAAAAACAAAACAAACACACACAAATGGGACCTGTAAAGCTTTGTTAAAATGGAAGTCTAGGAAGAAGCTGGAAAGGTCAAGAGAAAAGGTGAATTATACTTGCCTTCATCATCATCATCTTTTTCTTTGTCCTCCAGTGCTTGTTTATCCAATTGTTTCGCTACATCATCAAGCACACCTTCCATTTCCTTATCTGTTTCTTGTTCTGTTTGCAAAATTACTTACAGTAAAAGGATAGCTCCACTTTAGGACACAACAGCCCCCAAAACTTCACAGATACGATACACAATATTCATTCTACAGTTATCAGAGCACATCTATTTGTTGTTTGTTTTTAAAGCTGACCCAGTGCATAAAACCGTAGGGCATTACTGCGACAAGCACTGTTTCTGAAACCTGCACATAAAGGTACCATTATACAGACACTTCTAATTACTTGAGTTTTTTTCCGGCCAGGATAACTAATTCTTCCTGCCATGGCAGTAGCCTGCTCTTGTGAGATAATATGGGTGTGAAGTAGATAATTACAAACGCACAGCATGATCATCACCAACTGCCAGCCTGCCAAAACAAACCCAAACCGTAGCTCCTTCACACTATTTGCCCAGACTTGCTCCAGCTCTCCCAGAGAACCTGAGAGGGGTGGAGAGACTCCATCATGCGGGATGGCTTTTACAGCAGCAGTCTTACGCCTTTTTCCCCTGCGGGTACAGGAGGAGATGAGGGCAGGGATGGCTCCCCGCGCACACCGGAGCCCCAGCTTCCCCGGTACTCAGCGCACCCGCCAGCCCCCTCCTCACCGAGGGGATCCCCGGGCAACGGG
>NW_009952366.1:6654244-6690705 GCF_000747805.2 Chaetura pelagica | reverse complement strand
CGCCGCCGGTGCCGGCGCCGTCGTCGCCCGGCTCAGCGTGTGGGCTGTCATCTCGTGTTTCCGCTTTGTCATCGCCCCCGGGTGACACGGGTGACACTCGGCACGTGCTGAGTGGAGGGTTTGCGCCCTTGGCTTGCAAAGGCCCTTTTCGGTCTCCTGCGTTTTCCAGCCGTCTGGAATTTGGAGGAGTCCGATAAACTGCTTGGGTGACACGCACCTTCACGGAAGCGGGTTTCAGTTTGGAGAGGGTCAGTGTGATAGGATGACACGCCGGTAAGGAAGGTTTCAAAAATGCCAGCTGAGGGTCAGTGGCAGAGACTCACTCTCTCTTTATCAGCAAATATATTCTTGGGGAAAGGGAACAAAAAAAAAAACACTTAAAACAAAGCAGTCCTTTCCCAGTAGGAGCAGCTGATTTGAAATGTTTTATGGCATTTTTATACCATTTGTTCCCCATTGTTATTATTTGTACATGTCAATTAATGTAACTGGACCCCCAGGAGGGGGTTACTCTGGTTAAAGCAGAATAAACCATGCATGGTATAGCTTGGCTCATAGCTCTGGTGCTCTTTTCCTGCCATTTTGTTCCCCCTGCTCCAGTCAGAATTGATGTTGTCTGAAGCTGGTGAAGTCGTCCATGGAGGAGTAGCTCTTTCTCATCCTGAGAACGAATGACACAAAAAATCATGTCTGGTAATGTTGCCTAGAACACTTTTTGTTTATTGCTTTCCATTCCAGTTTTCTAATTAGGTAGAAGAAGGATCTACAGACATAGTTGTTTGGCTTGATTTCTTTTTGTGGTTGGTGGTGGGAACCAGGGGTCAAATTCCACGGATTCTCCGTTTTGAGTCATGTTAGATCTTCCTGTTGTACATTTGTTGGAGCTGGGCACTTTAATGGTCTTGAGAGATGCTGCAGCAGTGTTTCCACTTTTGTGCTTGATTTTAATCCATTAGCTTCCAATGTACCAGACTGTTCCTGCCCTTCACTATATTCCTTTTGGTGCCTTTGACAGCTTGAAAAAGAGTTACCAGCTTGTGCTCCTGGTCCCTTCACTCTGGTATGCACCAAAACAGAAGAATTTCCAGGCCACAGATTTTGTTCTAGAACTGAAGTCACAGATAAAGGAGACCATAAAGTCTACAGAAGCCCAAGGAATACGGAAGAAGAGATAGATAAAGGAAAATTAAGGCAGGTAAGAAGACTCTGCAGACCTGACATTCAGAAGTAAGGGCATTGGAAGGAAAGGGACAAGTAGGACAACATTTCTGTGATAAGCTGAATTAATGCAGTCATATCTTTTTTAAGGGTTGTTTCTTTCTTCCCCAGAATGACTGTGGCACCGTTCATAATTAGTGTGGTACCCCAATGGAGAGAGTGAGATGGGTTGCACTGTTGTGATAACATGTGCAGTTGGCCAGCTGACTGGTGCCACATGGCTCAGTAGAGTTGGGCCTGCCTCTCTTTAGGTGGGGGACACCTCCTTGGGCTGCTGAATTTCACAGAGTGTGCCCAGGCGTCATTGTCTTTGAGTGTGTAATTCTGCCAAGCCTGGCTGAAACTCGACATTTGCACAAACCTCTTTTCCCTAAAAAAGTAGGCTAAAAATAAATCATAGAGGGGATTCACATTTTACTTATAAAGAATATAAATAAAATCTAGGAGAGTGAAAGAAACTTGGCAGTGAGCTAGAAGAGGCAGCATTAACTGTGTCTCTATGGTTTGAGGTGATGCTACACTCCAAGAGTTGGGACTGGACCCAGGCCCACTCCGTGGGCTGCATTTATTGCTTCTGTTGCAAGGAGCAAAGTGAAGCACCTTCCAGGTTATGCTGCTTCCAGCTGCAGAGCGCTGGGCTGCGAGTGCAGACACTCAACAGGATAACAGCATGATAACCAACGTGCAAAAATGGGAATGCTGAATGAAAAAAAAAATAAACTGCAAGGTGGGAGTAAGGAGCTGGACTGACTGCCTTGACAAAGCAAACATTAACCTGAACAGACTGACAGCTGGACTCCACATTCCCCATTTGGCTGCTTCTAAAAGGACCTGGTCTCTTAGAAGCTGAGTGAGGCACATCTGGTACCGTGCTCTTACCAGCGCAGGATTTTTTGCCCTTCTTCTGTTATTGCCAGCCAGCTGTTCCTAGCATTTAATACACTTTATATTAATGAATGCTACATTTTCCAATCTCATGCTGTACTAGGCAGCATGATAAGAAGACAGTATCTGACAGGCCATAGGCCAAAATAAACTTTTGAATGTAATTTTTAGCTGGAGAAAGCCACTGGGCTTCCTTGTTTTCTCACAATGGTTATTCCTTTTTCTTAACCAGCCTCCTGGACAAAGGCAAGCAGTGGCTGGGGGGTTAAGGGAAGGGCTGAATGCAGTCCAAAACGTGGTAACTAAGCAGCAAGACTCAAAACCCTTTCCTGAAAGACAACAAAGATACTCACCTCCTGTTCTTTTTCTCCCAAGGAGGCAACTCCCATGGCACTATTTTCCTAAGAAAATAAGTTATGACCTTCAGGAGAAGACATCTTTCAGGGTATGTTATGTTTCGCTTTGTGTTTTCAAGCTGTAAATAAGTGTCAAGAAATGGCATGGAATGGAGTGGGGGATCTGTCTGTGACCCCTGAAAAGGGGGAGGAAGGGCAGCTAGGGAGTAAGTGGCCTATATCAGCCCCAAGAAGAGCTGAACAGAGTGATGTTATATTTGTTTCTGTTTGCATTTATGGGACTGATGCCATTATTTATGTACTTATGAGACTTTACTCTTTTTTCCTAGTTTAGAGTCAAAACTCATAGTCCTTACTCAAGTCTAAAAATCCACTGAGGTCAATAGGCAATTTTTATGACTAGAGCTTTAGTATCAGGCCTAAGGGCTGGATGTTGACAAAGAAAATGTTTCTTGCATGAAAACAAATATATCTTATGAACTCTAGAAGGAAAAATATTCCCCCTCACCAATTGCTGAGGACAGAGGACACTTGTACATCTTCAGCCATCATCAATCCATAGCATTTACTATGGAAATGACAGCTGTCACCAAATAGTGTCTTCTGTAGTATGAGTAAGATAAAGGGCTTCCTTAATTCTGAAACCACTCCTTCTCTAAGATTTTGCCTGATACCTGGATGAAGTGGCTAAAGCAAAGTTAAAAGTGGCCAAAGCAGCCAAAGAATTCACATTTAGCCCTGTTTACTCTGGATTTCTTTCCATATTCCTTGATGATTTTTATTTTTTTTTACAAAACACCAGTTCGATTACAGCCTGTCAGCCATAAAGCAAACATCCTGGCTTGCATCAGCTAGTGTCACAACATCAGTGTTCTTTGGAGGACAGATTTTCAAAGGATACAATGAGTGCTTCATAAAAGGAACGACTTTAGTGTGTCTTGCTGCTGAAGGTCACCTTGAGAAGCACAGAGCACTGTGAACACAGACTGGGACAAAGCAAATGCTTTTCAGTGTGCATGACTGGATGCATACTGTGTAATAGAAATATAAGTCCATTTCTTGCCTCATTTAGAGCTCATTTTTAAAATTACTTGTAAGCTACAAGATTCACATGAACAGAACCATCCGTTGTCTGGGCCAGTCTTTCAAAAAGACTCCTTATATTTCGGTGTTAAGGAGCTATTACATTAGGCATGTATTCAGATGGTGTGTAGGGATGTGCTGCACCGAGCATCTTCCTGACGCCAGATCTCTCTGCCCCTGTGAAGTCTTGGTAGGGCATGTAAGGCTGCACACAGTCAGGGTTCCCCACACTGGTATCTTTCAAATACTTAAAAAAAATATTTATGATAGAGTCATAACCCCCTATTTTTAAAAATAAAAGCATATTTATTGATGTACTCACTGAATCATAACTGCAAATGCAAGCAGCCTTCTGTTTCAGATGACAGGTTGAGACATTACCTATTGTCAGAAGTAATTGTAGGTCATATCTCATTAAAACACTAGAGTGGTAAATTATTATTAGCCAACCTAAATTATCAAAACTGATATCTTGATATTCATTTTTGTAATCAACTTTGTATAATTTAATCCACTAATTAATGTATTCTTGTTCATACAGTGGTGGTTCCTCTGATATTTGAAGCAGATTTTCAAGAAACACAGAAAGTAATACCTCAGCTTTACTGTTAGTGTGAACAACATGACCAGTTTCTTTCCCACAGCCTCCTGATATAAATGTTTTACTCTGGGGTGTTCCAGCCCTTTATCTAGGGAGTAATGGAACCAATGTTTACAGCTGCAGCGCTGGAGGTCGGACCTGTGTATTTCTTTGACCAGGTATTTTCTTTTATTCTTCTACTTTCCTCTTCCCCTTCACACCTTCTCCGGTCTTATATTGGAAATGCTCGTTTTGTTGTAGCTGAAACCTGCAATGAAAGAGAGGGTCAAGAAGATACCAGAAGAACTGTCCTCATATTTCGCTACAGATCTCCTCCTTGGCTTTACTCCCAGGTAATAATGTGACGCCAGTAGAGGCGGGAGCAGGTAAGTTTCTGTCAATTAGTTTTTCAGGGAGGACATAAAAAGAAGTCCCAAGGTAGATGTGACCAAGGCAGAACGGGAGCCATGGGGGAGGCATATGACCAGAACTGGCACCCTGCCATGGAGAGTGAGCAGAGTGAGGCAAGTGGGAAGGTGACAACGTCCTATGCTTAACTCCAGCTCCTTGAGGCGTAGTACCTAATGTTCATTTCTGCTGTCAGCATTTCATGAGTTTAATGTATTTAATATACAAATGGTGTGCAGTTAGTTAAAGAATGCCACGTAACAGCCTTGTATCTACTGTTTTGGCATGAACTGAACAACAGCACATTGTTAGATGCAGAGAGCTCTGTGGATTTCATGAAGTTCATGTCTGCTGATTAATGTACTGGGAACTGGCGATAATAGTATTCCTCTGGGGTGTGACTCCTCTGGATAACTGGATTTTAGATTCAGGTTTCATCACGTTTGCCTTAAACTGATATTTTTGTCTCAAGGACAAACCTAATTGTATCTAATTTCCTTTTGAATTTTGAAATTTTACACCAGATTTTTTCAATCTATGAACATGTTTCTGTGCACTCAAAGAGTGTAAAAAGCCACCATTAAAACTGGCAGGGGTAGACATGTAGTTACCGCTACATGTGTGTGTGTTTAGAAGCTTGAGAACTAAGACTTTTTTGGTACACTTACTTTGTATATTAGATTTTAAAAATCCTAAAACTTGTTAATAGTTTTTTCCACATTGACAGTCCTCTAATGAAACTGATATAGTTTAAAATAAAGATGGTCCCTTCATAACCAGCTTCTAAACTGGGTGGGGAGGAGCGAGTCCAACACAAAATAGGATTTATAGAACGAGCAGCTACTGGAGAAGACTTCTTTAGACACTCCAAGTTTCATTACATCTTGTAGTTCTTTGCATGTCAGATCTAAGAAAGCCAAGTTTTTTATTTATTTGATCACCATTTTACTGAAGCAGGACAAAATAATTTTACACAGAAGAAATCAATCAGCATGTTACATTACATTGCATTGCACTTCAGTGGGCATAGTCCAAAGCATGCACTGTCAGTGCAGGGTCTTCCTGGTTTGACAATGTCTGCACTAAATCTCCTTATCCTGCTCTGCAGAGCTATTTCTGAGCTTTATCCAGGAGTGTCTTCCTTGGGAGGAAATGTGGCTTAGTCTCAGCTGTGACAGAGAGCACTGCCAGCACATCCACATATGTTTCAGGCAGGAAAGCTAACAGGTCTCTTTTCCATGCTATTTCTCTGTTACTGCTGTCACTTCTCGTCAGCCTGATTGAAGACAGGTTTGGCATCTGTACAGGTGAGCGTGCAGGAACGCATGAAGATGGCTTCTTAAACAATGATACAACAAGAAAAGAAAAATATCCAGTTTGGCAACAAGTTCCTTGGCATTCCATGTGTAAAACCACTACAGAGGACTCAAGCCCAAAGTTCTGCCGAATATCTTTGATACCACAGGCAGATGAGGACTGCCCAGTGAAGATGTTGAAGAAGTCTGTGGCTGACAACATGTTACAGGAACTTGGAGAGAAGTTGCAGCTCCTTGCCAAGTATGAGACTCGTCTCCCTCAGGGACTTGTGGATGTGGTAACCTGTAGCTGGAGAGAACTCTCTGAGGGAGTTGATGGCCATAAATGGCACTGGCAGTCACTAGGGCATAGAAGTGTGACATCCAGGAAAAGCCAGGCATCAGAGGAGGTTAAGGGTAGTGCTCCAGGGTCCAAATATAGGGAGTGTGAAATCACTGCCATCAAAAAAAAACTAGGCAAGGACAACTTTGCTCTACAAGCCTGTACTACAAAGGAAAAAAGAAAGCCTGAAACAGCATCAAACATGTCTGTAGGAGGTGAAGGTAAGGTCTGCGTAACTGTGTAAATGTGGTGTGTTGTAATGTTTGACTGCAAAAGGCAAAAAAGCACTTTCTTTTAGGATATTCTCTCTGTTGGCTGGGTAGGCCAACATGCTCCACTTTAGAGCTTGTTATACTGCAGTTCTCTGCAAAGCATTGTTTTAGGACATGATGAAATAGCTTTGCAGCTGTTGTAAGAGGTACAAACACTTAGAAGAACAGAGCCAGTGAAACTGGGCAGTGTTTCAAACCATTTGTTAAAGCATTTTTAGTCTCCTCTTTCAAGGTGAGTGGTAGAGTCATAACATATTGTGCCAGTAAAAATAATTTGCATCCAGAGGATTTCATTCAGCAAGTGTCAGTAATACTCAGTGCAGAACCATAGGTTAGGGGTCAAGCCTGTTCCAGCTCTCCACGTGCTACTTCAGTCTTCCTCTTAAAAAAAAAAAAAAAAAAAAAAAAGAGAGAATAATCTTTGGGTTTAGGTTTTTGAAAGCTGATTCACCTTTGTGTGTATGATCATAAGCATTGCTCTCTGCTTCCTTCCTGCCTAGCTCCTGTTGTGCAAAATGATGCTGACCAGTCACCCATCACGATCAGCTTCTCACTCTCATCCAACATTTCTGAGGAAGGAGGTAAGAGTAGCAGGCAGCTTGGCTGGATCGCTGGTGCTTAGCAGAGGTGGTTAGAATTATGCAGCATCTGGACAGCTGTTCTGCAGGCCTGTATTAACTGAAGTATGGATTTGCATGAGGAGGGAGTAATTGTCAAGCAATAACCTCCACTGCTTTTTAGATACAATCTGGTTTTAAATACCCAGTCCTTGGTTATCTCTGAGCATCTGCCAGCAAGGTTTTCTACATAGCCACTGCAGGTCCACTACTCTGCTAGCAGAATACAGAGTGAATAACTGCTTTGGGATAGTATTTTCAGCCTTTCCCTCTGGAAACTGTCTGACCACATATATTTGACTTAACTTTTGCTCTGAATGGGAGCACTAGTGCTGAAAAGTTCTTCACAAGAGATTATAGCATTTCTGCCTAAAACGTGGACAGATTTGATTATCTGAATGGGAGAACTGCTTACTCTTCACTTCTTGCTGGATTTCTTTAAGAACATTGCCATATGGGGGAAAAAAAACAACATTTGTGCATTTTCTTACTAATCCTGAAGTTGGACAGGTGCCACCAGAACTGCGGAACTGCAATTCCTTGGCTAGTGAAGGTTAAAAGTGCTGCAGAGACATCCAGCATCCTAGCACAGAGGAAGAGCTCCATAAACAAATATACAGGCACTAAATGGAATTATAACCTCTTCTATTGTTTACTGAAAATGTGGCATCTAGTTTCTTCTGGTTGTAATAAAGCAACAGCACTTCTGAAATTCTTTGCTGTAGTGTGCTCTTGGTGTCTGTGAGCTCTTAAATTTGCAAAAGTAGCTCTTGTGCTCCCAGGCAGTCTCACTATTCTTCTGTCTCAGTGATCTCAAGATCATGCACATTTCCCTTCAGTACTCCACCAGTGGATCTGCCAGTACACTATATAGTCAGGCAGCTGTTGGAGTTTTCTTAACCACAGGTAAACATCTGAATGGTGAAGACCAGCTTTCACTGAACCGTCTCTACCCTTTCTCATGGAAGCTCCCATGTGCTGGGTCTTTCATCACACATTTATTTTTTGTTTGGTGAAGGGAGTTTCCAGCAACAGATCATGCATTTCCGTGGCTGCAATTCTAACCGACCGAGTTCTTGTTTCTGACTCACTTGCTTTTCAATTTGTTCATAGTGAAACACTAAATCTAGGGAAACTGAGCTTCCCTGCATTAATGTTAACAATGGTTTGGACCATTCTCTAGAAGTCTGTGTCTGTAGCCATTTTCTAGCACCTCATTTGGATTGTCATATCAAGTAGTCTAATTTCTTGATAGTAACCATTGCAACAGAAGATACTAAGACTGAATAGAAATCATGCTCTGACCATTCATCTTGAGCATTCTCACCTTTTTAGAAAACTGAGTGAGAATAACTGAGAATCTCTAGAAGTTAAGGAACTTCTTCCTCCACACTCCCACAGGCCTCCAGAAATCATCCACAAATGCTGCAAATATAAACTAAGTAAAATATACATGCCATAGTGCAACCACAGATGTCATACAGAAGTGCATGCTAAGAAACCTTTGTGCCTCTGCTGCTCAAAGGGATGCATGGCTTAATTTAACAACTACTTACCCAGACTGCTGCTGAGAATAAAGAATCTGCATTACCTACATCCTTTTCCAGCAACAATCCTGGGCTGTAGACAAATCAAACTGTGACTGATGTAGGAAGTTAAGGTAGTTCACATAAAGGTCTAACTTGGAGTTTATCTGAATAATCCATTTTTTCTGGACACCCATTTTCTTCCTAGGCATATTTTTCTGTTTTTCGGTTGAATGTGTGTACAATGTACATTCCCTCTTTCTCCCATTGTATTCTTCACGCCAGAGAATATCTTTAGTCTGATTAGGACAATTCCCAATGCTTCAGCACTTTGGGAATGAACCCTACTTTCTATTGACAGATGCCATAAAACAGCACTGACATTAACATCAGTCTCTACTTATGTATCTCATTCTAATCTCTCATTCCGTTTCTCTAGGTTGGATTTTTCAACTTTCTGGCTCAAATTCTGAAGATATGCACCAGGAGCTGCCTTGCCCGTGGACACTGGAGAGGCTAGAACAAATGCAAAAACAAATGTAACAGACTGAGATTTTTACTTCCATAAGCAAAGTCAGGATAAATGGCAATGTTTTTGTGATGTAGAATACAGATTATGGGAGACCACTTAACCAAACCAACATGCTGGTCTGGAGAGTGTTACAGCTCTGAAAACTTCTAGAGTTTTGCTTAACATTTCACTATTTATGAAAGAGAAACATACACTTTTATTTTAGCTACTGGTAATGGAAGATAAGAATTATCTCAACAGGGATTAGTGCTGAGACAGTATTTCCTGATTATGATTAATCTGGAGATTAGCTTCCCAACAGTTGTGAAATACTGTTTGAGCATCTTTTGTAAAAGAAATCATGGTCCATGAAAACCATTCTGCATTTTGATCATTTGATGTAATCTATAGCCTGTTGCCTTGCTGAGGCCTGAGAGAAGATTGACATATTGTGGACAGAATCAGGCTCCCTCACCATGGAGGCTCCCACAGGGAATTAGCCATGTGTTTAAAATGTATAGTAGCTTCCAAATTAATCAGCCATTCTCTTAAGTACCAGCTAGAGTGCTAAAATAATATCAAGGGGTGGGGGAGATGTCAGAAATAGTTAAGATTTAATTTGCCTGATCAATTCCCTGAGGTAGAAGTGCTGGAATTTATAAAGCAGACTAGGTTTAAAAAAAAAAAATATTTGCTGACAAGTAATTATAAGCATTAATTACTTACAGGGACAGTTATTAAAGTTAACCCATATAATTTTGTATCTACAGCACACTTTCTGAATTTCAGCTGTTATGTATCCCTGTTATTTAACTGGTAGTTCCTGTACACTGGCAACATTTTAAATGTCTTCATATTGAATAAAATCATCTATGTATCTTAGGTAAAAAATCATAATTCATAATAATAGGTTTAGCAGCTAATATATAGGCTGTATATATATGCAGCCACAGTTTAGTGCCTGTATAAAATCAAGCAGTTTTTAGTGTGTAAGAGCGCATTTGCTACCATGTATTGTATGTTGTACATATGGGACACAAGCATATTATACATTGTGGAATGGATTATTATCACTGTGTTATTTCTTGGGGAACTGAGTAGCCAAAAGTCCAAACAAATTGATGCTGCAGCAAAAAATGGAGTTTGCATTGTTCGACCAATCTCTGTGTGTCAGCCTCTAGTAGCTTTGTAATGTGCTTGCAAAGCCAAGATAAAGTAAAGCAGCAAAAAGCTGATTTTTTGAGGCTTACACTGGAAACATCCTATTTTCTGATTATTAAAATGAGCACTGTTGTCTTCCCACCTATGAAACATACCTTGCCTTTAGAGAATGCTTTGAAAATTATCTGTCATTTTGGAGTCAGATGATTTAGTCTTCTAATTGAAGATTACATTTTTGCAACAAGTAGGGTCATAGGGTCTCTCTACAATGAAGGTGTTCACTTTCATAGGATCTGAGCATGTTTGGAGGATTTGCAAACCCAGTTGGCCCATCAGGTTGGAAGTAAAATGCTGCTCCTCATACTGCTGATGCTGTCACCAGATTCCTGTGTCAGTGCTATAAGAGCTAGTTTAGTGTTCTTGAGTACTTATGCTTAGCCTGGTCAGCAAAAAGTTTATATTAAGCACTATTTTAGGCAAAAATTGAATCAGCAAGATATACTGGCTTGAAGACAAAAATATTCCTTTGATTTGTCAACTGACATTTTACATAATTAGCTTTTCTCAAAATTGACCAGCTTTTGTGCTGATTTTTTTCCTTTAATGCTTTTGTTTACCTGATACTACTGTGATGACCTGTACATTTTTATAACCGCTTAAAGACTACCAGATAAAAGTTTGGACGCATGCGCTTATCTATAGATTTAGAGCAGTACACATAGAACACCTATTTGAAAAGCATGTCAGCCAGAGGCTGGCAGGGCTAAATAGCTGTCACCTAGGTTTGGGTTAATTTAGCCAGCTTCAAACTCTCTTTGCTTCTTTCTCAGAATCAGTCATGAGACTGAAATAGAGAAAAATTTGGCTCTTAGATAAAGACATTTTTAAGTATTTAGGTTTTGTTCTTTATCAGAAGGAATGTGTACGCAATAGCAGTGAAGAGTAGCACAACAGATGTGTGGAATACAGGATGGTGAAGGTGAAGAAAAAAACCTGTGTAGACAGACCTTCAACAGGTGAAGAGCTGACTGCTCCTCATAGTCAAAGGTCCTGTGCTACATACACATGTAGAGGGTTGGTGCACGCAGTTCTTATGCCAGCTTGAGTTAACGAGATCTTGGGTAACTTACCTGACCCATTTCTATCTGAAAGTAATGTGCTTAATAATATTTATAATCATTATTTACAAAGCTCCTCAGGATTTTCAGGAGAAAAACAAGAAGAGTGAAAAATAGTATAATTAGCTGTTGAGGGGTCCTAGTGAAAGGTTACTAATGAAACAAAATCTGCCACTTTTGGATGATACTGCTTGGGGAAGGAATTGGGAAATCAGCAGTGTCTTCTATGCTAAGTAGAAAGGAGGAGATTAGAGAAGAACAAACATTTGGGCACATTTTACTTATACTGTAGCTGAAGATATAAACCTAGTGACTTGCTAAGATAATTGTAAGTGTACAAAAGCTGAGATTTTAAACCAGAAATTTTCACTGTCACTCATGCTGGCCATGCTGATCTCTAAGAGGCATGAAGCTCCACACTCTACTGCAGCTCATGGGCTCAGTCCATCTACAAACTGCTGAAATGTCTGCCACAAATTAAACAGGCAATGGGCCTGTTCACTGATATCTGTGAGGCTGCTGGAATTCCTGGCTCAGTGAGTGGCCTTGATTGTTTCTATCTCAGCTCAGAAACTCACAAATCAAGTTGTATTTTCTATTAAATCAAACTTAATTCTAACTTAATGCAAGTTTTTGGTGAGGATTCTGCTTAGCAAGAACTAATGAGAGGTGTAATTTTTTTCCTCCCTTATGTAAAACAGAGAAGTGCAAACTTCCAAGCTGAAAGAAATGAGGTTTGACAAACCAGTCATTCTTCGGCATTATGGTGATCACAGAGACGAAACTTCCTCGAAAACATGGAATGGTCAGACTGGCATGACACTCACACCAGAGCTGACATACGGCAAAACTCAGATCCCCGTGGGCAAGAAAGCAGGCACAGCAAAGAGAAAACTGCACTATGTGCTGAATGATGGCTCATCTTTCATTTAATATCCTTTCTGTTTACATGGCACCTGTGAATTCTAGCAAGACTGTGAGAGGTAGTAAGAGGACTTAACTCCAGGGGGGAAAACTCAGACCTAATGTGTAGCTGATCATCTTTAAAGACTCAACTACATGAAAAAAAAGAAAAATATATCATTCTTTTGTTCATTTCTTGTCAGACTGTGTTTATATAGTACCAGATATATAGCCAGGTAGTCAGATTATAACAACAAAGCCCAGTATACGTCAGGTGGGTGGGCATGCCTCAGAAATAAATACTTCAGAATGAAACATGCAGCTGCAAGTTAATGGCTTCAGACTGCAATCCATTTAGAGTATAACCTCGTTTTGAATGAAGATCACTCTGTCAGTCATCAAACTGGATGAGGAACAGTCTGCTCTGTAACAGGGAAAACCACTAAAGAGAATGTGCTTCATAAACATTTCTGATTTGTATGTTGGTCTTGCAAAGGCCACTTTGGGCCTATATCAGCCATGTTAGCTTAGTCAGGTAGATATATTTTGTGCTGAGAGATGTACCCATCCTCCATCCCTCCCAACCCATCTCCAGGGAAGGAGGTGACTGGATAGTAGCTTCCCTTCTCCCTGTGCATCTGGACCCAATGCCTAGGATATAGAGCTGATAGAGTGTTTTAGTCCCTGTGTTCTCTGCAGGGACATGTGATGGACACTGTAAAAGTTAACTCCTTGACTTTCATTGTAGCTATCCTTCTCAGTATCTTGCTGTTTGCCAAAGCTGCTGCAATCTCTTATGTGGGGCTTTCTATACCAACATATTTAGCCCTTCTCCAGATCACTCTGTAGTTGGAACTTTCACACCTTTTGGGCATGGCAGCATCTGTCTTCCTAACAGGTAAGTAGATGCACTATGAGCACTTGCTTGATGCTGCACATTGGAGTGGAGAGCATGAAGCCATACAAGGATGTGAACAATGTTCAAAACCATAATCAACATGGCAAAGCTAATAAGTTGTGCAACACAATTTTTTTCTTCCCTGCAACTGACCTTAGTTGTGTGTCTAACAAATGGTTCAGTTTATTTTGGCTGCTTGTTTTTCACCTACCCTCTTTGCTCAAAAATGTAAAGCCAGGCAGTCTTTGATGACCACACTTTTAGAGAAGCTGACGGCTCATGGCATAGACAGCAGCTCTCTGTTGGGTAAAAAACTGGCTGGGTGGCTGAGCCCAGAGAGTTGTAGTGAATGGGGTAGATCCAGCTGGCGACTGGCCACCAGTGGTGTTCCCCCAGGGCTCAGTTTTAAGTCCAGTCTTGTTCAATATCTTTTATTAATGACCTAGATGAGGGGATGGAGTGCTTCCTAAGTAAGTTTGCAGATGACACTAAGCTGGGAGTGTCAATTTGCTTGAGGGTTGGAAGGCTCTGCACAGAGACCTGGACAGACTGGATTGATGGGCTGAGGCCAATTGTATGAGGTTTAACAAGGCCAAGTGCCTGGTCCTGCACTGTGGTCACAACAAGCCCATGCAAAGCTACAGACTTGAGGATGAGTGGTTGGAAAGCTCCATCTTGGAGAGGGACCTGGAGGTGCTGGTTGACAGCCAACGTAACATGAGCCAGCAATGTGCTCAGGTGGCCAAGAAGGCCAACAGCATCCTGGCCTGCATCAGGAATAGTGTGGCCAGCAGGAGTAAAGAGGTGATCCTGACTCTGTACTCTGGTGAGGTCACACCTCAAGCACTGTGTGCAGTTCTGGGCCCCTCACTACAAGAAGGATGTAGAGTTGCTGGAGCGTGTCCAGAGAAGAGCTGCCAAGCTGGTGAAAGGTCTGGAAAATAAGTCCTATGAAGAGAGCCTGAGGGAACGGGGATTGTTTAGTTTGAAGAAGAGGAGGCTGAGGAGAGACTTCATTGCCCTCTACAGCCACCTGAAAGGAGGTTGTAGGAAGGTTGAAGTTGGCCTCTTCTTCCAAGTGAATAATTACAGGACAAGAGGAGATGGCTTGAACCTGCACCAGGGGAGGTTTAGACTGGGTATTAGAAAGAATTTCTTTACCAAAAGAGTGGTTGGACAGTGGAACAGGCTGCCCAGGGAGGTGGTGGAGTCACCATCCTGGAAGCGTTAAAAGAAATGTAGATACAGTGCTTAGGGACATGATTTAAGCACTGAATGGGTAAATTGGGTTATGGTAGGGGGATTTAGGTTATGGTTGGACTTGATGATCTTTGGGATCCCTTCCAACCAGGATGATTCAATGATTCTATGATTTTATGATAATTCATGGAGGGTTTTGCATTGTAGGAGATTGACATCTATGTTGGTGGGAAGATTAAAAACATTACTTCCATCTAGTTTGCAGTTCACCTGAAGGTGAATGAACCTGTCTCCTCTGCAAGCCCCCTCTAGGAGTCAAGTTACTATTTTTTCAAGCAGCCCAAAAGCACAATGTTACCTTAATTGCTAAGCGAGACAAATCATGTTGAAAATTGAATTTCCCACATGTGAAACCAGTGCTATAAGGACAGGATTCATTTTGGCTTACTAGAAAATTTACACAAACAAAGGAGACAGCAGGCAGTTGGGAGCCAGCCTTCTGGCTGCCTTGGTTGCATGAGATGAGCTGCATATGGATATCCCACGCAGCCCAAATGCAGACACCTTCTTCCCCCACCCCACCCCTGCCACTTCTCAGTGTCTCATAATGCAGTGCTTTATATGGATCATAAAAAGAGCTCATCAAATGCTATTTTTTCTATGCATTGTTCAGTCATCATTATGATTTTCTGTATTAAAAATAATTGGTATAACTTTATGGATTAGTTTGAGTGACTGATCTAATCTGGAATAATTTACACACAACAAAGAACTGAGATCTTGTTGTTGGACCACCACCAAATATTTGCAGAGTTGTTTGGTCCCTCCCTCTCTTTAAATGTGTCTGAGTGATTTCTCTAAATTCCTTTCAGCTCCTTTTTCTAGTGTCTCTATTTAACAAGGATGGAAATTAAGATTGTAATTGTTTTCACTAGATAGTAGTTGCATACTTTAAGAAAAGTCCTTTAACAGGTATTGCTCATGGTTTTACATTTTTATCTTTATTCTATTTCTTTCTCTGGGTGTAGTTTCTTCTCCAAGATTTGTGTTACACTGTCTTTTTAAAACAATTGCAATAATTTGTTTGGATACTTATCCTTCTACATAGCTTTCTTACTTTTGTAGGTGAGTCTCCTATCTCAAGAGGCATAGGTTGGTCTGTCATTAAAAACCTATCTAGCAAAAGCTTGATTTTCCTCTTTTTATGCTCCTTTAGTGACTTTTGAGAACTCTACACGTGTGGCACAAAAATTTCATGCTCTGCAGAGAGGAACAGTAGCTAAAAATGAGGGACACATTAACCTGCAGCTGCCTTAATTTTTAAATAAGTCAAGTTCATTGGCTTATCATCCTGAACGAGCTCTTGGGTTTGGAGAAATATGTTTTACTGGTGATGTGTGGAGAATTGTTCAGCTCTTGTAGAAAAGGACTTCAAGAGGATTTCAGTCCTCTCAGAGCTTCTGGAAGGAGCTGGCATTTATTTACCAAAAAAAATGTCCAGGAGTCCAAAGCACTAAAAAAACCACCTTTTTGAAACAATTTTCAATTAGGATATGAAATCAAACCGAGCAAATTTACCTACGTTGACCAACCTTACATTCTAGAGAAGCAAGCAAAAATACATAGAAAGTATAAAGTGCTAGCATTAAATTTCAGGATTCCTGGTGCTTATTGCTTTGCCCTGGCTAATATGTATACATTTATTTTCCAACACCCAGTGGAAACTCAATAAAAAACATTTTATTAATGATTAAGTAAAGATAAGTGACATGTAGTCAGTTAAGCTGTGAGAAAAAAACCTGCAAACCCAGGACTATTCCTGCTTTTTTTTTCTTTAAACAATAAACCCCCAAAATCTCCAATCCCCTGTTTCCAGGAAAGACCATCAACACACAGAAGCCACTTAAAAAACTTTTGATTATCTGAGGACCTTTTCTATATGTTTCAGAATTTGTCTTTCTGAGGGGTCACCAAGTGCTATTTGTTTATGGATAGATTAAAAAAAGGCCACAGAATACATATTCTTCTTAATAAATATTAAAGAGACATAAAAATGTTCCTGAAACTGTCAGCTGAAGGCTCATACATGAATGGCATCTACATGCTGTTTTACCTTACTTGCTTTTTCCTTCAATTTTACAGTAGAATATGAAATGTTTTAGAACTCCTAGGATGTACTAGGAAGTGGAAATGGCATTAAAATCGCATCATTTGACATGGGTTTCTTTTTAATTTGAATTATTAAAACAAGAGTTTTTGTCTGTATCACAGGGATAATAATTTATACCTGCCTCACAGGCCTGTAGCATGAGAAATGCTTGATGAAGGAGTGGATATGCAAAGCGGCTTTTAAATTAAAGACTCATAGATCAAAGAGAGCTTCTTGGATTGCCTAGGTTTTACCAAGATACACCAGGAAAAACAGGTTTCATATTTCTGCTTGTTTACAGCAACACCATAATAGTGATGTTTAATCAGGAGGGAGGTCTGGTGACTAATAAAGATGAAGAAATGGTCAGAGAATGGAAATGGCCTCGGGATGGCAAGCTTGCCCATCCAGTTATAGCACAGGTAATAGTTAAGCTTTACTTTTCTCACTGTTGTTCTTACCTCTTTTTTTTTTTTTTAATTTTACATCTTCAGATATCTCTGAGGTGTCTTAATTGCAAGGAATATGATGCTTGCATTTCTTCCTCTTTAACACAACCTTTACAAAGAAGGACTCTTCCAGCAGCCTCTCCATGAGTGGGTGTCATTACCTCTGTTTTACTCATGTGGCAACTTCATGAGAAGAAGGAAAAGCAAATTATCTGGAACTGTTGTAACTCATTATTTTAATAAATCAGAGGCCTGTCCTCCTTGCTGGAGGCATCTTGGAAGAGTCTTTTCAGAGCCTGGGAATGTGAACATTCTTTTGGGTATGTTCAGTAGTAGGCAACTGTTTGCCTGACTTGAGGCCTGATCCCCTTTCCACTGAAGTCCATGAAAAATCTCTCACTGCTCTGCAGCTACCAGAGCTGGGCCTAGCATGCTGAAAAAATACCAGAAACAAAGAAAAACTTTTGAGACCAGAGTCAGAAAGTGTGCCTTCAGGCATGGACTTTGTAACCACAACCATTATTTACAGGGGTTGGATCAGGTGGGTTTTTTATTCCTTGCTACCTAGTATAGAGCTACTGGCATCAAGCTCCGTATTTTATACAAGGCACACAAAAGGCCCTGTCAGAATGACAGGTAGCCAGAGCCCTCTCCTGGTTCCTTTTCTTGGCTCATACTACCAAGCTGGCAGCTGACAGGAAGGAGTAACTTCAAACAAATGGCCATAAAATCCTTGCTGCTTCCATGTCTGTTTTATATAGGCAGATATTCCAATTTGGAATTGGATTCTTTTTTCTGTAAATTGACTTTTTTTTATTCTGTAAAATCTGCAAGGAGTTGAGACTTCCAAAATATGCTGTATCTGCAGTTTTAGTTTTTACAGAGTCTGTAAAAAATAAAGCATGAAATTATTGAAGCAGTTATGATTGTCAAATGCAGATTATAGAATATTAAATATTATAGAATGTGAATTATGTGCTATATCAAGTTAATTTGATGTTCTTCAAAAGCCACATGAAAATGGAAATTAGTTTAGTAAAGTTGGGTTTTGCAACATAATGTTTACTTTGTTTGAATGGGAAGGAGTGCCAGAGGCTGGAAAAGGATGGTACAAACTGCTTTTTGAATTAAATAGAAGTGGTTCTAAGTCCCCTGCTTGGTGTCACCAAGGCATTCTTCATGGTCTGCATGCACAGACAATGCTGAAGGCTTTAGTGACCATGGTTTTAAGAAAGTACTTTATATGTGTCACAATGCTAATTCTTTACTGGGGACGAAACATTGTCCAAATCCTACCCACTCACACCAGGACCACATGAAGGGCAAGCAAGGACTAGAGCTTCTTGAGTCTGTCTGTGTCTGTCTCCACAGCCTCTGCCTCAGAAGTTCACGTGCTTTCCTGGGCCATGTGGGAGATACGAGAATTTCTTAGCACATCCTGCTTTGCAGCATCACCTTTCAAAACATGCACAGTCTCAGTGCACTTGCTTTGGGCAGGAGTCATCCAGATAAAGGGCTGGGAGCTGGCTCTGTCCACAGTTCATATGCTATGAGCTTAACTTTGCAGTATTCAAATAAGAGTGACAACCCTAAAAATTCTTTGTAGACTTAAGCCTAGAGAAAACTGACATTTGCTTGCCACGACCAACCGTCTTGGATAACCCTTTGAAATGTCAGGCTCTTCCATCCAAAAATAAATATGAAAATTTGGTAGTATTAGTAAATCTCTTTTTTTGCTTTTTCAGGTTAATGAATACATCACAGTGATGATTGCAGGGCGCTTTGCAATTAGCTTGGTCTACAAGTGGCAACATGAAAGCGTGTGCTTGTCTTTGTCACCACTGCAGGGTGCGGCTCTTACACAGTTAAAACAACTGGTATGTTGTAACTGCTGCAGCATTGCCATTTTCTGCCCTTTACAAATATTAATTGCTCTGTGAACCTTAGAATTTATGAACTTTCTTATAAAATACATTTGTCGAGTTTATTTCTGTGTAAGTGTGCTAAGTGGAATGTCACAGAGTGACCAAGTAAGAACTTCTGGAGATTAAATATAAATTCCAGTGGATTTATTCTCAGGTCTGGCCCAAAGGGACAGTTATTTTTATGTACTTTGGTTCCTAGTTCTTCCTTTTGTTTCTGGCTAATATCCTTAATTATTTAATGTATTCCCTGTTCACAACTTTTTGTGAATAAGTCCCTATCACCCTATATCCAGTGTTTATAAGTGCAACTAGAACTCAGATGAATCTTAATTTTTGCTCAGAAAGGGTGGTAAAATTTATATAGAATTCTTTGTTCTACCAGATAGAATGCCAAGTGCATTGACAGCGTGTTCTGAGGTAGGTATAATTTATTGTGCTGTAGGTAGCATGTACTGAATGAAGCCCCAAGAATTCATGATCCAAATAATTCTGGTCTTCACTTCTGTGCAGTGAGCTGGCTGTCCAGCTAGGTTAATCATCCAGCCAAAACCCTGCATCTTTATGGCAAATACTCTCTTTTAGTTGGGTTGAAAAATACTGTTGGTAATCAGATTTTTTAATGTGATTTGGGAGTCAGGGAAAATACAGTTACAAAACAATTGTTGGAAAAGCAGAAGAGATCTATGATCCAAGTAAAACAAAAACAGAATTCTGTTTGTTCAGAGCTTATTTCCTTCTTTCTGTTATATATGAAAACATTTAGCCTAGCAAATGTAAAAGTGCACTTTGGAGGTCTGTAAGAGACATGTATGCATGTCTCATGTCTCATTGATTGTAAGAAAAATTTAAATTAACTCCTGAAGTTCTAAGAAATTAAATTTGTTGGAGTTATTGAATGGATTTTGTAAAAGAGTTTCACAGTGTGTCACTCATAGCCTTAGAGGTTAAAATGCAATCAGTAAAACTTAACATCACCATCATTAGCAAAAAACCCCTCAGTTTCTCACTCAACTTTCCGCTTATGTAGGCAAGGAAACATTGTAATTGTGGGAAGATAAAAGCAGTAGATTAACATATTCCAAATCTAACCAATTTTTTTATTCGTTGGGAAACAAAAATTCAGTCTATGTTTCATAAGCTGAACCTTAGTTTTTTTTAACAGCTTGTAAGTTCTTTCATTAAAGAAGACTGAGAAGCTCTTAATATGTCCTTAATAAGCTGTAATCCCTCTGTAACACTGAGATGAGAAGCAATGTTTTATTCCTTCTTATTCTGGAAATGGCTGGGCCATAACAATAATAGAGCTACTCCTGAGTCCCCATAAGACTGCCATCTGAAATGCTGCCAGAAGAAGACTTCTTGTATGGAAGAAAGGAGAATTTGATCCTGTCTCAAAGTAGGGCTAGAAAAGATGAAGCACCATGAGAAATTCGCTGTGTATCTTTCCCAGGTGGAACTGGAATGATCACTGTTCTGGGGGACTACAAGGAAATAGGGAGAATTGATATAGCTGGAGTAAGCCTTTTGGCTCATTGATAACACAGAGTGGTAGGGCTTGGAAAGAGAACTCTGGAGATCATCTAGTCCAACCCCCTTGCTAAAGCAGTTTCACCTAGAGCAGGTTGTACAGGACTGCATCTGGGTGGGCTTTAAATGTCTCCAGAGAAGGAAACTCCACAACCTCTCCAGGCAGCCTGTTCCAGTGTTTTGTCACCCTCAAAGTAAAGAAGGCACCACTGAAAAGAGACTGGGCCCATCCTCCTGACACCTTCCCTGTAGTTATTTTTAAGCATTTATAAGATCCCTTCTCAGTCTTCTCCAGGCTAAACAGACAGAGGTCCCTCAGCCTCTACTTATGAGAGAGATGCTCCAGTCCCCTAATCATCTTTGTAGCCCTTCTCTGTACTCTCTCCAGTAGTTTTTTGTCTTTCTTTAACTGGGGAGGCCCAGAACTGGACACAGTGCTCCAGATGTGGCCTCACCAGGGCAGAGTAGAAGGGGAGGAGAACCTCCCCCAACCTGCTAGGCACACTCCTCTGCCATTGGCCTTCTTGGCCACAAGGGCACATGGCTCGCTCATGGTTAACTTGTCCACCAGGATTTCCAGGTCCTTCTCCCCAGAGCTGCTTTCCAGCAGGTCACCCCCTGACTTGTACTGGTGCTTGGGGTTATTCCTCCCCAGGTGCAGGACCCTACACTTGCCTTTGTTGAATGTCATGATGTTCTTCCCCGCTCAACTCTTTACCCTTCCCTGTTCTCCCTGCTGAATGGCAGCATAGCCTTCTGGTGTATCAGCCACTCCTCCTAGTTTGTTATCATCAGCAAAATTGCTGTGGGTACCCTCTGTCCCTTCATCCAGATCATTGATGAATATATTGAACAGGACAGGATCCAGTACTGACCCCTTGGGGGATACCACTAACTACAGGCCTCCAACTGGATTCCACACCACAGATCACAGCTCTCTGAGCTCTTCCATCCAGCCATTTCTCAATCCACCTCATAGAATCATTGAATCATCCTGGCTGGAAGGGATCCCAAAGATCATCAAGTCCAACCATAACCTAAATCCCGCTACCACAACCTAGTTTACCCATTCAGTTCTTAAATCATGTCCCCAAGCACTATCTCTACATTTCTTTTAAACACTTCCAGGGATGGTGACTCCACCACCTCCCTGGGCAGCTTGTTCCACTGTCCAACCACTCTTTTGGTAAAGAAATTCTTGTTAATATCTGGTTAAACCTCCCCTGGTGCAGGTTCAGGTCATTTCCTCTTGTCCTGTCATTATTCACTTGAGAGAAGAGGCCAACTCCAACCTTCCTACAACCTCCTTTCAGGTGGTTGTAGAGGGCAATGAGGTCGCCCCTCAGCCTCCTCTTTTTCAAACTAAACAATTCCTGTTCCCTCAGCCTCTCCTCATAGGACTGAGTAGATATTTAGAATTTATAAAATTATCAGTTCAGACCTCCTTCTTCACACACAAAGCCTTCCCTGACACAGCACTGAGGTGGAGAACTGGACTTCACGAGGATTTGACTTTAAATAGGTGACCTAACAAATTCCAACCAAAAAAAAAATACAGAAAATAAATAGCTGATAGCTAAGGTCTAAGTCAGAGAGAACCTGTGTCTTCACTTACTCTACTAGGACAAGAATGTGTCAGTAAATATCTATGAAGAAGGTAAAACCAGAAGCTTTTATTGAGTCATTTTAGTTTGATTATGGGTTTTTATTCTGTAAGACTCCACACTGAGTCATTAAGAGAAACGCCAGCAACACACACCAGATGTAGATAGTACTCTGCCTTTTTATGGTCCTTCGTCATCCACGTGGATTTATGGAATTTTAAACACTACGGGTCCAAGGCAACCAATGCTTTTGAAAGCTCAGACTTCTTTGAAAATGGATCTGAAGAGGTGGCACATGCTTACATGCTTACTGTTAACTGTAGTTAGTGGCATACTTGTACCTGTTATTTCATTATAGATAAACTGACAACACTAAAAAGGGTCTAACCTTTGAGGTAAATCAGCATTTATCTTTGTACTTTGCCCTTTGTTTCTTACTAATGAAAATGATCTTTCCTCTGAATTTTGACAGTGCTTCTTACTTATAGTCAGCAAGACTATCAGTAAGACTCTCTCAATTAATCGTTTTCTCTTTGAAAATTCAAATAATCTTTTATAACAATTAAAATACCTTAATTTTTTTTCCAGTTGTCAGCAATCCAAATAATTGAAGACACTGCACAGTAAACCTTCATAAAACAACAAATCTTTAAAGGCCATACAATGAAAACTGTGAATCATCACAACAGAAGTGACAAATGCTCTCCTTAAAGCCAATTAAGCATATTGACTATTTGTCTTTCTTCAAGGGGTTGATTTTAAGACTAATACCATCCTTTTGGAGTCCTGTTTATGTCTGCTTTCACATCAGTCTATGCACTCTATGAAGGTTCTTCATTCTAAGAACTGTCCTGCACTCGGCGTGGTTATCATTACGCAGTTGGACAGTAGACAACATAATCCATATCCATATTAATCAGTTAACCCTTTAAACTCTTTCTGCCCTAAGTAAGTGTTGCATAATCAGAGATCATTAAAAGCAGACATTGCCATTACCTGTCACTTAGTCGTTCCCTTGCATCTATATTTTCCACTAGCAGAAAATTCTTTTATTCAAAGCTGTGATAATTTGGACAAACTACTCAAAATTTAGAGGAGACTGAGTTCATTCTGAGGAAGTTCTTCTGATACTTGTCTCTCTAGCCCTCCATTATGTTTAGCCACAGAGACTTTGTATTAATACCTTCTGAAAGGGCTATGTAAGGTCTAATTTGCAGGGGAAAACCTGAACAAAAAAGAAGAGTATTTTCAGGTAGGTTTAAATTAATAGTCACACTGGGGCATGGTAGAATGTGTAACATTTTTAGAGAATACAGAAAGTTGGCATGCAAAATAAGATCCTGTTAAAAAGAAAGAAAAATATTTACATTAGCCTTCAGCAAGTAAGCTGACAAATTGCAAGTAAAGAAGCAGGCATTAGGCTGATTTTGACTTATGCAAGAAATCTACATGACCTAAGTCTGCACAGAATGAAACATACACTTCAGTCTTAACTGGAGAGTATCCTAAAGCTCTGGAGAGAGTGGGTTATCTGGTATCTACTCCAATTTAAAGTATTAGGGAAACAAAAATAAAACCACAGTAGTTTGGCTGTAGCTACTTTCTGGCTTAAAAAAAAGAAGAATCTTAAGGGGCAAAGTGGTGAAATTGTTTATTTTTAATTTAAGCAAATTTTATTTAAGGTATGAAATAGAGATTCTTTGCGGAGTTAATTTTATATTAATTTGAGGTTACAGATACATTTTTAGAGGACCCTAATTGTCTTAGTTGTTAAATTAAATTTTCCATAGTTATCAAGGGCTCTTCCAAACATGCACTAATGTGTGAGTTATTGTTTGTAAAATGTTATTACATATATCACACCATTACTGTATATGTTCAGAACAAACTAAAGGTAGATAATTTGTTTGGAATGCAAATATTTAAATGGTTCTAGATTCAGGGAAAAAATCTGGCAGTAACATCTGCTTTATGGATATTTTTTGAGTATAGCCCAAAGTGCAATCTTCTTTGGCCACTGGAGTATTCATGAGCCCTACGAAGCAGACGAATACTATTGGTATCTGCTCTGCTTTTCAGTATTTATTGTGCAGGATTCACTATTGCAACTATTCTCTAGTGATGACTGATTTGGCTAAAAAACTTATTTTTATATTACACCTTGCTCTGTCAATAACTTAAACTCAGAAGGTGTTTGCATCTCTGTGGCATTTAATAACTTATACCAGTGTCGGCACCCTTGAACGCCAGGTGGGATAATGAAGTTCTTTAATTTGTTTTTCCATTGTTGTTTTTTAAAGCCAGAGTTGAAAGAGCTGTTCATGAAAAATGAAGTTCCAGAGGCAACTGTAAAGCACATAAATGACATCAGTGCAGCCAGAGAACTGAGGAAATGGCAGAGGAAGATCCGGAGCACTGTGGGTGATTGGCTGCGGTATTATCGCACAGCCCTAGGTCAGGCATGGTCACAAACCAGCTGGGAACATGGTATTACGAGCTTGTTTCAATGTCAGTAGGTACAAGAGTAGATTAAATATTCTTCTGAAAGTCAGCCCCAGACTGACCATCAGAGAATGCAGACACTGCTGACCTGAACACTGAACTAGAAAGGGGGCCAGTAGGCAACCCGTTAGTCAAACTGGTGAGCAGGTACTTGGGGTACAGGGTTCCTCAGAAGTCAGCAGATATTTCTATGCTGTTTCCACACATGGTACTGAAATTGCCAGGCAAGTGCTGAAGAAGCCCCTTCCACCACCAACAGTGGTGAAGCTGCATCAGAGAGCTACTACATTCAGACTGATCAGTCCTATAGGGACTGGGCCATGTAATGCAGACAGAGCAGCATGTTAACACACGAGACAGCCTGACACCTCTGGTGGTACTGCACTGAGCCAAGCACATCAGCTTTGTCAGGGATCACTGCAGTGAGGTACACTGCACAGTACAGACACTCTCTGTGCAGATCCTTGAGATATTTTTGGGCTGAACAAGGAGTGGATTCCAGTCATGTGCTGAGGAAATCGTTGGGGACAATGGGACAGGTAATAACTGCTCTGATTCCCCACTTCCCTGGTAGTGCAGCTTCTGTTAGAATGAGACTGTGGAGATGGAGGAAGAAAGGTTTGGAAAGAGAAGGAAAAAAAGGTGTGTTGTAGTAACTACCAACCATTTCTGAAGACTGTTGTTCTATATGCATTAGATGTAACATTTACATGAACTATCCAATAACGTAATCCACTGTGAGTTCATATAATTCCTACCAGCATGAAAGCTAGGCCTGGGCAGAAGGCTAATATAAACTTGATTTTCAGCCTTGAATTGAATTGAATTAAATTGATTTAGAGAGCTCATGCTGGTGCATTATATGCCATGGGAATCATTCTGTGAGTGCTTGATACATTAAAGCCTCCTTAATAATACAAACAAAAGCTGTAAGAACATGCTCTGGTTTATTGAACATGTTTCAGTAAAATTGGCACTGCCTGAATTCTGTATCTTGGCTGATTAATTTAGCAAAATATTCATTCCATATATTGGAGTCCTCTTATGGGGAAGAGCTTGTGCATCACCATGTTAATTTTTCCTCTTCTACCTTGTCAACACCATTGTCAACACTGATAATTTTTTCTTCTGGATTGTAATGTAGCCACCAGAAACACGTACCAACCTGCCAGTGAGTTATACCTAACCCAACAGTAGATAACTGGTTCTGGGCAGTTCTAAAAGGCTGAGGATCACATTTAAGATTTACCACCTGAGCTGATACTTTGGCCTTAGCAGGTCAAGGGAGGTGGGCCTTCTTCCCTTCTTAGCACTAGTGAGGCCATGCCTGGAGAACTGTGTCCAGTTCTGGCCTCCACAGTACAAGAGAGACATGGATATACTGGAGACAGTCCAGTGAAGGGACATGAAGATGATTAAGGGACCAAAGCATCTCTTCTATGTGGAAAGGCTGAGGGAGATTGGACTGCTCAGCCTGGAGAAGCGAAGGCTTTGATGTATGTAAATACCTGAGGGGAGAGTACATAAAGGGGTGGAGCCAGGCTCTTTCAGGTGGTGCCCAGTGGCAGGACCAGAGGCAGTGGGCACACACTGAAAAACTAGAGGTTCCCTCTGAACATCAGGAAACACATTTTCACTGTTAGGGGTACTGAGGACTAGTACAGGCTGACCAGAGAGGTTGCAGAGTCTCCCACTTGGAGGTACTAAGAAGCTGTCTGGACACGGTGCCGGGCAACCAGCTCTTGGCAGAGTGGGGGGTTGGACTAGGTAGCTGCAGAAGTCCCTTTCAACCTCAACCATTCTGTGATGCTGTAAAGCTATGATTAACTTTCATGTTACATTTCTAGTTTGGATCACACAGCAGATGAGTTACATTTATAAGCATAAAAACACCATCAGTTATCAAATAAGGGCTTGCTTTGTCACTCATTTCAGCTGTGCTGGTGTATTTCAGGAACTGACCGCATACGCCTTCAGAAAATGTCTGACCCTCCTCTGCGACCCTCAAGGAAGGGCACAACTCGGTCTGCAGGTGCTCTCCCAGTTGCTTCAGGTTTGCTGAGATCACAAAGGAAGAGGAAAGAGAACAGCCAAGCTCCCAAGTTAGAAACTTCTCTTCAAGATAAAACGCAGTCAGCTCCTACTCACATGCAGCAGAAACCATGCTCTTATCCTTTCAGGTGAATAAGAGGGACAATGGAAGGAAATGAAAGAACTACTTTCCCCCCCTAGTCACATGTCACTAAATAATTCTTTTGTGATCATTTACTTAATGCTACACAATAAGAATTTACATCCTTTTTTCATGAGATTTTATTAGTACCTGAGAGTCTTCATATGTCACTGTATGATACTGTAAAAGCAGCAACAACAATGAAGCACCAGTTGAGAAGGTTTGGAAAAATGCCCACATCAGATCTTAAATATTGTTTCAGCAAATAATATTGCCTTTTAAAAAAATTGTTATCAGTCACATTTTTGACAGCAGCATCTAAGGGAATTCTGTTTGGGATCAGTGCCTCCCTATACCATTATTTATGAAGATGCTAACCCTTGGTGTCATGCCCTTGACTTAATGCTCTGCTCTTCCAAATGCCACCATGTGCCAGTTATAATACATAGAAAATCTGAACTTCAGACTTCCTTTCTAAGAGTTTGTTTAGTCATAATTGTGCTACTGTGTTTCATTTCTTAAAAATATTTCAGGGGAGTCAGAGAAATGGAGGGAATATTTTTTCAGCTTCTTTCCCAAGTCCTTTTCAAGTACAAGATAGTCTGTATTTGATTTCAAATTATCTGTTAGTCTCAGACAAATGTCTTCTTATTCAATCCATTAAAGCAAAGAGGCTTCCAATATCCCTAGCAATTATCTGAAACCTCACTTGACCCATCCATGGCATATCTTGCTAATGCAAGATACTTGTCTCTTTTGTTTTGCAATTAAACTTTCACTTACTTGCTGTTTTCTCATGCAGGACTCCTGTTTTACCAAAGAGCAAGACTAAATCAGAGAAGCTGCACACAACTCAGTTAAATTTAAAGAAAAGAAGGAATGAAGTGAATATCATTAATTCACGGTAAGGAAGTCTAAGCCAAGACTGGACAATGATGGCTTCAGCATAAACATTGGTGGTAGTTGTTTACTAGTAGTTCACTTCTGGATATGATTAAACAGGTCACCTGTGCTTCCAAACTGTTACACCATTGCACAGGATGCATTGCATGTGGATCAAAATTAGTGGTATCTTTTCAAACCTAAATAAGAAAACAAGAGGACAGTATTTCTCACTGTATTTTTGGTGGCTTAAGGTGTCTTTGAGGCAAGTTTGCTTTCATTGATACCTTTCCTATGGGTGAATAGCAACACTGCTTTTTTACAAACTCAACAATGTCTAAAAATGAGCACAATTAATGAACCAAAGTACTTTTATTTTCATACAACTAGTCTGTAACTCAACTAATAAAGTAAAATACCACAAATCTCAAGTATTTCATTATTCCTCCTAGCATGCTGATATTGTAGTCATTTTATATACTTTTGAAGGTGAAAACAAAAATTTTCCACATTCTGCTGCCTATGAGATTGCTTAAGGTCTTCTTTCCCTGATACATTTCTGTTACACTTACTTCCTTCTGATACCTCCAACACAATATACCTCCAGCAAACATCTAGTACAGGTCAGTGCTCCTCATAGCTCTCTGTTTTAATGCATTTCTCTTGGCACAGTCATTTAGGATTGATCTAGCATCCCCAAATACAGCAGCAGTCTTTCTGTTAGCTTCAGAAGGCCACAGGGGAGGACTGTGAACTTTAGAGTATCTTTTTTCTTATTTTTTTCTGGTCCAAAACTTTCATAAGATTTGCTATCACTATGAGGAAGTTGTGTTAAAAAGATACCATCACCTGGTGTGGTGTGGCAAGTACTTACTGAAGACATGATGTCTTCACTAGAGGTGTGCCCATAAGGCTGTGAACTTGGCACTCCTACTGCCTGCTTTATGGGACCAGACCACCTACAGAATCCAACCCCCAGAAATGTCAAAAGACTTCTTAAACAAATTAGTCTTCACCACACTAGTGAAAGACCAGTGTAAGTGAAAGACCAAAGTAATGCCAACACACATAGCACATACATATGAATATAAAATCAGCATACTGCAATCAGCTCTCAGAGATAAGAGGTGCCTGTGAGACCTTCACGTAATTAGGGAGTGGCCTTTGAAGTTGCTCTTTGTTCATATCAAAGCCTGCCTGGCTAGCTCATCTGGTTAAAGCACATCCCTTGTTCTCCTGTTGTTGGTTTCAGAGGCTGTGTTTTGGCAGAAGCCAGGAGCTCCACAACACTTGTGGTTGCATCAGACCTTAAGAAATACATGAAACATTTAGATGACTGCACGCCTCAGATAACAGAGGATGACTGGGCCTAGACCTGTGATTTATAGAGATTATTTAAAATTACTCTTCAATTTGTACTTAATTTATTTGACAGTCTAACTTCCTAACACTTTCCCCCCTATTTTCTTTTCCTTGTGACAGGGACAAGCCGTGGGTCATATCCCAGGTTGCTTGTCCTGTTGTGCTTCGAAGAATTCTGATGGGGGAGGAAGGGAAGACATGCAGGTGTAGCAATCGTCGGATTCCCTATGTGTCAGACCTGGAGTATGATCACCTCATTAACAACCAGATGTCCTTGAAGGAGCAGATTATAGTGGTCTGTGTCTCATCTTCACAAACAAGCCAGGATCCTAGTGAAGCCAAGATAGAGCAGCTCTATGAAAGACAGAACAGGAACAGAAGTATGCCTTGTGTTCAGGTGGGTTTTGTCAGACAGTAACAAGTTTTTCCAACACATGGTTGAGAACTTTAACGAGTCTTTTTCAGAATAATCTTCTGTTTCTCTGGTTGCAAAAATATCTGAAAATTTGTCTCACTAGAAATGTCTGACTGATGCCAACTTCAAATATGTGTTCTACAGGAATTTTAGTATTAAAAAAATACTTCTAAAGTAGGAAAAAAAGTCTAAAGGTGCTAGAGTTTGCTACAAAAAAGGCCTTTCAAAACAAATTGTTTCTGAAAACTAAACATTACTTGAATTTTTATCTTTGAAGATGGAGTAAATTGCTATTTCCAACTTAGAGGAATTCCTCACATCGTTCTTTTTTTGAGAAGAAGCTGAGAGAGTAACCCTGGATAATCATTTGTGTAGAGCAAGGATGTCAAACCTTGATTAAAAATCCCCAGCACTAAGTCTTGATGGGCTTTCTAGTTCTGTGGCACAGTACCAGGAAACTGAGGTTATGTGTGTGTGTGTAGCTACTGTGACATTGCAGGCCTCAAGGATTAGTAACCACAATAATCTATTGCATCAGTTCAGCAGAAATCTGTGACTTGGTAGCAGTGTGACAAAATATCTTTTTTGTTGAAACATTTTGGCTTCCAGGAGTTAAGACTTTCTAGCAAAGATTAATAAAAAAAATTCCACATAGAAGCATGCTGCTAGAAAATTACAAACCAACTATGTTTCCTTGCAGTATAAGCTTACTGAGTAGTGATTTAATACAAGACTCTTGTCCACATTTCACATGGCCAAGCACTAAGGAAATACACAGCACAATGTAGCTTTGTATAAGTCTGTTTTTAGAAGCACTGGAAATACAAGTAAGTTAAAGTGTGGAAGGGCAAAAAGGAAAAGCAAGGTGATTTGATAAACACTTTAAAACAAATAATTATTTTGTTTTGTTTTGATGTCCCCTGGACATTGTCTGTTCTTATAATGACCTGAAAATCCCTCAGTGAAGCTAACAGTGGAAGTGGCAGTAGACACTCAACAGGCATTTTTATCATCTTGACATAGTGGGCACAACAGTAAATAGCAATGACTGCTGTATTCATAATTTTCCACTTTTTACTATACATTTGTGGAGCTGCACTGAGATAAAAATGTTAAGAGGATTTGAGTCTGTGTAGATGCAGCTTCAGTACCAATTAAGGCATTAAAATTACTTCTTTCACTATGTCTCATTTATCCGTTCCTTGAGAAACTGGTCACACAGCCACTATAATTTCTGATTTGCATTTGAAAAAGTTAGTAAAGAAGAGATCAATTTCTGGCCCTTATGAAGTCTTTGGGAAAATTCCCCTGTGTTTCAGCACCAGCAGAATTTTTAGTCCAAAAAGCAGAACGTAAACATGAATTAAATACCCACATTTTATATAAACAGGAAGAAAGTAAAAGTGTTTTCATACCTAAATCCTCATATTGTTCTTTCCTCCTGGAAGCCTGACTTGAAAACCTATTTAGGAAATCAGAGCAAAGAAAGGCTTGCATGGTGCCTCCTTGTCTCACAGTGTGGTCCATATTTGGCCCCTGTTCACTAATGGCAGGAGCACAACTCTTTTGGAAGCCAGGATTCCAGAGGCTTACGACAAATCCATAAGGAGGTTGCTGACTAGCTGCCACCCCTGTTCTTACAACTGTGAAATCTAGTTTTATAAATCAGAGAAGCTGTTTCTTTTAAGAGAAGCTTAAAAACCTCTCTAATATAATATAAATCATATAGATCAACTAAGCTGTTCTCTATTTGGGAGAAATGCATGCACAAACGGAAACTGAGAAATTGAAAAGCCTCTGTCATCAGCTGTCATCAGACTTACCGTGTGAAGAGCCAGTGCTCGATGGTCTGAAGGAGACAGATAATTGATTTGAGTTCATGAAGTCTTGTTTAGAAATAATGTTACTAGCTTCACTGGTCAGGCAAAATTTACCACCTGCTTAATTGTATAATTGTACTTCCCTTTTGCTTCAGGGTTGTCAGGATTCCTTTCGCCTCCTCAAGTACAACATCACTTCTGCAGATGCATTTACAGATCACAAGGGTTCCTTATTGGAAAAGAGACATAACGTATCTCCCGGCATGTTTTTGGTATGTTAAAATCATTACACTCAATTATTTAACTTTTGATGCTATTACTGTGATCTGGTTGCAAATGAGTCACTTTGGGATGTGTCATGAGAGTGTTTGGTCCATCAGGGAGAGAGGAATGCTAATCTTCATTCTTCAGGAGTACCAATGGTTGGCCCAGCAGCCCCAACTCTTCTTTATCTGTTAGCAATTCAGGATTTACAATGCATCAGGTCATTCTCATTCCACCTGTAAAAGGCAAGAAGCACATGCTAGTTGCCACAGCAATAGGAAAGGAACACAATTTCTTCCTTTGGACTTTGTAGCTTAGACATAACGACCTGTATGCACTTAACCCCATTTCTGCTTCACCTGTGGCAGAAGATCTTGTAGAACATCACACTACAGCATGTTTCAGTCTTAAAAAAATTTTTTTTACAAAATTATTTTCCAACATTCTGGGAAGTACTCTTTGCAAATCAGGAAGAAGTTTAAGATGAAACATGCATGGAAGTTAGTTTTAAGTACTTGTATAATTTTCATATGTGGTCTAGAAACACTAGAATTTCTTCTAAGAGATTAATTCATAGGTGATGTATTCTATTGAAGTTTTGCATGCAAAGCATATCTGCATGTTTTGAAATGCAGTATTGTTGTAACACTGTGAAGAGAGGCTTCTGCAAGCCTTCTTCAGCTCTACTGACAAGCTGTTCACCTCTGATTTAAGGGAGGTTCTCCTCCCCCTCTATTCTGCCTTGGTGAGGCCACATCTGGCATATTGTGTCCAGTTCTGGGCCCCTCAGTTCAAGAAGGATAGGGAACTGCTTGACAGAGTCCAGCGCAGAGCCACAGAGATGATGGAGTGGAACATCTCCCTTATGGGGAAAGGCTGAGGGAGCTGGGTCTCTTTAACTTGGAGAAGAGGTGACTGAGGGGCAACCTCATCAACGTTTACAAATATGCAAAGGGTGAGTGTCAGGAGTACAGAGCCAGGCTTTTTTCAGTGATGTCCAATGATAGGACAAGGGGCAATGGGTGCAAAGTGGAGCATGGGAGGTTCCACGTAAACATCAGAAAAAACTTCTTTACTGTGAGAGTGACAGAGCACTGGAACAGGCTGCCCAGAGAGGTTGTGGAGTCTCCTTTGCTGGAGACATTCAAAACATGCCTGGACACGTTCCTGTGTGATGTGCTCTAGGTGACCCTGCCTGGCAGGTGGGTTGGACTAGATGATCTTTTGAGGTCCCTTCCAACCCTTAAGATTCTGTTATTCTGTGATGCAAGCTGATATTAGGCTAAGACAATTCAATCTTGTTTTGCATTACACATAATCACTTTGTAATTGGCTTTTAATAATCTTCACATCTTTCTGTAAACACCAGCACAAACACTGTTTTGCTTGGTTATTTTAGTTAGTTTCTCCCAGTAGGAGAGAGCACCCATTAATTATTGTTTAGTTATTCTTTGTCTACTTCCTAATAACAGTGAGGAACAAAGACTGCTTCCTGTGTTTCCTCTGAATATTTTTAGTAGTGGCCATGGCATTAGAACAGAGGACCTTTCAAATATTGTCTCATCTTAACTACTGTAAAATGAAGGCTATTTCTGTTGGTTAGGAATGAGCTGTTCTTGCAGACAGAAAACCCTCTACATGACACCTATCTGTGATCAACTTCTCTGTCCACTGGGTGACACCAGCAGCCTATCTGACATTGCTTAGCCCTGCATAGTACCACAGAACACAAGTCTGAAGAAGATTAAATTCTTAATCACACAGCTTCTTTTTTCTTGGTAATACTAATAACATTTTCTTTCCTCTCTGGTGGCAAAGTGATATAAATAAATAGGGGAAAAAATGCAGAAAGCCCCAAACTTTTCCCATTCTTACTATGTATAGTTTACAAATCTGAAGGAGACAAAGTGGGAAAAGATTCTGTAACATACAGAGTGAATTGAGGACCTGTTGTAGGAAAAGGTGAAGATTACATGCTTTACTATGAATGAGCCACAGTTGATGAAAGTGATTGTTAACAGCCCTGAAGAACTCAGGTAACTAATTACAGAGGTGCAGTTTGATTCTGTTCCATGTTACCTTTTAGCATTCCCATATGGGGAATTATTTCTTTATCTTTTTTTTAAAATGAGGTTAAGCAATTTTTTGTGGCTGCTGAATTGATTAATTCTTACAACAGCTTATAAAGTAGTTTTGCTTTAAAAATAATTTAAAGACATTCTATGTTTTACATGCAGCATTTTGGTTTGGTTGTGGTTTTGGTTTTGCTTTATTTTTATTTTACTGCTGCAAAGATTAACCAGCAGTGCAAGCTCAGTTTTAGTTGGTACCTAGATACAGACAGACACAAAAGGTGTGTAAGTAGTAAAACCTCAAGCCTAATTAGCCTGTCACCATGGTCTTAATTACTGTTTTTAAAATTGAGTGGCAAAGGCAAGGTAACCACCTGGTTCTTTTGCTTGAACAAGAGACTAACCATTGTTTAAGGAGTTTGTTTTTAGAAGGAATTAGTTAATAGTCCTTTCTATGAATTCTCCTAATGTCTCTCAACTGACAAATAATCATCCCAAGCAAAAAAAGTCCCAAAGGCATCAGCTGATTTCACCTCATTACAACCCCTACAACCTTTCAAATGATACAGCAAACATGATACAGATGGAGCTGCCTTTGCTGTTTCCAGAGAATTATTTAACTTGTTCTCAAGCAGTTCCCAGTCAGAGTCATCCAACTGTTATCATGCTCAGCCAGAGCAATTTAATCTACCAACAGGAGTAGCAGCAATTCATCAGTTTCATGGGCCTGGCTTTGAAAGGCAAGACTTGACCAAAACTGCTGTAGGATAGGAGCATTCTCTGTGGACCAGGGGCACCAAGGAACCTGCCAGAGATAGCAGCTTGAGCTCCCCTTCTCTTGTCTGCATCAGTGGTGACTTGTAAAGAACAGGAGAAAGAGAAGCTGTCAAACTCCACCTGGAGTCACAAATTGGAAAGGGACACAGCATTTAATGTAGTCATTTCCAGAGCACCTCAAAAGCAAAACAATAAATAGCATTCAGAAGTTCTGGAACCTAAAATAGGCTGTGGTTCTTTTCTGTTGGACAAGAGCAGAACCTCTACTGAAGAACTGGAACTGGCCTGATTGCAGTTTAGAAGTAACAATAATTAAGAATGAAGTCACTATATTCAGGGTAGAATGAAACTATTTTTTTTGTAGTTTTGCAAAATTGACCATGTGTCAGAGATGACAAAATTTCAGGTCACACATGGTTGTCTGGAATGTTCAAAGCAGATCACAGAGAGCTCCACAAGGGTCATGCAATGCTCTGTAATTATCAGTTGGTATTTTAAATTAACTGTCAATAAGTACAGAGTTATTTGCGTGGGGGAAAAGAAACATAGTTATTTATACAGGTGCAAAGATGGACACAATATCTCTCTCAACGCTGAAGTAAGAGAGCCAAGAGTCATTGACGTATCCCTGAAAACTTCTGGTCAGTGCTCCACAACACTCACAGTGCAAGCAGAGTGCTAGTTAAAAGGTAAATAAAACATTCTTGACATTCTGGTTCACAGCATATGACGGTCTTCACTGCATCTCAAAAAAGGATATAATGTGGAATGGCTGTTTGTATGAGGAAGGACTAAATAGGGTCCCTTACAAAAGAGATGGAGATGAGATATGAGAAACGTTATAAAGCAAAAATGACGTGGCAAAGGGGTAAGAAATAGTTGTTGTTTCTTAAAACACAGGAACTATCAGGCACCAACGAAGAGATAAACAGCAGATTTAAAACAAAAGGAAGTTAGTTTTCTCACAGCACATCATTAAATTGTGGAACTGTTTGCCAGAGGATGTTGTGGAGGCCAAAAGCGCAAGTGTGTTCAAAATGGAATTAGATACATTCCTTAAGGTTAGCTCTGTTGGCAGCTATCAAACATTATGGCCCAGGCAAAGCTTTGGTTGAGGAAATCCCTGAATGGTTGACTGCTTTTGGGCTGCTCTGGATTAAAAATAATAGGATTTTCTTATAAATGCTCTTCCACTCCTCTCCCAGCTACCAGCCACTGACAGGGACAGGGTACTGGGTGGGTTCGATAAGCCTCTCATGTAATCCTACACAGCCACTTTTACACAACTATGTGCAAGGTTTTTGCTTTAATTTGGGTAAAACTTTGATAAAAGGATTTGGGGGGGATATGCACAGAGTTCATGAGAAGGTTCTTTGCCTCTGATATCATCCTAAGCTACATATATACATTTTTTAATATATTTTTAATTTGGAAAGCTTCAATAAAGCAAAATGAATGTTCCCAGGAAGGAACTGTGTAAAAGTAGGATTAAAAATTTACTTAATTTTACATGCTTTCTTCTTGAGGCAGATAACTAATTTCCTCTGGTCATTGGTGACTTCCTCAGATGATCAGGAAAAAAACACTTCAAAATGAAACACAATTGTCCTCTGTGTCTGATGAATCACAAGGCTACCCTTAGTACACTTGGAAGGACAGAGTCCATCCTTAACTTCCTACTAAAGTAATTATTGTTCAGCTAAATAAATACAAGTGACTTTCAGAGAAGGAATTCATGGCTTCAAAGAAAAAGAATTAAGTTCAAGTTTTAATGAATGCATTAGGCAAGAAGGAAATGTTGTATGATATTAAACATTTGCTTTTAGACAGCTTTCCATATAGACTTTTAGATGCCTGAAGGAAATGGTTTTACAGAAGCATTACAGTAACGCAGTTGCTCCCAGGGGCAGTTGCTTCTCTCTGATCATGGCATGTACTTCCTGCCATGTGGTCAGTCCCCTTCTCTCCCCCTACCCCCCATCTAAAGATCTTCAGCTAGGACTTCAAAATGTTAGGGTGTTGTGTGTTTGAGGAGCAAGAGGCAGAAGGGAACCCAAGTTTTTTGTTGATGTTTGTTTTTGTTTTTCTTTTGCAGGAAGTGGCTTTTCAAAAGCATTGTTTGTGCTAAGTTAAAAAAAACAACAACCTCCAGACACCAAACATTCC